>NC_085861.1:10464574-10482074 GCF_034702125.1 Engraulis encrasicolus
ATTTGTAGTAGCTCATTTCCCAGAATTTATGCTGCCCATTTGCAAATGTTATTTTTTTCACAAATGCCCAGCACCATCAATTCAAAAAAGTATTCATAATGACTGGGAAAATTGCACTTTTCATACATGAAAAAAGGGATCTTCTCCATGTCCACCATTCTGAAATTCGAGAAATAGACATTTTCGGGGACTGGAGCGATATATACACTGCATTCAGCCTCTTGAAATATTTGTTTTTTCTTATTATAAATGTGGATATGTTAGAGCTGAGTGAACACATTATAATGCAAGATGAAGGTCCTAGCATTTAAATTCAACTTATTTCATGTTTTTATGTGCTTCGGAGGCTGAAATATTTAGGCTTTAATAGGCAGAGGGCACCTTTTCCCAAAAAGGGCTTAGGCATTCAGCAAGTGGTTTTTTTGCAGGTGCCTTAGGCTGAAATGGGTTAAGAGGCAGGTTTAGTAGTTGAGCTTAGATGGCCGAACGATTGTGCCACAGCGGTTCCCAGTGATGTGTTTGCTTTGCTGGGGTCTGAGCAGTGTGGTGCACCTACCGATGATGTCCTGAATGGAGGGAACCCTCCCCACGTCCCTCAGCAGCTCCAACAGGGGATCAGACGAGTCCTGACACAAAGAGTCCTTATGCTCTAGGAGGAGCTGCACAACACAACACCACAACAACATCCCGTTACACACACACACACACACATGCAACACAACACCACACAACATCCCGTTACACACACACACATGCAACACAACACAACAAAACACACCAGTTCCACACACAGCAAGTCATTATGCTCTAAGCAAAGTTGCACGGCACAGCACAACAAGTTACACACAACGCAACACAACAACCCTGTTACACGCAACACCCCACACACAACAGAATACACCACAACAGAATAGAACACAACACAACACAACAAAACACCCTGGTATTCACATCCCAACACAAGTTACAACACAACAATCCGTTTCATACAACACAACAGAACCAGTTCCAGTCAGCGAGTCCTTATGCTCTAGCAGGGTCAGTGCAGGGTCAGGACACGGTCAGTAGAGCACGACACGGGAGTGGATTTTCACTCCAGTCCCATCCCGGTCCCAGAAAAATCCCATCCCGTCTCAAAAAAGAAACAAATCCCATCCCGTCCACTCCTGAAAAGAATGTTTCCCAATCCTGCCCACTCCCACTCAAAATCAACCCCACTACCCTTTCGTCATAAAAACTAGGCTTTCTTTAATGAAAAAATAAGCAACCTTTCCCGTGGCATTCCCACTCCCATTCATCTTTATTCCCGCACTGGCCGCTCCCGTTCATCTTTAAAATGTTGACTCCCATCCCATGGGACCCACAGGAATTCCCGAAAAATGTCATCTCTAACGGTCAGTGCATGTTTGCCTTCAGGGTAGTTGTAGCAATGGCTACAGTGTGGTTGTTGATCTACGAAAAGCATAGATTCATACAGTTCTAAAATGCTGACAGTAATGACAACATGGGATCCAATTCCCCCAATGGGATCTGAAAGCAAGTGCTTCATTCAGTCAAACAAATTGTCAAGCTGGCATGAAAGCAGTCAGCACACCACACGCCTTTGATGACACCTCTGGCTTGTCTTACAGCCAGTCAGAGAGACAGGGAGGGTAGAGGGGTGACAGAGAGAGAGGAAGGGTAGGGAGGGTATCATAAGCCAAGGTTGACAAAGACAAAGGGACTTAGGGATAGTATTGTAGTGGGGTGACAGAGAGAGAGAGGAAGGGTAGGGATGGTAGAAGGATAACAAATACAGAGGGAAAGTAGGGAGACTATAGTAGAGAGAGAGAGAGAGAGAGAGAGAGAGAGAGAGAGAGAGAGAGAGAGAGAGAGATAGAGATAGAGATAGAGATAGAGATAGAGATAGAGAGAGAGAGAGAGAGAGAGAGAGAATGCAGTAGTAGAAGGATGACAAAGAGAGAGGGACGGTAGAGATGCTAGAAGGGTGAAAGAGGGACGGTAGGGAGAGTATAGTAGGGTCAGGTGACAAAAAGAGAGGAAGGGTTAGGGATGGTAGAAGGGTGATAAAAAGAGAGGAAGGGTAGGGAGAGTGTAGTAGAGGGCTGACAAAGAGAGACAGGGTTCCCACTCTAATTCAGATATAAAACCCAAAAAACTGAATTCCACTTCCATAAAAAGAAATGACGTTAAAAAGATTTTTTAAAAAGTGTGAAAACTCAAGATTATCTTCACCCTTAGAACACTACGCCACCACCAGACTTAGGTGGGCTGATTGCATTCAAGAACATTGCACATTACAGCGCGAAACCAAACCGTCTCTGGCGAAGCGTTGTAGTAGAAGCAAGAAACAATGTTGTAGACCAAACAAAAAAGTTTTTGCTTCTACACAATTGTTAAGAAAATTCCATGATATTCCATGACTCTGCATGCTAAAGGGTAAAATTCCATGACTTTCCATGATTGGAAAAACTGGGAAGACTGGAAATTCCATGACCCGTGGGAACCCTGGAGAGAGGAAGGGTACTGAGGAGTATAGTAGCTGGTGAGAGAGAGAGGGGAAGGGTACTAAGGAGTATAGTAGCTGGGTGACCTTGTGAGTGTTGATGAGCTCTGTGATGGAGATGTAGACCAGAGGCTTGTTCAGGATCACCATCTCTGAGTACTCGTCGATGTTGAAGCGGTCACCGGGCTCTGGGACGTCACACGCAGCCTTCAGGAACTTCCTGTGGAGATGAGATGAAGAGGAGTTTACAACAACAACAACAACAACAACAACAACAACAACAACAACAACAACAACAACAACAACAACAACAACAACAACAACAACAACAACATAATGAAAAAATAATTTTCACTCAAGTATTCAAAAGATTGATATTACACTACAGCTTTGCTCAGCAAACTTTAAAGCAGTGCTCAATATAAAATTCAAGTTAATAATGCACAGTCCTCTTGATTATTTTTCAAACAGTAGTCAATGATGAAAAGAATTGAAGGTGACGACAAATATGTAAGAACATTAATTAATTCAGAGAAAAAAAATATGGCAAGGATAGAAAAAACAACCCAAAAATTCAGAAAACAGTGATTGATGCAAGCATGGATTGACGCACAAATTTCAAGTTCAGAGTCATTGTGCTGACCTGAACTTGGCGTGTGTGTGCGTGATGTAGTCGTTAAGGGCGCGCAGGTGAGCGCTGTCGCCATGGAAATGCTTGAGGGCGGCGGCCTGTTGCAGGACGCGGGCGATGGAGCCGAGCGTGCGGCGCTGATCCGGCAGGAGGGCGGAGCCTGCTGAGAACTCCACCACGTCAAAGCCGTCCGGCGCCACCACGGCCGGGTTCATGTAGCGGTAGTACACCAGGTTACCCACGATCTGAAGAGGTCAAAGGTTAGGATTAGGGCTGCAACCAAACTACTACCTACTCATTTTAAAAGGTTCAAATATAATAATGAGGTTAATTTGAAGCTTGGAAGTACTATCACTTCATATCATGTGATTGCTTTAACAAAACTTTGAAAAGGCGCATCATGATACTGCGTCCTTGTATCGCGATGAAGTATCGGGACTCGTATCGGGACTCGTATCGTGTGTATTGCAATTTCTTGGTTCGATACAATATTGTTACAGCCCTCGTCAGGATATACTGAAACTCAGCAGGTCAAGATACTATAACTATTACCAGGTTCCCCACGATCTGAAGGGGATCAGGAATCGGCTAAGGATAAAACTAAACAGGAAGCGTCTGAAGGAAAAGCAGCTCAATCTTTAGTCTTCAATGCTTAATAATACCTTCAATGTTCAATACAAGACAATGGAATGTATGCCAATCCACACTAGCATTGTACAATATTCATCTGCATAAACGATAGACAGTCTGGCTGCAGAGGTCACTCCATGTTTTCTCTATTTTATGAGCAGTCTTGTCATCCACTGACTGAGCAGCTCCTGGTTCCATCCATAATGCTCGTTAGTTTTAATATTTTACCAAACACTTTTTAAGATGTCAAGACAAAAATCCCCACTCAACTTTGAATAGATCTGAGAACGAAAATAACGTCTACAATAACCACTCGTCTGTGCTTTACACCAAGACTTGAAATGTCTTTTCTTGAATTTATCAGACAGACTAGACCGTAGATGGAGAATATACAGTATGTAAACTGGAATGGAGGTCTCCATTGCCCAAGTCCACCAGGTTCCCTCTTTACACTTCACTCCAGGTTCTAACCTTGTAGAGGTCGTCCTCACTGGCCTGAGGAAACTTCTCCTGTAGCGCATCCCGCAGGACCTTGGCAGTGTAGCGCAGGCCATACCTGAACACAGAAAGGGGAGGAGAGGCAGACAGGAGAGGAGGAGAAGGAGGGAAGAAGACAGGAGAGGAGGAGGAGGAGGAGGAGGAGGAGGAAGAGCAAACAAAAAGAGGAGGAGGAAACGGAGCAGAGAAATTATATGCAGAAACACATGTGGAAACACATGAAACAGACTTGGTTCAAACAGAATGTCTGAGTTAAAAAAGAGGGGGGAAGAGAGACAAGAAAGAGACGTGAGAGTCTGAGAGTGAGAGAGATGGGGGAAAAGACAGTCAGAAACACTCAGACAGAAAACAAAGTGTTTTTCAGATAGGAGGGAGAGAGTGGGAGAGAGAGAGAGAGAGAGAGAGAGAGAGAGAGAGAGAGAGAGAGAGAGAGAGAGAGGGGGAGAGAGAAAGAAAAAAAATGAGAGAGAGAGAGAGAGAGAAAGAAAGAGAGAGAGAGAGAAAGTGAGAGAGAGAGAGAAACAGACAGAGAGAGTGAAAGAGCGAGCGAGAGGGTAACTGGGTGAGTTGAGGTGAACTCACGGCAGCTTGTGCAGGTTGCTGGTGATGGCGTGCAGCAGGCGGTCGGTCAGGCTCTTGAGGTTGGAGATGGCGATGTCTAGACGCTGCTGCACCTCCGGGTGGCCAAGGGCCTGCTCCGCACTCACCTCATACGGCAACGGACTGATACACAGAACACAAACAGAAACAGAGGGATAGAGAGATAGAGAAAGAGAGAGAGAGAGAGAGGTAGAGAGAGGCAGAGAGAGAGAGGTAGAGAGAGAGAGGGGTAGAGAGAGAGAGGTAGAGAGAGAGAGAGAGAAATTGGTTAAATTTAGGTGAGCTGTCTAGATGCTGTTGCACCTCAGGATTGCCCAGAGCCTGCTCCGCACTTAGCTCATACATCAGCAGACTACGGAAGAGGAAACACACAACCAGGTTAGCGTTATCAGTCTACAATACACACACACACACACACACACACACACACACACACACACACACACACACACACACACACACACAACCAGGTTAGCGTTATCAGTCTACAATACACACCCAGGGCCGCTGACAGCTTTTGCTGGGCCCAGGACAGACATCTGAAAGGGCCCCCTATCCAATACATGCAATGTAATGGGGGCAAAATTCTGGGCCCCATATTTCCCTGGGCCCGGGACAACATACCCCTTTGTCCCCCATGTCAGCGGGCCTGCACACACACAACCAGGACCCCATTTCTCGAAAGCATTGTTGCTAACCAGATATCAGCTTAGTAGGTTGCCAATGGGAAATTGCATTGCAACCAAGTACGTAAGTTGCTAACTTAGTTAGCATAGACGCTTTCGAGAAACTCACTCAAGGTTAGCTTTATCAGTCTACTACTTATACAGCATACAGCCAAAATAACACATGAGTTGCTAACTAGGGTAGGACATGGAGGTAGAGGAATTCTGGACAACAGACTGAAGCCATTTGAAACGGACAACAAACACGTATCCACATAAATTCTGTGCTAAGTTGATTCTATAGCCACTTACTGTATGTATCTTAGTGCTCATAGCAAATGAAAAAAATGCCATCAAAATTTTAAAAAATGAGGGCCCCACTGTGGCACAAACGATAGGGCACTCTTCAGGGTTCCCGCTCTAATTCAGATAGAAAATTCCATGATTTCCCATGACTTTCCAGACCCAAAAAACTGAACTTCCATGACCATTTCGGTAAAAAGAAATGATGTTAAAAATAATTTTAAAGTGTGAAAACTGAAGATTATCTTCACCCCTAGAGCCGGCACCGAGCCACCGCCAGCCTTCAGTGGGCTCATTGCATTCTAAAATGTTGCACATTACAGCGCAAAACTAAACTGTCTCTGGTGAAGCGTTGTAGTATAACCAGTAAGAAACAATGTTATACACCAAACAAAAACGTTTTTTTCTTTTACACAACTGTTAAGAAAATTCTATGATATTCCATGACTGTGCATGCAAAATGGTAAAAATCCATGACTGGACAAACATTTATGAAATTCCATGATATTCCAGAAATTCCATGACCCGTAGGAACCCTGACTCTTACGCCAGGGACCTGGGTTCGAGTCTCGACCTGAGGTCATATCCCGATCCTCCCCCATCTCTCTCTCCCACCTCACTCTTCACTGTCCTGTCTAAATAAAGCTAACACCCCCCCCCTGAAGGTGCTGCTGTGCTGTCTGACCTTTTGTGTCCGGTCTGCGACTCGCTCTGGTTGATCCAGGTCTTGTATATCTCCACGGGGTCGGTGCGGATGCTGAGGGTGCGGTCCTGCAGCACCTCGCGGATGGCCGGCCCCAGGATCTCCTGCAGGGCGTTCTGGCCCCGCGCGTTCCGGTAGAAACTCAGCAGCATCTTGACCACCGTGGGGTTGCCCGTCACCACCTGCTGAGGCTGGTCCACCTTCACCCTGAGAGGGGGGGGGACAAACACACACACATAAATAAACACACACACAAACAAACAAAACAAACACACACAAAACACACACACAAACATACAAAACAAACACACACAAAATCAATCAAAACACAATCAAACTGGTTTGGGAGAGGTCACTGACTGAATTGTTGTAACAGTGTTATTAGCTCAAAATACTAGATTTTGAGTTTGACTCAAACTGTGTCTCTGTGTGTGTGTGTGTGTGTGTGTGTGTGTGTGTGTGTGTGTGTGTGTGTGTGTGTGTGTGTGTCTCTGTGTGTCGTCCTCACTTGATCTTGTTGCGTAGTGCAGTAGTAAAAAGCCGTAGTGTGTGTGTGTGTGTGTGTGTGTGTGTGTGTGTGTGTGTGTGTGTGTGTTCCTCACTTGATCTCGTGGCGTAGTGCAGTGGTGAAGAGCTGTAGTGTGTGTGTGTGTGTGTGTGTGTGTGTGTGTGTGTGTGTGTGTGTGTGTGTGTGTGTGTGTGTGTGTGTGTGTGTGTGTGTGTGTGCGTGCTCCTCACTTGATCTCGTGGCGTAGTGCAGTAGTAAAGAGCTGTAGCAGCAGGTAGGCCTCTCTGCAGTCGGAGCCGTAGTTGAAGAGTGAGAAGATGACCGTGTCCATGAAGCTGGTGGACCTGTTCTGAGGCATCAGGAAGATCAGCTTGGCCAGGTACATGGGCTGCGTCTGTACACACACACAGTAACACACAGTAATGTGAAATTATTCACATGTTTTGTATATTTTCAATAATACATGTATAAATTTATTAACAGTAACACACAGTCACACAGTCACACACACACACACACACACACACACACACACACACACACACACACACACACACACACACACACACACACACACACACACACACACACACACACACACACACACACACACACACACACAAAGAAACACACACACACACACACACACACACACACACACACACACAGAAACAAACACAAACACAAACACAAACACACAGAAACAAACACACACACACATATAAGGTCAGTACTTGAATGAATGTATATATTCATTTAAGCAACTCAGAGAGATGGGAGACTTTGATATTTGTAACATCTTGTTGGAGTTTGTCGTTTGTTGGAGTTTATTCAAAATGCAAACTGAGGACAGTTCTGTGATTTGTATGTGATGTGCAATAAACTTTGCTTGTTAAACTTTTAAACTTGGCATGTCTCGTGTAATTGAAAGATAAATAAATGCTGGTTTGAAAGAAATAATAAATGAATAAATAAAACATTTTGAAAAATTAATAAACACAATTTTTAAAACACTGAAAATGCTGGATTATGCTTGCCCTTCATGCATGCATTGCTCCTCATATTTGCACAAGAGACACACGCCATCACAAAGTAAAATGAAAAAGAAACTAAAAAGCTGGCAGTGGTAGTGACCTGCAGCAGGTAGAAGAGGTGCTGGTAGGCCTCCAGCTTCTCGCGGTTGTCCTTGCTGAGTGACTTCAGGCCCTTGGTCTTGTTCAGGTCCATCATGTCCGCCAGCTGCTCCTTATTCTTCTTGGTCAGCTTCTTACAGTGAGACACCACCTCCTGTTGTTAGGGGAGGATAACATCACACCACATTTAACAAGTGTGTTTGTCCAAATGTAGCCATTTAAATGGTTTTAATATTTAATTGATAGTTTGTATCCATTATTATGATGACAGTGGTGTGTGTTTGTCTTTGTGTGTCTTTAACCCACTACCAAAGATAATAAGATTTAATGGACAATAGTCATCCTCCAAACATTGGAGGAGGTCATTTAAAAAGGTGCACGGAGTTGATTTCCAGAATTCATGTTGCCCATTAATTTCACAAATACTTACCACCACCTTTAAATTCATTATTCATTACAAGTATTCATTACGACATCATACATGAAAAGATGGATCTTCTCCATGTTCACCAATAAATATTCATGAAATCAATTATCTCAAATTTGGCAATAGCAAGCAAAGTATTTATGAGCAGCATAGTTGCAATACCTGCTCTGGCCACCATTCTTTGCAGTGCACCTTTAAAAAGAAACCTTTGGAGGAGACCGTAGGACGAGCTCAGTGACTAAAATGCATTAGAAGTGCTCTTATGATGGAAAACGGTTTTGGTGAGTCTAGTAAAGCCCATTGGGAAACTCCAACTCCCATTGTCATTGTGACACAGCACTCCAGCACACAACGAAATTGCATTTATGCCTCACCCGTGCAAGGGGGCAGCCCTCAGTGGCGCCCCATGGGGAGCAGTGCGGTGGGACGGTACCATGCTCAGGGTACCTCAGTCATGGAAGAGGATGGGGGAGAGCACTGGTTGATTACTCCCCCCACCAACCTGGCGGTTCGGGAGTCGAACCGGCAACCTCTGGGATGCAAGTCTGACGCCCTAACCGCTCACCCATGACTGCCCTAGTGTCGCCTTAATTTAAATTGACATAGGGCATATTGTATATGGAAAAAGGACTAGCGTCATTGACCTGCAGTGTGACCCGGTTGCGGACCAGCAGGCCGATCTTCAGGTCCATGGTGTCCAGGTCTGCCTCCAGCTGCTGGTTGGAGCGGATGGTCCTCACCACCTCCTCACGCATGCGCAACAGCTCCCCCTCCTGGCGGATGTCATTATCGCCCAGCTCCAGCAGATGAGCAAACTTGCGCACCACAGACAGGGGAGGCGCCTCAGAGTGCACTATATGGAGACAGGTGAGAAGTGAAACACGTACACACACACACACACACACACACACAGATTATTTGGCATCTCAGAAATCACACACACGCACTTAAGGACACAGGGAGGCGCACGCACGCACACGCACACGCTCCTGTGTAGACGTAATAATCAAGTAAACACACACGCACAGACACAAGCACAAACCCACACATTCACATACATACACACACACACACACACACACAGCTCCTGTGTAGACGTAATAATCAAGTGCGCACGCACGCACACGCACGCACACGCACGCACACGCACGCACGCGCACGCACGCACACGCACGCACACACACGCACACACACGCACACACACGCACACACACACACACACACACACGCACACACACACGTCACAACAGCAGTTGGAGACTTTCGACGTACCCAGCATGCGGTATTCCTCTCTAGCCTTGTTGGCCCTGAAGAAGGCCTGGATCTTTATGACAGCAGCAACCTGGCAGGTGAGAGAACACAAACGTTACAGTATCAGGCAGAATAACCGAAGCATTCATGTTCCTGAAGTATGTCTTTTGTTAATGAAAAGATTGTGTGTGTGGGTTGAGGGGTGAGGGTGAATGTTTTTTTTTCAAGTCTTATAATGTAAGTGTATGTCTTACATGTATAATCTGAACCCTGAGTCTCTTAACCCATTTTGTCCTAACCCTAACCCTCTGCCTATTAAATCCTAAATATCTCAGCTTCCGAAGCACATACAAACATGAAATGAGTTACATTTAAAAGCTAGGACCTTTACCTTAGAATGCGTTCAGTCAGCTCTAACTTACCCACATTTGTAATAAAACAGCTCAAATCTCAAAATCCTGAATGCAGCTTATACGTGTTTCCAGGACACAATGGGTTAAATGAAGTTTATATGGTCTATATACAGCATCAACGATAAAAAGAACTTCAATGTGCTACTGCAGGGGAAGCAGACCGTATCTTCCTCTCCAGCTCAGTCTACTTACATTTCTCCTGAAGAACCTCAGCCGGGCTAGGTACTTCCTACGAGCGAGCCACATTTTAACGGTCGCTTGGATCTGGAGAAACAAAATTGTTCTATTAGTCAGGTTACATACATACTGTAAATCGATATGACGCAAAATGAATGAATTCAGCCAAGAAATACAGTACTTTCACCCCCCCTCCCATTCTTTAAACCCTGCAGCTTGTGCCAAGATTTTGCTAATGTATTGATGATTACATGTGACAACAAGCACCAAGTGCAATATCCCATGGTATAATGTGGACACTTGCGGCTAATACACAGGTGTGTGGCCTTATATTATGAATATGTACAATTGTTATCTTCTTCACAAGAGTGGTTGCACAGAAATGACAGTAGAGGACGTGAAGGCCTGACCTTGACGATGGCCCTCCAGTTGCGGTAGAGATAGTGCAGCCTCTCCTTGTAGGCCCGTTGCTGCAGAAACCTCTTCCAGTGAGACTGACACCAGGAAAAGAATAAGGCATCAGAGACCAATAAAGTTGTTTTGAGGTGCTGGCTTCTTGTACAAACAAGTGTCAAAGAAAATAAAGAAAATACTGCACACTCCAGCCGAAATGTTACTTCCAATCAGCACGTTTCTCGAAAACATTGTTGTTAATAACCAGTTAGCAGCTTACTAGATTTCCAATGGGAAATTGCATTGCAACCAAGTAACTTAGCTAGCAACGACATTGCCGAGAAACGCAGCCCTGATCCATTGATTGATGATTGGGTTCCAGTATCAACACAATTCAGGGATCTGGTTGGATCAGAAGGTTCCCAAGATTTTTGATCCTGACAATGAGCCATGTCAATTTGCAATAATTACAGTTAGATATTTGTTTTCAAGATTTTGATGTTTTGAGACTAACAACATTTGTTTGTCAATGTTGAACATTAAGTGGAATTCCAATCAGCACAAGCTGCAAGTAATGCACATTATCCTTCCGTGTTTAAGATCCTGAGTCAGTTATTTTAAACTATTCATCATGACAGTGTCTTGAACATCCCCAGCAGGTCGGTCTGGTGCCCTGTTTTATTAGCGATTTTTGAAAATAAATGGGGAAAATACAGCAACAGATTTGACTATGTAGCCAGTCCATGAGTCTTATAATATATCTATAATGACATCGAACTCCAAATTAAAAAGGAAGAAAAATCTGGTGTCTATTTTCTGCAATAAGACTAAAGTTTCGATATACATCTTCATCAGAGTCTGAAAACGTATGCACTGAAAACCTAAATAACAGAAAATAGACATATGTGTGGCACAATATTTTTCTTCCTTTTTAATTATGATTTAGTCCTGCACTTCCTTACACCTGATTGTTACTTTAGAAAGTGCAGAGTATGCATATCCTTTGTTCTATGGTCTCCACTTTCCTTTAAAACAAGTGGAAAGTAATCTGTGAAGCTGTAGCGGTCAAGATGGTGTACGAACAAAAGGTGCAGATTAACTTCAA
Organism: Engraulis encrasicolus; assembly: GCF_034702125.1. Taxonomy (NCBI): domain Eukaryota; kingdom Metazoa; phylum Chordata; class Actinopteri; order Clupeiformes; family Engraulidae; genus Engraulis; species Engraulis encrasicolus. The sequence continues at coordinate 10,476,518 of NC_085861.1, forward strand.
AATGACTCTTTCAGTGAAGTCAAGTGCACCTGATGCAGGACCTGACCGTCAGACATCTGTACTAGGAGCTTTACTAATCCTAACCAATGGCCTTCAGGTAACCCTAGAGAGACACGCGATCACACTCACAAACACACATCAATGATGTCAAGTGTTTGGCCACTGGAGAGCATGGGCTCACATTACAGTGTGGGAACCAGGAAAGTGATTGCATATGCTAAGTAACAGGGCTACTCTCTTGATTGGTGAGCTCACCATTGAATGTACAACATGCCTACTACCACAAATACTACTGCTACTACAAAATAGCTCTTCTCTTTGGTCTTCCTGAAGAATGGGGAAGGAATTGTAACTTCTAGGACAGTGGTTCCCAACCTTTTTCTTCAGGGACCCATGTTTTTACTATTGTAAGCTTTGGTGACCCAACCACGCGAGCGCCCTCACGAGACACAAGATGCCCTCTGTTTTCTGCAAAAACTAATTTTAGTTATTTTGTTCCTCAATTCGTCTTTGGTCAAATATAGAATAAATGTTTAATGTAGCACTTACAATTTGTTGCTTCTATGCATTTATTAGTTAAATGCTTTTGTCTTTTATTCAACATGGGCTATATATATTTAAAATGAAACCCCTTAAAATCTAGAGGGCTCCGCGACCCCCTGTGGATCTTTGGTGACCCACGAGGTGGGTCCCGACCCATAGGTTGGGAACAACTGTTCTAGGAGACTGCAAGGGGGCGGGCCCACTCCTCCTAACTGAAATGCGATAATGTTCTATGTGCCTCTCACTCTCTCACAACTCAGAACTATGGAAACAATTTTGGATGGTAAGAACAATAATAATAATAATAATAATAATAATAATAGTTAATAATAACATCTGTGTGTGTGCTGTGTTGCCCGGTGCTGGGCGTTCATCTGAATGGTAAAAATATATATATACATAATAATAACAAAAATAACAATAAAGTACCGGTAATAGCATCTATGTGTATGCAGTGTTGCTGGGTGTTCACCTGAATAATAATAATAATAATAATAATAATAATAATCATAAAATCTGTTGCCTGGCACTGGGTGCTCACCTGAATGGTGACATAATATAATAATAATGATGATAAAACATGTCTGTGTGTGTGCTTTGCATTGCCCGGCGCTAACCTGAATGGTGGAATAATAATAATAATAATAATAATAAATTATAATACATGTCTGTGTGTGTGCTTTGCGTCTCCCGGCACTGGGTGCTCACCTGAATGGTGGAATAATAATAATAATAATAATAATAATCATAAAATATAATGCATGTCTGTGTGTGCTTTGCGTTGCCAGGCGCTGGGTGCTCACCTGTATGGTGACGATGGCGGGCAGCTGAGTGTTGAGGAAGTGCAGGCGCTCCGCCAGCCTCTGCCTGACCAGGAAGCCTCGGACACGCGCCTGCAGCGCCACCACCAGGTGAGTGTTGGCCTTCCACTGCACATCCCTGCTGTGGGCCGCAGTCACACTGTTCAGAACGGCCTACAGAGGGCAGCAGAGGGAGAGTTAATGTGGAGGGACAGGGATAGAGACGTGATATTATATACACAGGGTTAACGCATGCATCACAAATGAACATCCTTTACAAAGGCAGGAAACTTTATTCCATGTATGTTTTTTTTTTTTTTTAAATAAATAGATACACTGAATAATCAGATTCTGAATAACGACTTGGAAGTCAAAACGTAATCCAGCCATGAAGTACTAAAAGTATTTAAAGTGTGCGGGACTCCTCACTCTGAAAACTACAGTCAGCCTTTGTCCTGCACCTTTTTCCTGGGATGTGCACAATCTTCACCTTCAACTGGTGGTTACCTGGATCTCGTCGTGGGCGAGGAACAGGCTGTTGGGGACGAAGGCCTGGGGCCACTCTTACCCCCTCACCCCCTCTTTTTACCCCCCTCACCCCTATAGGTCCTAATAATGCCGACCCTGCCCTGTGTGCCACTGTATCCGGTGGCCTAGTGGCTGGCGGTTACCTGGATCTCGTCGTAGGCCAGGAACAGGCTGTTGGGGACGAAGGCGTGTGGCCACTCTTACCCCTCTCACCCCCTCTTCTTACCCCCCTCACCCCCTCTTCTTACCCCCTCACCCCTATAGATCCTAATAATACCACATCCGGTGGCTGGCGGTTACCTGGATCTCGTCGTAGGCCAGGAACAGGCTGTTGGGGACGAAGGCGTGTGGCCGCTCCCAGCTGCCCTCCAGACGCTGCAGGTGGAAGTAATAGGAGCTGCCGTCCTGACTCTTGGTGCGCATCCAGGGGCTCCGGTTATCACCTGATGCCATGCCACACAAACACAGCACAGCACAGCGCAGCGCAGCAAAGATACACCATCAGTAACCTCTAAAGCAGTGTTTCTCAACCTTTTTCAAACAAACGCCCCCTTGGCTTCATCACAAGCCTCCCAATGCCCCCTTGACCTCATCATAAGCCTGACAAGGCCCCCCTTACTATTAAAAAATTAAATGGACTAATGCCACCCAATGGCAACTAAGGGGTGGGGGGGGGGCTGTACCGCCCCCGTTGAGAAACCCTACTCTGTAGCTTCCAGGGCTCATTTGCAGCAACTTGACACCCACCAGACTTTTGCCAGTGACATCAGCAGACTACTACATTACAACATCATTGATCTTCATAATATTGATAATATGATATACGCCTCACACACCACACCACAGCTTGGAGAGGGGTTGACTACACCATTTTCATCAGTGTGTTTGCATATAATGCACACAAACAAAGCAGAGCACAGCACAGCGCAACACAGATACATTCTCAGTAATCTCTATAGCTTCCAGGGCTCAATGTCGGCAACTTGACACGCACCAGACTTTTGGCAGTGAGATCAGCGGACCACTACATAACAACATCATGCTTCATGGCAGTGTTTCCCGGCATCATTTTTGTTAGTCAAGGTGGTGACGGTACTGTATATATTTTTTTTATCAAGCAACTTTAGAAATGACATTCACACAACATGAAATTATCTTCATCTTTTCAGGGGACCTAGTCAAGGTGGTCTGTGTTTCATGTCAAGGTGGACTGGCCGCCTTAGCAATAAAGTGCTGGGGGAAACCCTGTATAGTATTGATAATATGATATACGCCCCCACACCACACCTGACAAAAAAAAAACATTTGGATTAGTGTGTTTGCACATGATGCACACATACGTATACTATAACCATTTAGAAGTCTAGCCTACTGACCTCCGGCGTGCTTGGCGCGGAGCAGGGCGGTGAGCTCGGCCTGGTATGTGGCGCCACACTCCTCCACCACGCCCCTCATGCCCACCTCCGGCAGCCGCAGCACCCGCACCAGCTGGGACGCCTTGCCATCCTTTATCGCCTGGTTCACCGCCGCCAGGCCTAGGCACACTGGAAGACAAAGCAAGGCAAAGTAAGGCCAAGTTTATTTGTACAGTATAGCACTTTTTATACAGAGTTGCTGTTCAATTTGCTTCACAAAACAAAATAAATAAAGAATAAGAAAAGATAAAGAATAAATAAAGACTAAAGAAAACTTGAAATACAGAAACAAAACATTGATTAACAAATTACAATCAAAGACAATGAAAACATTAAAATAAGGAGGGGGGGGGGCGTTTGGCAGGTTTATGATGGGACGTTTATTCAAAGGGGGCGTTTATTCAAAAAAGGTTGGAAACCAGTGCCCTACAAGGAGGGGGCATGTACTGACTTACTCTTCTTGGCTCTGGTAGTGTCCTGATTGGCCAACCTCACTCCATCTTGGATGTCAGCCAACCACAGCTCAGCGCCAGGGTCTCTGCTCAGCTGTGAGTGGTCAGCAGATTTTACACATCAACAACACATCCATTTAGGGTAAACAGATTCACAGTTCAAAGGCTTTCACTCAACTTGTTTGTATGTGTATTTTGTTGTCATTTAAGCAACTATCACCACAATCGGGACAATTCGTTGTAATATACAATCTATGGGACAATTGCATATTTGTAAAAAAACAATTTTTTTTTTTGCTTTTTTGATTTTTTGCCTCCCATCTAAACAGGTTTAAAGGTCAAACACTTTAAAAGGAGGGACCTTACTAAACATATTCACTGCGTTGTTGTCTTTAAATTAACAACAAAAAAACAAATAAACATACAAACAAACAAATAAATGGCCTTTTTCTCACCTCTGCCTTGCACTTCCTGGCTTTGGTCAGGACGTCGTGGTAGCGCCTGCCGTTAATTGGCTGTACCTCCTCAAGGCCACTAGAGGGCAGCAGTAGTGCAGCTAAGGTCTTCTGGGGGTCGTTGTGGCTCAGGGCTTGGTTGATGATCCCGATGGCCATGATCTCTGGTAGCAGCGGATGGGAAAAACATTGCATTCATTAGAAGCCCTTGTGTACCGGTGGCCTGCACTACAACTACAGTGAGGTGGTGCATGAAACATTTGAATATTAATCGGTACTTTGTTCATAAGAACTCATAAGTGTGCAAGAGCGCTTTTGTCTTGAGTGATCTTTGAAACATTGCCAGACATTAACCTTTTATTTACATTGATTGTAACAGAACAAAGGAGGATGGATGGATGGATGGATGGATGGATGGATGGATGGATGGATGGATGGATGGATGGATGGATGGATGGATGGATGGATGGATGGATGGATGGATGGATGGATGGATGGATGGATTAGGCTTCTCTGTGCTCTGAGCAGTGTGCCTGACTCACGGTCGTGCTCCTCCTGGGCCGAGGTGTTGACGGCGTTGAGCCCTCCCTGCAGATCATTCCACGTCAGCAGAGTCCGGGCCGACTGCTTCTTCAGGTCACACAGCACCTCGAAATACCTGAAAGTCAGTGAGCATTAAGCCAGCGAGCATTAAGCCAGCGAGCATTAACCCATTAATGCCTGATGCTGCGTTGGGCAACATTGGCCCTGGCGCCTGGAGCTGCATTACGCAACATTCAGGCTCATGAGATTTGAGACAACTTTATTTAAAATCTCTGTTTGAGATGAATGAACACATTCTAATGAAACACGAGGGTCCTGGTGTTTAAATGCAACTCGGTGCATATTTTTATGTGCTTCAGAAGCTGAGATGTTTAGGTGAGGGCAGCTTTTCTTAAAAAGGGCTCAGGCATTCAGCACCCTTTTTTGCAGGTGCCTTAGGCGTCAATGGGTTAAGCCAGGCCCTAGTAGACATGCAATGTGCTCTCTCGCATAAACAAATCAATTTCACCGCTGACTGAACACAGTGTTGGAGTGCATTAACCTGAGAAAACAGTATCAGCAACCCTGAATCAGACCTCTCTGCCCACTATAAACAAAAACACAGAAATGTGTACTTGATATAGTACACATAATGCCTGGAATACAAACTCAAGCAGTTCATAAAGCACTGAATATGTGATTACCATTTCCATACATTAGCATTTAAGTCTAAATAATGATGTTACTGCAGAAAGGAGTAGTCTTTTGCCTACATCAGCTCTTCAAGGAAGCATGCTATAAGAATATTTAAGCGCTATACAAAAATTGAAGCATTATTACCT
>NC_085861.1:10487074-10554574 GCF_034702125.1 Engraulis encrasicolus
ATCCTGTGCATTAGTTCCACAGAGAGTAATGTGTTGATACCCACCGTTGACCCTGCTAATGTTGTCCTGGATTTCGCCTTGAGTGAGGTACTCTTCATAAATGTCCTTTTCATGAGAGCCATTGATCTGGGGAGAAAAATTATGCATTATCCTTTATCCAGGCACAAAGTCCATCTCATATGCTCTTAAGCAATTCACTGCATTCCTTCATTAATTTATCATGTGTGTGTGTGTGTGTTGCCAGCTTAGCTAACCTTCCTGTAAGCCAGGGCAGCCTTGTCTGAGCGCGCCTGGTGTGTGTGTGTGTGTGTGTGTGTGTGTGTGTGTGTGTGTGTGTATGTGTGCGTGTGTATGTTGCCAGATAAGCTAACCTTCCTGTAGGCCTGGGCTGCCTTGTCTGACCGTGCCTGTGTGTGTGTGTGTGTGTGTGTGTGTGTGTGTGTGTGTGTGTGTGTGTGTGTGTGTGTGTGTGTGTGTGTGTGTGTGTGTGTGTGTGTGTGTTGCCAGATAAGCTAACCTTCCTGTAGGCCTGGGCCGCCTTCTCTGAGCGCGCCTGCCGCAGCATCTCCTGGTAGATGGCCATGAGGTGCTCCTGGACGCTGCTCAGCATGGCGTTGGGGTTCCGCAGGGCCACCGCCGTGTCCTCCACACAGCCCGCCTCCACCGCCTCGTTAATCGCAATCACAGCAGCGTGCACTGCTCACAGGAGAGACAGAGAATGTTAAATATTATACTAGTACTATACTATACTATACTGGTGATGCTTCAAACACAGTAGCATGAACTGCATGCTGTCAGATTTATCACTGGTGATGCTACAATCATGAACTGCATGAGAGACAGTGAACATTAAATACTATACTGCATGGTGTCAGATGTATTACAAAGGTGATACTTCAATCACAACAGTGTTTATTGCTCACATGCCAGACAGAAAACGTTACATACTGTGTACAGTACTACGTGCTGTCAGATGTACTGTATCACCAGTGATGATTCAATCACAGCAGCGTGCACTGCTCACACAAGAGACAGTGAATGTTAAATACTATACTGCATGCTGCCAGATGCATCACTAGTGATGACCCAATCACAGTAGCATGAACTGCATGAGAGACAGAGAATGTTAACACTGCATGCTGTCAGATTTATAACTGATGATGCTTCAATCACAGCAGCGTGCACTGCTCACACCAGACACAAAACATTAAATATGTTATGCCATCAGGTTAGAGTAGAACAGAATGTCTTTTACGGTCACTACTATGTATGACTTATACTATACATACTGTATACACATTCACAACCATGCTGTGTATTAATTACCTGAACTGTACATGGAGAGGTGATTTCAAAAGTAGCTAAACTACCCCTCTGATGGTTGGTACTATCATTACAGATTGCATAGTTCAGTAAAAAAACAACTAAATGTGACACCTAAATGGGATCTCCCACTTTAGAGGCAAGTTAGTTCACATACTGTAGTATTCTCTTATAGTGCACAGTAGTACTCTGTAGTTTCAATATGTGGTCCCCAAAATAGCCGCCCCATGGGCCCCATGTTTACATTTTGCCAAGGGCCCCCAAATGATTAGAACCACCACTGCTGTAGTTTCATGTAACAATCAACATGTTGTTGAACCATACAGCACCTGCAGCCTCATCCACAGATAACTCGTTGGCCAGAATTCCTCCGATCTTGCTGAACGCCGGCATCTGAATGCCATACTTGTCCAGCTCCAGCTTCATGTTGTTGATCTCCTCCTCTGTGGACAGACAGATCCAAGCCCAAGCACATTCCATTAAGATATTGACTCATGTGTATTGACAGTAACTTTTATCGTGACATTGTTTTTACTTTAAAAGAGTTAATCAGGGTGAAGCCGTACCTGTAAACTTCACCTTTCCATACAGGTCATGGATTTGAGGGGCCAGACCCAAACGGAACAGGTAATAGCTGAGGAAACAATGAGGGGTTGTTTACACCTGTACTATATACATCAAATAAGCTGCTCACTATGAAAAAAGATAAATCGGCTGGGCATTAAATGAAAAATAGCATTATGATTGTCCGACAATTAGTTAATCTTTGACAGGGTGTTACAATTATTCAACGGAAAAACAGCTTTAGAAATGTCTTTTTATTCAGTATTTTCCATTATGGATACCCTATAAGAAACAGTTCAGTAGCAAAACCTAAATGGAAGCTGTAATGTAGTCACAGATATTGAAAGAAGAAATTTAAATTTGGAAAATTCCAAAACACCCCGGGTTTTCTGTATTGGTTTTGATTAAACAGGTCTATGCTTGCTTTGGTCCTTCCACACACGTGCACACACACACACAAAGAATTCCAAATCCTACCTGAGGGCATGAATACAGTACACAACCCTGGGCATGTTCTTCTTATCGTAGATATCTGTAGTCTCAGGGTGGAAAATCTGGGTGGGGAGAGGCATTGCATTTCATTCAAAATTTTAATAGAAAAAGAATTCAGTACATTTTTGTATTTATTTAAATATCTGTGTGTTACATATGCTTGCATATTTATTTACCGATGGCAATCCAACTTCCACCATTGCATTGCGCCAAAAATTAATGTTGTCTGTATGACGGAACTGCAGTCCAGTAGCCTAATTGAGAATACCACACAAAACATAAAGAGAGTTTTCCCAGTGCATACTTCACATACATACAGTAGGTCATGTTTTATTATACATTATACTCACTGTGTTATTGTATGCATTAGGCTATGTGTACCATATCTTGTAGACATAATCATACCCCATACATAATCAAGTATTAACGATTACCCCCCCCCCCCCCCCCACACACACACACACACACACACCAATATGTAGTAACACTAAGGTTGTTATCGTATAAAGTTGTATTTTAAGAGGCTATGGCATCAGTGTTAATTTTTTTTTTTTCCAGCAAACCTTGTATCGCTCCTGGTCCAGGTCATAGATCTTCTTCAGGGGAACTTTTTTGGGGGCAAAGCAGTTTCCCAGCTTTGCCAGTAGCACTCCATTTCTCAGGCCCTCCTCAAGCTCAGTGGGAGCAGGAAGCTCCTCACTCAGACATGCTTCCATCCACCTGGTGCACAGACAAGACAATCATAACAAGTGATACACTTTCAGTCATGAATCGTAGTATTCCTCAAAACAATGGATCAGACAAAGCCACTAGAAACCAATTTGAAAGACACAGACAGCCAGCGACAACAGACTTCCCCAGCAGTTTACTGAACGACTAATCTCAGTTTCGGTCAAACGGTTTCACATACCTTTTAGCCTCTTCCAGACGACACAAATACTGATAGGCCACGTTTTGAATACGCTGTTCGTCCATTTCCTCGGCTGTCAACCGCTCATCTGTGTGAGAAGTATACCAAACATAAGCATAATGTATAAACCCTACAAACAGCTCATTGGCACGCATAGAAAACAGGAATGTTGAAGGCCAATTCAATTTTTCGAAAGCAACGAGTGCTAGTCCGTTTGAAAGACTGGCATGCATGTTCCAGGTAACATTACACTGCGTTATCAATAATGATAATGCTACATGTGAACAAAAAATACTTACAGCCTGAGCGTGTCTGTCCACACGATTCAGTCATGTTTTGCTCCGATACAAATATCACCGATTCGACTGTTCCAGTAAACGCCCTCGTAGTAGTAGTGGATGGGAGTTTGTTAGCGATAGCTAGCAACACACTTGCACCTTAGCTGACCTTGATGTTACAAACTTTTGCATTTAGTTTGAAATAAGCATCGATTTCCAAAGTACCAACAACGCGCGGCTTTATAGTTGTCTACAATTTAAGTTTTGTTTGCTAAGTTAAGTCTTGTACGTGGACTACGTTCCTACAGTTGATCCTAGTCAGTGCTGGAATGCGATTCCTCAAAAATATGTCTGATCTCTGGTGTTGAGCTGTTTACGTTTCTTGAAGTTTGAATGTCCCGCTGGCACACCATTGGCTGAAAATAGGCGCCTCCCCATTGGCTCCTGGGTTTGACAGATCGCCATGCATTGTGGGTGCTGTAGTAGGCATCTTGAAATATTTATTTTGCAGTGGAATACTTCGGGTGTTGTGAGTCATGAGTCACATAAACAATAATGTATTTTATGTGAATTTCTAAATCCAAATACATGTGAAAAGTTTTGTAAATGTCTCCAAGTTGACTTGGGTCAAGAACATGAGCGCGATGTTTCGTCACTATAGCAACGGATGTAAACGGAAGGTAGCAGGTATCCGTACTGCAACTGAAACATGGCTGTTGAGGTAGAAAATTCAGCTACGCAGCAGTGTTTGATCATGGCTCGGCTGAATTCTCTCGTTTAAGTACATGGATTGCTTCCAAGACACTCTGACTCTTTTGATGGAATATCCCTGACTTAATGTGTTCTGTGGATAAAGGGTAAGTTCACCAACCTACCGTATGCTTTCCACCATGCGACCCGTCACATTGGGGGGGACTAGCGGCAGCTCTAGCTATCTATAACCAAAGAATTGAACGCCAATTACTTTATTTTGTATCGTTTGGTCAAGATATGCAAAGTGTCCCAAAGTTAACCCATAGCATTGTCCGCTTTTAAGTGAAGTTTCCTGTGTCCTACCAAGGGCTCGACAAAGTTCCAAGTAGCATCCACTGTCACATTACACGGGTGATTAAAGTTTAAACAGTGGCGGTGAATCCTTAAAGTCAAGGAGAGGGAGCAATTGCCTTGTCATTCTCATTTGGCGCAGGGTCCAGTATCTTTTCGGGATCATGCTTTCTAGAGCATGCATAAGGTTTCCTGGTGCGCTGATAATGATTTTAAAGACATACCGTAACGTGAGCGCGTGTGTGTCTCTCTCTCTCCTCAGCTTGCTCACCATGCGCTCATGTAGAATTCCTGTGACCTATTCTCCATGGCTTCCGGAGGCTCTTCGCCCCGCGAGGGCCGCAAGAGAAAAAAGAAGAGTGACGGGAGCGTGAGAGGCAAAAGCAAAAGTCGGAGCGCAGATGCATCACAGGTCCAAGCAGACATTGATAGGTTTACATCCTCGGGGCACAATGCGCTTAAGCGAAAGGACTATGTCGAAGCTATAAACTGCTTCAAGAGGGCCTACAAAGCAGCAACAGAGGTACAGTGACACCATGGACAGAATCTGTGACAGTATCAACATTAATTGAGGTTGTTTAAGTTCATTTTGTTTCAGAGACAGAACATTATGTTCATCTCCAATCTATAGTCATTTAATTATCTCGGTCATCCACTATCAGTCAATCATTTAGACAGGTCTTACATATCTTTGAAAGATTTCACATGATGAGCACTTGTCAAAGTTATCCACCCATGAAAATGTGCAGCCTAACACGTCAGGTTGTACTCCTCCTCCACCCTCAGACGAAGGAGACCAAAGCCCACCGAGCATGTGCCTTCAACCTGGGTGCAGCGTACGTGGAGGCGGGGAAGCCCCAGAAGGGCCTGGAGTACCTGCAGAAGGCCCAGCCCGGTGAGAATAAGGAGCGGTTGGTAGTAGTAGTTGTTGAGGCCATAACCTAGTAATATAGTAGCAATAGTTGTTGTAGTTGTGATATTATTCAGGCCAGAAAGCAATAGCAGGGAGGACCCCTGCAGTGTCACGTCAAACAGACCATCTCTCCCCTACAGTTGAGTAATTTTAAATCATGGTAATAACAGCTGAATTGCTTTTAAAGTTTCGGTGTCGACTGTGTAGGACTATTATTATTATTAGGCTACTATTTGTGTGTGTGTGTGTGTGTGTGTGTGTGTGTGTGTGTGTGTGTGTGTGTGAGAGAGAGAGAGAGAGAGAGAGAGAGAGAGAGAGAGAGAGAGAGAGAGAGTCATTTTAAATCATGGTAATGACAACTGAATTGATGTGAAGGTGAGAAGAAGGAGCGGGTGGCCGACCTGCAGTACAACCTGGGCGTGGCGCACGAGGCGTTGGAGGACCGGGCCCAGGCGTCCACACACTACTTCCAGGCCGCCCAGCTGTACCGCGCCCAGGGGGATGGCAGCACCGAGGGGGACACCTGCATGAAACTGGCCCTCTGCCACCTACACTTGAAGGTTAGTTATCTCTCTGTCTGTCTATCTGTCTGTGTCTGTCTGTTTGTCTATCTATCTATCTGTCTGTCTGTCTGTCTGTCTGTCTGTCTGTCTGTCTGTCTGTCTATCTATCTATCTATCTATCTATCTATCTATCTATCTATCTATCTATCTATCTATCTATCTATCTATCTATCTCTGGCTGGCTGGCTGTCTATTTATATCTATCTATGTAATATCTATCTATCTATCCATCTATCCATCTATCCATCTATCTATCTATCTATCTATCTATCTATCTATCTATCTATCTATCTATCTATCTATCTATCTATCTATCTATCTATCTATCTATCTATCTATCTATCACCTCAGGGCTCGAGCTTCAACTGAGCTTGTTTGAATCCAGATTTATAACTCGCTCTTGCCTTTGGCTAGGCGTGTGCAAGGTGACAGCTGTGTGTACGACTATGAAGAAAAGGTACAGGGGCATTCAGTTAGGCAGATAGATATGGGTGAAGGATGAAACATGTGCCACATTGGTTTATTTATTCACAGATTAAATGTTCATCATATAACTTTGATGCGTAAATGCTTTCATCCGTGCTTGAAATTGCATTGTTTTTTAGCTGAATCGCACAGTTGACCGATGTTTGACAGATTAACCTTTTCAGAGTGAACAGCTTTTATTGTGGACTTCCTATTTACATTAAGTGATGTTGTGATGTAAGTTGATAGTAGTACTAACAGTACTGGACTGGTATTAGTGGTGGTAGTAGTAGTAGTAGTAGTAGTACACCGCATTCCACATTATTACGCAAATGACATTTTTCGCTGTTTCCTCAAATAATCAATACAAATGACAGTCATCATAATTTTCAAGTCATCAGCCATTAGAGTACAATTAAAACGTTTTTGAATGAACCTTCCAATGATAACGGTATTTTTTTTAAATAATAAAAAAACTTTAAATGCTCTGTTCCACATTATTACGCAAAATATTTTGTAGTGTTGTAATCCAAATTTCTTTTTTTTCCCCGTTTACATCAAGACATTTGGAATTTGGTACCTTCTAAATTACATTTCAATGTTCAATACTTGGTGACAAGCTCTTTGTCTTAGTAACTGGAATGCTGCGTTTAACATTGAAGTCAATAGCAGGGCATTGCATGGCCGTTATGGAAGCCCAGATATCCTTGATGCTTTGCTCTCAGCTGTTTTTGTTTGTTTGGTCTGGTGATCCACACTTCACTCTTCAATATACCCGCAGATTTCCATGCCACGTTCAGGTGCTTTGGTGGTATCGACATTCTAACTCATTAGACATAAAACCCCATTGAAAATGAATGGGATGTTGTTGTTGTTGTAACCTAGTAATAGTATTAGCAACAGTAGTAGTAGTTGTGATAGTATTCATTAGGCAAGAAAGCAATAGCAGGATCCCTGTCATCTCCAACAGACCATCTCTCCCCTACACTTTGATGATTTAAAATCATGGTAATAACGGCGGAATTGTTTTGTGTTGACTTCTTTGAGAAATGGAGATGACTACGACAGTGTGACCAACTTGATAAAGCATATAAGATCCATCCCTTGCATCCTAAAGATTTGATAATGTCTTTCATAACTACTAGCGTCTAATCTAGATATCTAACGCCTATATAATGTAGGACTATTATAATTCGGCTACAGTGTGTGTGTGTGTGTGTGTGTGTGTGTGTGTGTGTGTGAGAGAGAGAGAGAGAGAGAGAGAGAGAGAGAGAGAGAGAGAGAGAGAGAGAGAGAGAGAGAGAGAGAGAGAGAGAGAGAGAGAGAGCACTTGCTCACGTGAACCCAGGAAAATTGGCACCTTCTTGGCAGCCTCCAGAGCTGGTGTGTACAGTGTATGTGGGAACGTGTAATTGTATTTGAAAGCACTTTGAGTCAACTGTTTAGTTATGATATTGTGTTCTATAAATACATTTTGATTGATTGAGCTAATCTGCCAGACACCCCTCTCTCTCCCCCAGGACTGGGGCCAGGCAGCAGTGTTTCCAGCAGTAGCAGTAGTGGTACTACTCAGTTACATCTGTTTCAGTGGGACCCCTCTCATCTAATCTGCCAGACACCCTTCCATTACAGTATATTACACCTAGCTGATGCTTTTTTTAAAATCTAAAGTCACTTCCAGTTATTATTTTCAGGATATCGGTTTCAGTCCTGGGAGCAATATGGGGTTAGGTGCCATGCTCACAGGCACGTCAGCCATGGATGGAGGTATAGGGAGAGGTACAGGCGGGATTCGAACCTGCAATCTTCCAATTTTAAGACCACCTACCTACCTAACCATTAGGCTATGGCTAGGAAACAAACCAACAAAAAACAGCATTGGCCCCTGAAGACTGCTGGCCCACAGGGACAATGCCCCACATGCCAGATCACCAGTCCAGCTCTGAGTGAGTCAGTGACTGGGTGATTGAGTCAGTGACCGCAATGTGTCTTGTGTGTGAGGTACTTGACACCTTATTTTTACAGGTACAGGTGGGACTCGAACCTGCAACCTAAGACCACCTTCCTAACCATTAGGCCATGGCTGCCTCACGGCTCCCTTTCCCCTCCTCTCTCTCTCCCCCAGGACTGGAGTCAGGCAGCCCAGGTGTACCAGAGGGCCGCCGAGAGCTACCGGGTGGCGGGTCGTCTGGACTCGGCAGCGCTGGCCCTGAAGGAGGCCAGTACCCACATGCTAGAGTCCGACAGCTTCACATCGGACGACGTCATCTCCATGCTCTCCCAGTGCCTGGAGCTCAGCGTCAGCATCAAACAACCAGACACACTCGGTGAGTCACACAAGGGAGTACAGGGCTGGACTGGGACCACAAAACAGCCCTGGTATTATTATTATAATATATTATTATTACATATTATTACCTCCGCCAAGGAGGTTTGTCGGTCTGTCTGTCTGTCTGTTTGTCTGTCTGTCTGTCTGTTTGTTTGTCTGTCAGTCAGCAGGATAACTCAAAAAGTTGCAACAGAGTTGTTGGAAATTACAAAAGGAACAAGTGATTAAATTTTGGTGGTGATTCGGATCACGATCCGGATCCAGGATTGAAAAGATTCTTCACCATTTCGGGATAGGGCGAATTTTGACATTCCAGCTTCTATCTCCACAAAAGACTAAACAATGGGGTGTAACATAGTCAAATGTTCTATCAAACAGCTTCCTTGGCAGAGGTCTGCACTCTCTGTGTGCATTTCTAGTTATTATTATTATTTCATACATATTTTGTACTATGTTATGATTTGTTTTGTCCACCATCTACATTACGTTAAGAAGTACCAATGGTCCACCCTGTGTAAGTTGTGGGCCGGTCTCTAAGAGGGAAAGCAAATAAACAAACAAACAAACAAAAAATATTTGCCCCTGAGGTCTGTCGTCCCACCGGAAAAATGCCCTGTAGTCAGATCAGCAGTCCAGCTCTGAGTGAGTCAGTGACTGGGTGAGTCAGTAACCACAATGTGTATTGTGTGTTAGGTACTTGACACCTTAATTTTTCCCCTTGCGATCAATAAAGTAATTCTACTCCACATTCTGTGAGTCATTGAGGAGCTGAGAAGGAACAGTCAATCAGACTGCAGAAAAGTCCAGAATGTTGGGGCAATTGAACCCCTAAGTGCAGAGTCTATGTTATAACCTTTCGGGCACCAAAATCGTAATGGCTATGTCTTAATCTGTTACTTAAGGCTCTCGTCACTGTCATAGCAATGTTGTTATATAATGTAGTTATAATGTAGTTATATTGTTGTTATATAATGTATTTACAACTAATAGTGAATAGGCCCGCCGGCGACCCCATCTGCAGTAAGACATGAACATCGAATGTATCATACTGTATGTTATGTATACTTCAAAAATCAAAGTCATTGTCAGTTTTTTGTCAATATCTTCACATGTAATAGACATATAATTTCTAACTGTCCCATGCATACAAATACAGACAATGTCAGGGCAGGTGTAATAGTTTAGGCATACTTCATACAGTGAAAGACCAGACCAGAATGCTGGACTTAACACAGCTTTTTGAATACCTCTGAGGTTCTTACATATCGTCTTAATCTGTGTACCCAGCATACTGATTTTCTTGCTGTAGTTGAAATGTCATTCACATTTAGTTATCAGTCGCGGCCAGGTCATTTCAATTACAGAACGTGGTTGGAATTGATTAGCCGTCTACTGTGCAAAGAATTATGTTGAGAATAATCATCGTTCAGCCATGTCCTTTCTCCAATTTAGTTTGCAGAATTCATGTCCATAATCCTTTAGGATTATTAATGAGACATGAATATGTAAATGCTAAAGGACATTAATTATTTTCTGTTTGTTCTTAAGATTGCGGTATGTACTGTGGATATGAGAAATCTTCTACAAGGCTGTTCCTGAGATAGTGAAAGCCCATCTGGTATCTCCCCTTGTCATTGTGACACAGCACAAAATGCTCACTGCACTCAACAACATCGCACTTATGTCTCGCCCGTGCAAGGGAGCAGCTGCAAACGGTCAACATTGAGGTCAACATTGCTTTTGGAAAATATACATGCTTTCATGTTTTTGTGCCCTCCACAGGTAATAGTGAGAGCCCACCTGAGAAACTCCCATTGTCATTCTGACTAGGGCTGCTCAATATATCGAAAAAGTATCGAAATCGTGAAATCAGGAGTAGCGATATGCGTATCTCAAAAATGACGTCATTATCGATAACAAGTAAACCTAAATATCAACAAATGCGCGAGAAGCCTGCCACGCCCAAAGTAGCCCGCCACGCCCCTCACAGAGACCGAGAATTAGTGACAAGAAAAACACTCGGCTATATTTCTAAATATCTTTTAAAGGAACAGACCACCCCTTTTTGATTTTCACATATGTGCAGTATTGCCATGTATTATTCATGAATGTGCATATCATTTTCGTCTATGTGCTTGCATTGCCCCGTTTAACAGTATAGCCAAATTAAGCATACTAATGCAAGTCTATGGTACAAATTTAAACATCCTCAAATGTACTTATAAACCATTTTAAAATTAATGTAAAATTCACCAGAGTGTAAAACAGCAGTTTAATTCTGTCCAGTGATCACTTGTGACTTGATGCTAAAGATACCAGTTACTTCCAGTGATTATGCTAAGCTATGCTAATAATTCTGATCCAATGAATCTAAGAACTGAAAACACTGAGAAGAAAATTATATGCACATTCACGAATAATGCTGGGAAATACTGCAAATATGTGAAAATCAAAAAAGGGTGGTCTGTTCCTTTAAATATCGTTATCGAGGTATTGCATGCTGTAATCTAGTATCGATTTTTTTTCTGATATTGTGCAGCCCTAATTCTGACACAGGACACAGAACTCAAAACTCACTTTGTGTGCCCTCCACAGGTAAGCTGTACAACGAGCTGGGTCTGAACTTCTCGCAGCTGAAGATGTTTGCGGAGGCGGCCGAGTGTTACGAGCAGGCGCTGCCCCTGGTGCGGTCCAAACCCCGCCGGCTGGCCGTGGTGCTCCAGAACCTGGGGGCCGTCCACAACACACTGGGCCAGTACCAGCAGGCGCTTGACTTCCACAGGGAGGCCGCAGCCTTACACGGTGGGTCCAATAGACCCCTATAGCTTTTTAGCTGTTTTTTAAAGACATTTTTTTTGGTTTTGACTTTATTTGTGATAGTACAGGGACGATGGTGACAGGAAGCGAGTGGGGAGAGACAGACGGTGAAGGGCCGGCAAAGGACCCGGGTCGGGAATCGAACCAGGGTCGGCCGTATAGTAGACAAGTGCCCTACCGGTAGGGCCCTGTTTTGGGGCTTTTAGGGGCGGTGGTGGCTCAGGTGTTAGAGGGAAGGTTGCAGGTTTAAGCCCCACTCTGCCTGATCCAATTGGTGTGTCCCTGAGCAAGATACTTAACCCCAAGTTGCTCCTGGTGGCAGGGTGGTACCCTGCGTGGCAGCCACTGCCACCGGTGTGTGAATGGGTGATTGTGAGGCATGCAGTGTAAAGCGCCTTGAGTGCTCGACGGAGTGGAAAGGCGCTATATAAATGCAGTCCATTTGCATTTTTTTTTTTTTTTTCCATTTTACACCATTATTATTCAGATAGAACAGTGAAAGAGACAGGAAATGAGTGGGGAGAGGGAGATGGAGAAGGATAGGGAAAGGACGTCGGGCTGGAAGCTAACCCGCGTCCTCCACATAATAGTACAGTGCACTAGTCGACTGAGCCACGTCCCCTCCCCCTCAGTGATTGTAAACAATGATGATGTAGCAGGTTGAACACATTCAAGCCACAAAAGTCAGAGTGTTTTTTTAGGGCTTTTTGTGCCTTTATTGATTATAGGACAGTGGAGAGTATGTCATGAAGAGAGTGGGAGAGAGAGATGGGGCAGGGCTGGGAAAGGACCCAGGGCTGGACTCAAACCCAGGTTGCCATGGGCATGCAAGCCCATCGTATGTGGGGGGCTAAGCGTGCTGGTCCACAGTGCCCCAAGATCTGAGCAGCTTGACAATTCACTAGAAAAATGGATTGTCATTAAAAGATCGAGTATGTTACCTCAACGAGCTGACATTGACAAGTTTGCTATTGTCTGCAGTCTATGCCTGAGTGAGTCACACAGAATTCGACCATGACGAGAAGGCGTCGTGTAGCCAACACCGATATATTACAGCTTGTAAAGCTCTGTTGCAGTAGATGTGATTGGGGTACAGTTGAGTGCCTTTTGTTTATAGCCACTCCGATGTTTGCTAATTGTACTGTAAATTAGCTGTCTCTGACCTCTGTTTCAGTAATGGAATTCCCCATAGATGTGCGTGAGCTGGCTTGTACCCAGTGTGCTTAGATGTACAGTAAATAGCGTAGTGTTTCTCAACGGGGGCGCTACAGCCGCCAGGGGGCATTGGGGAACCCTGGGGGGGCATGAGAAGGATACAGCTGACTGGAGGCAGGGCTTAGTTCCAATTGTTCCAAGGGGGCGCTGGCAGGCTTATGATGAGGGCAACTTAAGGGTGCACTGGGAGGCTTATGATGAGGTCAAGGGGGCGTTTGTTCAAAAAAGGTTGAGAACCACTGGCATAGCATAACTGCGTAGTGTAGACTGGCTGGGCATAGCAGCTCCCCAGGGACGACTAGAAGCTGCTTGCCTCCGCATTTCTCTCAAACAGCAGCGGTTCTACCCACTTGGGGGCCCTAGGCAAAATGTAGACATGGGGCCCTTTTCAATTAATTTTGCTGGTATTTACCATGTTGGGGCTGACTTTTGGACAATGGACAAATTTGGTGGGGCCCTAGGCAACAGCCTGCTCTGCTTATTGGTAAAACCGGCTCTGCTCTCAAAGCTCCCCTATTGCTCACCGTTAATTCACAGCCGCCACTGCTTCACACAGTGCCAGTGCTATTACTCTTTCCCTCTGATTTGCACTTTAATATGTTTTGTGCGTAAGTGTTGTATAAATATAACACAGTGTTTATGTAGTGATTTCATGGTACTTACCCATGTTGTGTTATGTCCATTAAGATCTACGCATGGCACTGTTTATATGCTTCAAGTATTCATTGGAAAGTCAATAGGAGAACATAGGGAGCTTTCTTGTTTTGTGTCGGGGATCTTAGCAGACCACAGTACTACACAGCCAGGGATGATTTCTGTCACCATCACAATGAACAGTAAAACTATGCCAGAGAGACTGGAATAAACTATATTCTATATCTGCGATATAATCTCTGACTATGGTGTAGCTACCAAGCAGTTACCGTGGTAGCTTGCTAGAACAGTAAAATAAGAAGGAGCAAAACAAATACTAATAAACAGAAAGAGAAAACACACAGGAGGGGGAAGACAAGAGGGGACATAGAGTACAACACATACACGACCAGGCAAGACAAATTAAATGTAGTCTAGAATAATTTGCCATGAACACACAGTAGCTACTAGCTACAGTATGTGCGACAGGGTATAACTGTGTCTGTGCATGTGTGCACAGTGACTCTTCAACACTGGGTAGTCCATTTACAGTTTTTCTCGATTGGTTTGGCTAATTTCTTGAAACTGAGATGACATTCCTATAACCATTGGGTTATTTGGCCAAACATTCTTACACTTCTGCAAAACAGTTCAGATAACTAGCAAAATGTCATATACCTCCCAAAACAGCTCATTCTTGAATCAGCACTAGACCCTCTCCCACATATATGGTCAGTACCATAAAAATGGCATAGATCCTTCTCAATTGCTTTGGCTCATTTGCATTCATTTAGTCCTTCTGTCAAAATAAACTGGATGGTTCAGCATAACCTCATGGATCCTCATCACATGCTCATATTGCTCCAAAAACAGTTTACCCATGTGTCAAAACTAAATTCCTTCCCCACATATATCATCAGTACCCCCAAAATACATTGTCCCTTTGCCATTGTGTAAGCACTGCAAGTCAAAATGGTTAGATGTTTTGTCACTATGGGACTACGTTCAGCTAACAGATTTCGGCTATGTATAAAAATGAAAAAGTGAGTGAAACCCTTGAAGTTTGACAACACAGACAATTTACCAAGGACATTTATCAGTAACTTTCTTTACTGTAAATTCACATACAGAAAGTAATGGCCATATATTACAGGTTTCTCATTGGTTTGGCTCATTTCTCAAAACAGAGATAACATTCTCAAAATAACATGGACAAATCCCAAAGCAACTAGCAATTGCTCAAAACAGAATGTCGTTTGAAAAAATGTCAAGAAATTAGCTAAATAACAGAGGAAACTGTACTATACACGGTTGTAAAATTATTTTCTACAAACTAATAAAGTTACAATATCATTTGGCCTGCTACACACTGTCATGAATTTAGCGTTTAATGAAATTCTTAAAATATTATGTCCTGGACTGTTTTGATAATTGTGTAGACTACTTTGCATATGATGACTTACACAATGAAATCATGCTGACATGTTTTGGAGAGGGCAGCCATTTCATAGAGAATTGTCTAATTCGTTTAGATAAGCAAGATCAGTTTATTTGGAAAATGTGCTAAATGTATGCTCATTGTGTCAACTGTAGGGTACTTGTACATAGCCATCTGCAGAGATGTACTAAACATTTGAGACATGTACAAAGCATTTGATATTTGATGAAAGCAATGAAAAATGCCATTCTGTTTTGGGAATTTGCAAGTTGGTTTGGGGATTTTTCCCGTGTTGTTTTGAGAATGTCATCTCAGTTTGAAGAAATTAGCCAAACCAATAGAGAAAAACTGTAACATCTTCTAGAGCAGTGTTTCTCAACTGGTGGGTCACGACCCAAAAGTGGGTCGCGGAGGGGTCATGGGTGGGTCGCGGAGCCGTGGTGTAAAAAAATCGTAATTCATTGATTCGCTTAAAAAAAAAAACAAAAAAAAAAACATCCAACTTTTCCTGCAACAATTTACAAGAGATAGTAGCATGCAACCAGTCATTCGAGTGAAAAAATTGGGTCGCGACAGAATGAGAGTGGAAAATGGTGGGTCCCAAGACTGTTCCAGTTGAGAACCACTGTTCTAGAGTAGAGTGCAAGTGGTCTCAGAGTACTTTCTAAGTGAAGAATTAGCAATGTGCTTATTAGGTGGTGGTTTGCGCTCTGAATATGAACGATTGCAAACCACTGATGGTAGTATGTTAGACACTGAGATAAGGGCAGAACAACAGAGAGCTGTCTTGTCTGTGTTGTGTTCTTGTGTGTAGGCTCAAAGGGCAGCCACATACAGGTATGTTAGAAACATGCGATATGAGTAGAATTACAGAGAGCTGTCTTGTGTTGTGTTGTATGCAGGCTTGCAGGGCAGCCATGTATTTTAAACGTATGATATGAGCAAAATAACAGAGAGCTGTTGTGTTGTGTTGTGTTGTGTTGTGTTGTGTTGTGTTGTGTTGTGTTGTGTTGTGTTCCTGTGTGCAGGCTCGCAGGGCTCTCGTCGAGCACAGGGCCGGTGCTTCAGTAACCTGGGCTTTGCTCACACCCAGCTGGGGGAACTGGAGGAGGCCGGGGAGAGCTACCTTCACGCTCTGCAGGCCTTCAAAGACACAGGTGAGCCCCACGCATCACGCACCACACGCCATGCACCACACGCCAGCGAGAGAGAGGGAGAGAGAGAGAGAGAGAGAGAGAGAGAGAGGTGGCTTCTAATTAACTGCTGAGGGCGATGCTTATCTGTGACGGTCCAACAGCCTCACTGACTGACGTGCTATCAAAAGAACTAAACCCCATGTCAGCCAGGCAGAACAAATTTAGAACACCTCAATATCGATACAAATCTGAAATGCTGTAACAGTGAGAGAAGGGAGATGAGTTAATAATTTGTTCATGCTGGCTTTGTTAGTACACATACTGTAAGAGCTTATTTTGTTAACTTGTCAGTGGAATGTTGTATAAGTAGTAATGTTCCTGCTCTTGTAACACTTTCTAATAAGGGATGCATGAAAAGCCCTATAAAATACTGAGTAAATAATTAACTAATGATGAACAAATAATTTTGGCAAAGAATTGGGAAATGTTATGTAAGTAGAAAAAAAAAAAAACATTAACTATTTTCCGTAAATGAAAAATAATCTGTTAAAAGGTTTGTAAAATCTTGAACATATAATTTCTAGATATTTTATAAAGCATTAAATCTGAAATGAAAACATTTGTTAATGTTTTGTTCATCGTTTGTTAATTCCTTTAGACTTTATAATGCTTTTTATGCATCCATTATTACGTATGAAGTGTTACCCCTGCTCTTGTGTTTTGGTTTCTCCAGATGACTGTATGGGCCAGTGGCAGGCCTGTGAAGGTCTGGGGGAAATACGCCTGCAGCACAGAGAGCCTGACAGGGCCACGGTCTACTACAAACAGGCCCTGGGCATGCTGTCCAAGTGCAAGGTCAGGAACCCAACACTGTCACTTATTTCACTTATTTACATATACTGTAACTGGATCCTATTATCCTTTTCTGCTTTAATGTTCTGCGTCATTATTGGATTTCAAAGTGTTTTTGTACCTGCATTGGCCCGAATATAAGACAATCCTGAATATAGAAAACATTTCAATAGAACACATTTCACAGCACATTTCACAGTATAATTTCCATGAACACTCCAACAGAGCACAGAGATGGGTACTCAGCATAGATGTTCTCTGATTCTCTTTGCTCACTTTGGGGTCTGGCTACAGGTACCGTACTCTTACGGTAGGGACACATAGACGTGAATTTGGCCAAGCGAAGCGAACTTCGCCATTCATTCCTATGAGAGAGGCAAAGGCAAGCGAACAGGAGCGAAGCGAAATTATTAAACCAAGTTTAATATTATGCAAATGTGGAGCGAATTCGCCTGGTTCCACATATGGCATTGGTGTGAAGGATGATGGCTGAATCATTCAGATGAAGTCAAAACATCATTTCGGTCCTATTTTGTCTTGTCCGCAAATATTTACACAACCTCCCTATCCCTTATCTTATATTCTGCCCAAGATGGTATTTGTAGAAACTTCATAACCAATGTAAGACTAATCAATTACTGTAAGAATGCCCTCATTCGTGCACTTAGCAGAATCTTTATGCCTAGAATGAAAGCCAGACAAGGGAAAATGGCATTTAGTCATTAGGCTGGCAAGTGCTGGAATGAGCTTTCTGTTGAAATTAGAACTACCCCAACAGTGGCTTGCTAATGGTTTGCTTGACTGTGCACTTTCCTGTGCACTCTGTACGTACTTGTGATGTTGGCTATGATTATGTCCTCAATTGTAAGTCACTTTGATTAAAAAGTGCCAAATGCAATGTAATGTAATGTAAAAGAAAAAGACAGCTTTGTTTTCATCTGCCTTTGATTAACTTGTAGTGTTATGAGCTCTAAACTTGTTTATCTATAGTCTCTATAATACTATCCATAATGTTTTTTTTTCCGTCTTTCTCTTTCTTTTTCTCAAGCACATTGAATGACAACTGTGTATAAAAAAGAACAATACAAATGCTATTGTTCTTGCTCATGCTATTGTACTGTATTTAGCTATAGGTCTGTACTAAAGATGCTGTGTGTGTGTGTAGAGTGCACCTTATTTAGCTTTAGGTGTGTCCTTAAGAGGCTGTGTGTGTCCTGCAGGACTCTGATGGTGCTGTGCAGGAGCGACTGGTCAATAAGCTGAGCGAGGCCCTGCAGCTGAAGCTCTCACTGCAACAGGTGAGCGGCCATGTATCCATCAATCCTCATGTTCCGGCTGCATGACTTGCGGTACAATAGTTACATATAGTATGTACTGTATGTCTGACTGTAATGTTCCTACTCTAATGTTCTTACTGTAATGTCTTTCCTGTAATGTCCTAACTGTAATGTCCTTACTGTAATGTCCTTACTGTAATGTCCTTACTGTAATGTCCTAACTGTAATGTCCTTACTGTAATGTCCTTACTGTAATGTCCTAACTGTAATGTCCTTACTGTAATGTCCTTACTGTAATGTCCTTATTCTGCTGCGTTCTCATCGCTCACTCGTGTCCTTGCCTCTCAGAGGGCCCCCCCTCCTCGCCGAGGAGGACCCCCAGACCACAATCACCGCAGACAGCCTCGAAGGTACAGCTCACTTTCACGATATAAGGGTTACATTTGTCATATATACGTATATAAAATTGGTCAGGCCGGCCCTGCTGCTTAGTATGTAACGTGGTTTGATGTCTCCATGTGGTTTGTTTTATGCCACAGAGTGCCAGATGGAAGTGGGGGTGAACCTTCTCAGGGTCGTCCTGTCAGGAGAGATCGATTAAACGACCACAAGGCTCAGAACGGGTTTGTAGGTAGGAATCATGCCCTCCTCTTTTCTTTTCTTTTTTTTTCTTAAAAACTTTGTTTTTGTCTTTTTTTGTAAAATGGATGATCCTCCAGAATTGTCTACCCAGAGGATAGACAAGACACTGCTTCTAATTTCTAATTTCTCATTTCTAATTTCTAATATATACTCATTTCTAATTTATTCCAATGTATTCACTCTGAATCAATAGTACCTAAGATGATTTCTGCTGTGTTGTTTTCTCATCAGGGGTGTTCAAGACAAACAATTCAGTCAGGTGTAGCCTTTGGCCTCATCCAGTGAATCCCAATATTATTTCAACTTAATATCTTTGAGAAACCTGAAGCTGATCATGGTCTATGTTCTGTAGGGGAGACGCATCGGTAACACTTTATAATAATGTTCCTTAGTAAAGACTCAGTAAATAATTAACTAATGATGAATAAAACATTAACAAATGTTTTTATTGTTAACTAAGTTTTATTAATGCTTTATAAAACATCTACAAATGATATATGCAAGATTTTACACACCTTATAACAGAGTATTTTATTCATTTACAAGCAACTTGTAAATGTTTAATAAATATAAAATATTAACAAAATATTTCCTAGTCATTTACAAGCATTTGTTTACATTTCCTAGTCATTTACAAACATTTGTTAATGTTTTGTTCATCAATAGTTAATTATTTATTAAGTCTTTATAATGTTTTTTTGCATCCATTATTCTAAAGTGTTACCGACGCATCAAAGGTCGATAAGATCTGTCGTTCTGAGAGATAGAGTAGAGATAGGACTGTTGTTAGATGTAATCCTATGCTGTGTAGAACAGAATTCTCATGTGTTTAATTCATGATGAGTGGGTTCCTAATGAAGTCATGGCTGTTATTGTGCTGGTGTGTTATGTTGTGTTGTGTTGTGTTGTGTTGTTATGGGCCAGTATTCCTAATGAGGCTATATCTGTTGTGTTGCGTTGCGTTGTGTTGTGTTGTACTGTTGTGTTGTGTTGTGTTGTACTGTTGTGTTGTGTTGTTTTGTTTTGTTTTGTGTTGCGTTGCTTTGTGTTGTTGTGTTGTGCTGTTGTGTTGTGATGCACTGTTGTGTTGTGTTGTGTTGTGTTGTGGTGTGGTGTGGTGTGGTGTGGTGTGTTGTGTCATGTCGTGTTTTGTCGCTTTGTTTTGTGTTGTGTTGTACTGTTGTGTGGTATATGTTGTTGTGTTGTGTTGTGTTGTATTGTATTGTGTTGTACTGTTGTGTTGTGTTGTATTGTGTTGTGTCGTGTCGTGCTGTGTTGCGTCGTGTCGCGTAGTGTTGTATTGTGTTGTGTTGTGTTGTGTTGTACTGTTGTATTGTGTTGTGAATGTTGTGTTGTATTGTTATGTGTCATGTATGTGTTTTGTGTCATTATGGGCCAGTATACCTAATGAGGCTACATATATCTGTTGTGTTGTGTCGTGTTGCGTTGCGTTTTGCTGTGCTGTACTGTTGTATTGTGTCGTGTCACGTTGTGTTGTCTTGTGTTGTGCGATGTATTCCTAATGAGGTTACATTTATCTGTTGTGGTGCTGGTGTGTGTGTGTGTTTGTTGTGTTGCTATGGCCAGTCGGGCCGGCGGTGTCCGCGTCTGGGCCAGATGTGGACCAGAGGCCACACGGAGAGGCGGTGATCATCCACGCGCCAGCACACTCCCATCCTGGAGCACCTCACAGCACACAACAGGACTACCTGGCCGTACACACAGACGCCAACAGGCAAGACACACTCTCTCTCACACACACACACACACACACACACACACCTCACAACAGGACTACCTGGCCGTACACACAGACGCCAACAGGCAAGACACACTCACACACTCACACTCACACACACACACACACACACACACACACACACACACACACACACACACACACACACACACACACACACCTCACAACAGTACCTGGCCAAGCATACAGAGGACAACAGGCAAGGGCACACCTACAGTGACACAAACATGCCCACACACACACACACACACACACACACACACACACACACACACACACACACACACACACACACACACACACACACACACACACACACACACACACACACATACTTTGTACATACAGTGCCCTCCATAATTATTGGCACCCCTGGTTGAGATGTGTTAAAAGCCTTAAAATAAATTCAGTGTTTATTGCAGAAGAATACTGTCACACTGAAAATTGTAGGAAAATGTAGCCTTCAACTCAAATGAATTGTAAGAAGAAAAAAAAATCCCTGACTAAAAAATAATTATTTTTCATTAAATCACCTGTTCCACAATTATTGGCACCCTTAACAATTCCCAGGAAATAAATATAATTGAAGCATTTCTGTCATTTCTACAGTAGTTTACAAAGTTTACCAGAGTATGTAGGAACATTTAATTAGTAATTCATCACTTCCTGTTTCCCTGGGGTATGAATATGACGTGACACCGAGGCCATTTTTCTTATCCACTCTTAAACATGGCAAAGACAAAGGAACACAGCATACAAGTGAGGCAGATGTGCGTCGACCTTCACAGGTCAGGCAGAGGCTACAAGAAGATTGCCACTCAACTGCAGCTGCCCATATCCACTGTGAGAGGAATAATTAAGAAGTTCAAAACAACTGGAACAGTGGTAAACAAGCCTGGACGAGGACCCAAGTTTATTTTGCCACCACGCACAGTGAGGAGGATGGTAAGAGAAATCAAAAGATCTCCAAAGCTCACTGTTACAGAATTACAACAAATGGTAGCATCCTGGGGTCACAAAGTCTCCAAATCAACCATCAGGCGCTGTCTACACGCCAACAAGCTGTTTGGGAGGCATGCATGGAGAAAACCTTTCCTCACTCACAATCATAAACGCAAGCGTCTGGAGTTCGCCAAGCGGTATTGGGGCTTCAACTGGGACCGTGTGCTTTGGTCAGATGAGACCAAGATTGAGCTTTTTGGCAACAAACACTCTAAGTGGGTCTGGCGTACCACGAAAGATGCGCATGCTGAAAAGCACCTCATACCCACTGTGAAGTATGGGGGTGGGTCAGTGATGCTGTGGGGCTGTTTCGCTTCCAAAGGCCCTGGGAACCTTGTTAGGGTGCATGGCATCATGAATGCTTTGAAATACCAGGACATTTTAAATAAAAATCTGTTGCCCTCTGCCCGAAAGCTGAAGCTGGGTCGTCACTGGGTCTTTCAGCAAGACAATGACCCTAAACATATGGCCAAATCTACACAGAAATGGTTCACCATACACAAAATCAAGCTCCTCCCATGGCCATCTCAGTCCCCTGACCTCAACCCCATTGAGAACCTGTGGGGTGAGCTGAAGAGGAGAGTACAGAGGAGAGGACCCAGGTCTCTGGATGATTTAGAGAGATTCTGCAAAGAGGAATGGCTGAAGATCCCTCTTTCTGTCTTTTCCCATCTTGTGAAACATTATAGGAGAAGATTAGGTGCTGTTTTGTTGGCAAAAGGGGGTTGTACAAAATATTAACACCAGGGGTGCTAATAATTGTGACACACATTATTTGATGTCAAATAATTATTTCTTTATGTGGGATTTTTTCCCCACTGAATAAATGCAGTTGTATTGAAGGTTGGATTTTTCTCTTTTTTTCCATTAAGGTCCCATATTATTTAGAAAAAAAATAAATAATTGGAAGCTAAAAAACACATCTCAACCAGGGGTGCCAATAATTATGGAGGGCACTGTACCTATACAGTGGTGCTCATATGTTTACATACCCCAGCAGAATATACGCTTTCTCTGCGATTTCTCACAAAATATGAAGGATTACACAAAACCTTCTTTTTCACTCCTGGCTAGTGACTGGCTTAAGATATTTATTAGCAATATTCTGTGTTTACTCTTTCAAAAGCATGATCACAACCCAAACTACCCAAATGACCCTGCTCAAAAGTTTACATACCCTAGTTTCTGATGCTGAATATGGCCCTGTTTAACATCAGGGACCGCTCTAAATTGTTTGTCTTAGTTGTGGATAAGGCTCTTAATGTTCTCAGTTGACAAAACGGCACATTCTTCCTGGCAGAATGGTTGTTTCCTATAATATCTTTGGGTGTCTTGCTGGAACCTCACATTTGAGGTTTCCCCTGAGTGGCTCAATGATGTTGAGATCAGGAGAGTGAGATGGTCGCTCAAAAACCTTCATTTTATGCTTTCTGAAGGTAATGACGGGTTGATTTGGCTTTTTGTGTCGAAATATTGTCATGTTGGCACCGTTGGAATTTCAATTCAGAAATGCAATATGAGGAGTTTGGTTGGAATCAAGCCAATGGGCAAGGGAATCATTGCATTGCGATGATCATTGCAAGGGAAATTGTTCAGGAGGCACATATATAACTTCAGGTGAAATATAGGACAACATGAAAAAATGTTTTAAACTGTACAGGAAAGAGGCACTTGAGGAAAGATGGGCTGTTGGGGGTTGCCAGGAGAAATCCATTACTACAAAAATGCAAACATGTTATTTTGCATATGATACACCAAATATCACAGCGAGAAGCATCAAAATGCCTGTGACAAAGTCATTTGGAAAAATGAGATCAATATGGAACTTTTTTCAGCCACTATTAACAGTACCATTTGGAGAACAGTCAACGGAGCCTATGATGAAAGTTACACCATCCCTTCTGTGAAACATGGTTATGGACCACTGATGTCATGGGGACATTTGAGTTACAAATGCACTACACTTTTGGTCCATACTCACAGAATGATGAATACACTGCCCTGTGAAAAATACTGGAGGAAACTTGACACTCATCAGCCTTGAAACTGCACATAGTCCATTGTTTGGACATGCGAACGTAACAATATTTCAGCACAGAAAGCCAAATCAACCCATCATTAGCTTCAGAAAGAATAAAATGAAGTTTTTGAGCGACCGTCTCACTCTCCTGATCTCAACATCATTCAGCCACTCAGGGGAAACCTCAAATGTGAGGTTCCAGCAAGACACCCAAAGATATTATAGGAAACAACCATTCTGCCAGGAAGAATGTGCTGTTTTGTCAACTGATAACATTAAGAGCCTTATCCACAACTACCACAAACAATTTAGAGCGGTCCCTGATGTTAAACAGGGCCATATTCAGCATCAGAAACTAGGCTATGTAAACTTTTGAACAGGGTAATTTGGGTAGTTTGGGTTGTGATCATGCTTTTGAAAGAGTAAACACAGAATATTGCTAATAAATATCTTATGCTAGTCACTAGCAATGAGTGAAAAAAAAGGCTTTGTGTAATCCTTCATATTTTGTGAGAAATCGCCAAGAAAGCGTATATTCTGCTGGGGTATGTAAACATATGAGCACCACTGTATACTGTATACACATGCATTCACACACACACATACACATGCACGTGCGCACGCGCACACATACACACACCTGAGGCAGAAACTTATCTTAACTGCTTAAAAGTAAAAAGTTTCCATGTGTACCACGTTACATTAAAGCTGGTGTGCAGAGACACACACATGGTGTGCAGAGATACACACACACACTCATACAAAATCTGTGCACGGGTCAAAGATGTTTTTTTTTTAGAGGGGGGGGGGGGCTCAGATGTCAGGCAGCGCAACGGCATCTAATACCCATAAATTGATTAGTAATTGGTGGTTGATATGCTGCAATGAATATGCTTCTTAGGTAGTCCACTAAAAACAAACAAACAAACAACCTATACAGTAATGGCAGTGGCTGTCGTTGTGACGCCCTGACGTGGGCTACTGCTGAAATGTCACTGACCCACACACATTGCACACACACATAAAAAAAACGTCTGTTTTTACGCTCAATGAAATATAACCAATTATCCATCGATTAGCGTCAATCATGGACTGCTGCCACACTACACATATGTCATATGTAATAGTCATATGCTGTCACATGTGTCATATGCTGATATGTGTACTGCAAGCACTTACTGTACATGCCCACCACACAAACACAACCCTGGGAAGGAAGTCTCTTCCCCTTGACATGCACAACAAGATAACATTTTCCGGGAGCCATCCCCTCTGTGTGTTGCAACATTGATGAGAGGGATGATGAATGATGACCTGTACAGTAAATGCGGAGTGCAGTACCAGAGAGAGTAGAGAGAGAGAGGTTCCATTGGCCCATTGTTTCCGGGTTCTATTATTGCAAGGGGAAGGGGTGAGAAATCCCCCTTTAGGCAGACTTGGGCAGACCTAAGGACTGTTCTATTCAATGCTAGGAGCATTATGACACGCCCCTTTAGGCAGACCGGAACCTGGTCATGTTAGGTGGCCATAGCAGCCTATTACATTGGCATATCTCTATATACTTAAAGAATCTCCTGCAGTACTACTCAGTGGAGTGAGCACTAATAGGCAGCGTAACGACCGTGGCTGCCTGGCTGGCTCTCCCCCCTCACTGCTGCAAAGCCGTTTATCTCCCCGCACCCTATCTGGCAAGCGGGCCGTTTGTTTCAGGAGGGAGGGAGATGGGAACATTAAAGGGAGAGGCCACGATCAGTGTATATAAATACTAAAGATGTAATAGCACCGCGGCCACATTGGTCTTGACATGCCTTCGCTTACAGTGGCTGTTATCTCAGAGACGTTCTTAATGCAGAGAATCTTTGGTTATCTTAAAGTGGTGTGTGTGTGTGTGTGTGTGGCTGGGTGGGTGTGCGTGTGCGTGTGTGTGTGTGTGCGTGTGCGTGTGCGTGTGCGTGTGCGTGTGTGTGTGTGTGTGTGTGTGTGTGTGTGCATACATGTGGGTGCATGCATGCATTTATGTGTCTGTGTGTGTGTGTGTGTGTGTGTGTGTGTGTGTGTGTGTGTGTGCGCGCGTGTGCACAGGCATTTGTATGCACGTGTCTGTTTTTGCTTACCAAGCCCTATGTAACTGCTGATTCATTTGTAT
Source organism: Engraulis encrasicolus (assembly GCF_034702125.1). Taxonomy (NCBI): domain Eukaryota; kingdom Metazoa; phylum Chordata; class Actinopteri; order Clupeiformes; family Engraulidae; genus Engraulis; species Engraulis encrasicolus. The sequence goes on from NC_085861.1 coordinate 10,512,893, forward strand.
TTATGTTGCGGTGTTGTTGTTCAGTCTTGGGTGGAGTAATGGTTGGGTGGTGTCCCCTGATCGCTCTGTAACCCTCTTCTTCCTGTGTGACAGGATTCTCAATAACATATAAAATGAAAATAAAGTCTGCGTCTGATGAAGGGCATGCTGCCCGAAATGTCACATTAAAATAAGAGAAACGGGAGCTTGGTGTGCAGACTTTATTTTCAGTTTTCATGTGACTTTGCAAGTTCTCCTGCACCCAAAATCTTTTCTGAGACGGATGTGTGTGTGTTTTTTTTCTTTGTTAAACTAGGAATCTGAATAACACCTATGAGCAGGCCGACACTGACAGCCAGGACCTGCCCAAGGCAGAGGAGAGCACAGAGACACAGCCAAGTAAGTAAAGGGCAGGGCTAAACCATTTCCATTTTGCATGCAATTTTGTCATTATTTTTCATTATTTTTCATTATTTGTCATTATCGTGAGGTGAGGTGCCCATCTGTTAATTGCAAAACCTGTGGTGGGAGAGGATTTTTCTATTGGCTGTTGATGCTGACACCTTCCGTTAATGATGAACCCCCATAGGAAAACCTCTCTATCTTAAAATGTTTGTTTCTCCTTATAGGAAATAAAAACAATCATGTTGAGGTGTGTGGTCTTTGTTCTAAGAGTAACGGATGCTACAAAGATTAATTTAATCCAATCCATATTTTAATATCGGCATACTCATTTTAACCTTAAATGTAAGATCTCAGCATTGAGTCTAGTCCAGCAAATCACAACAAAGCAGTTTTGCCACCATCAGCCACCTTCAACCTCTGTCTACCTTAATGGAAATGATAATAATAAACTGATTTCATATTGTTGTCCTTTCTACTCTTAGGTGACCACATTGAAGCTATCCATCAAACCACAGTGGATAAGAAGTGAGTTCATTGCTTTTCATACAGAAACTGACTTTCTCTTTCAACATTTCTTTGTGACTGATGTCTCCAACCCAGTCCCTCTCCCTTTCTTTTCTCTTTTATGATATCACTGACTTACACACTGCGCGTGTGTGTGTTTGTGTGTGTTTGTGTGCGCGCGTGTGTGTGTGTGTGTTTGTGTGTGTGTTTGTGTGTGTGTGTGTGTGTGTGTGTTCCAGTGAGCTGTCAGTGGTCCAGAGTGTTCCCGGGGACTCTGCAACTAGCAGAAGTGCTTTCCCAGCGCTCGTCAGACTCAAGTCCAGATTCTGCAGTGTTATGTGACTTGTTCTCCACCTGCATTGAAATTGTATTGTTATTATGTAACGTATGAAACAATTATTTGTATGTATGTATGTATTAATTAATTAATTTATTTATTTATTTTACTTTTTTTGTATTCGTTAATGAATTTGAGCTCTTGTAAATTATGTTGTATAGTTGTAATACATTGGACTCCTCTCACCTTCTTCCACCATTCCACTTAACATCAGCGTTAACCATATGGAAATATTCACATGTACGAAATCTGCTTACTCTGTCGTCCAAAATGTCACATCTCTGCGAACGCCGCTAGTTCCTTTGGGGTTGGCATTTATTGTTCACCTTTGTGTCACAAAGGTGCTGATGGTAGACTGACCAGAGTATGTGTTGGAAAAAGCCATGCCAAATTAGCGCCATTTGACCAAAAATAATGACCATGTGCGGTATTGTTAATTATCAGGCATCATTTGCATATGAATGAATAGCTAACATTGGCTGGGACCTCTCTGGGCAGACTTTGATAACATATTCAGGTCAGAGCTGTGACCAGATTTTTAAAACACACATTAGCCCTTTCGGGTTTTTAATTACAGCCAAGTTCACTCTTTTGCTATGGCAATGTTTTAATGATTCACTGCAGTTTCACTGTATTTTACAGTCCTTGTAAATTAAGTACAAAATCTGTTATAGCATTTAAGATTATGTTCTCCTTGCAATGTGTATCATAGTTAGGGCTAGGGATACAGTGTAGGCAGCCTACGTAATATAACATGTTGGCACTACATGAGACATAGCCTACTACACTTCAAAAAACTGTAACTGTAAACTAAAGTGTTACTAGCTTAATAGCTCTTGTGTTGGTTATGTGCACAATGACAGAGCATTGTAATGAATGGGAGCATTGTACCCTGTGTATTGGTTCATACTGTAAGTGTTTGTTAATTCTGAAGTATGTCTTTTTTTAACCGCACTTTCATCACGGGTTTGACTTTGTACTGAAATACATTTAGTCTTCCAGTACACATTGCTGACAATGAAAGGTGGCGAAACGCAATTGACTCGAGTTTTCCCGAATGAACTGTGATGCATTTTGAAATGGGCAGTCACTCACTCCTCCAATGACGCACCGCAGGCGTTTCAGCACTGGTGCGCGGAGGACAGCTCCGCTGCATTCTTTGGCGCGCTCTCTCTTTGGCGACCACCAACAGGACTATGCGCTACGGCACTCGGGAAACTGCTGCACTCTCAGCAGCACGGAACACGGACAGAAGGCTGCTTGGAGAACAGCCGAAGAAAACATCAGTTACGGATATACCAATAGAATACTGAACAGTTTCCTTTTTTACAGTTTGGACTTCTTGTACATTCACAACGACCCGGTATTTTTAACAGTAATACCACTTAAGAGGACTCCAAATTGCGCCGAATTATCCCTCATGACACTTATTTTCATAAGGATTAATGAGCTGCTATGCGGAATGCGAGGAGATTCATGAAATGAACCCGGATTCTGTGACTGAAAAGACTGAAGCAGAGCACAAGGTGAGGAATAGGCTACGGCAGACACTTTTCAATTTTGTTTCAGTGGTCAGAATATTATTAGGCTATGTTTGGTAGCCCACTGTTGTTACTTTGTGTATTAGAGTCACCTGTCGTGATTCGTGAAATTAAACTTTTCTTCACATAATGTGTATGACATTTGGCAATTATGAATTTGTTTGAAAAGCTGAGGCAATCTTGACGGGCATCAACAATCAGTGCGCCAAGTTCCATATGTAGTTCAGTAGGCTACAATGTCACTGGATTTCTACCTAAAAGTTAAGAGTTTACTGCCGTTTTATTTCTGCTGATTATTGAGCATTGTTTGAAACGTGACGCCGCCGCGTTTTCCTTCATGCAACAGCCAAAGTGCGTAAATGCGTTATTGCAGTGGTCAACCAAACAGTTCTAGCCAATACGGTTCGTTAAAGGTGCACTGTGTAGGATGGTGGCCAGAGTAGGTAGGGCCTATTGCAACTATGCTGCTCATTGAAACTGTGCTGCCTATTGCCACATTTGATCTTGAATAATTGAATCATGAATACTAAATAATACATCAATATTACGTTGTACGCTTTGCAGCTAAAAATGTCTAGGCCTGTTTCTACAAATTCAAAATAGCAGACCATAGAGAAGATCCCCCTTTTCATGTATGGAAAGTGGAATTTTCCCAGTCATGATGAATAGGCCTACTTAGACTTTTATGGTGGTTGTAAGTACAGTAGGCCTATTTCTTAAAAAGGTAACATTTGTGCAAGGGCAGCATGAATATCAATATTACACAGTGCACCTTTAACAATACCCCATATAGCTTTCCTGGCATTTCTTTGCAATGTCACACCAGTAGGCCTTAGTGCCACTGACCTTGGTGTTGTCTACACTGCAATGAACAATATGGTTGAGAGCAGTTGACAGCCAGAAGAAAACTTAATTGTCTTCTGGGTGTATTTCAAGGGACCTAATGACCTAATGTTGAAAGGTCAGGAGGAACTGTACCTGAACTTGCTTGTTGTCCGTGTGACCTCGACTCCATGGGTGTCAGAGTCAGAGTGTGTCAGGAGGCCATAAGAGGGCATCGTGTTTCATTCTGAGCTCAGAGGGATTTAGAAAAGACGTTTGTGGTGTCATACCGCATAGAGTATTGAGAAAGGAAGTATGATGGCCAGGAGGGATTCATAAATAGGCCTATTACAGGAGTCCAGTCATCAGTCAAAGATATATTAACCCTGTATCAAGAATCAAAGAAACCAGTAGGATGCCAAAGCACTCCTCTTTGAAAAAAAATGATGACTGCTAGTTCATATTTGAACATAAAAGCCTTAAAATCACTGCCAAAATGTTTTGGTCACCTACACGGCCTTAATCAGGGTTTTTCTCTTCATGTTGTGTTAGCCTCTTTTGATATATAGTGAGTGTAGTCCAGCTCAGTCTCTTTGTATGACGGACATATTGTATGTGATGGGGTGACAGCTGCGGAATCGGAAACCCATAGCCTGCCTTTCTCAACTATCCAGTTCACTTTAGCGTCAGACCACTGACGTGCATATATACGTCAATGCATCAGACAATGGACACCCTTACAGACAAAGGATATCCTTACAGTCCTTTCACTGCCTTTTGTTAAGATATCTCACCTTTGTAGGTCACAAGAAAGTGTTCCGTTTTCTGAGGTAAGTTAACGGGAACCTCTTGATGTACCCTTCAAGCTAAACCAATAACCTCTTAAAACCCTTTGAGGAGTACCATCACAAATATGTGATTAGAATTTTGCCCAAATTTTGAGTTCTCATTATGATGTCATAATGTCTTTGCGAGATTTTTAACACAGACGTCTATGGGAGCTGTAGAGTGTTCCAGTAAAATTCTAAAAGAACCTCTAGAAATTCTTTACTCCTCAAAGGGTTAATAACCCTTCAAAGTAATCCATTCATGAGAGGCTGGGAAGAAGTACAGTTGTCATGAACATGATGATGTACTGATATTATGTTACTTACATTACATCACACTTAGATGACGCTTTCATCCGAAACGACTTACAGTTATTTATAGGGTATTGGTTACAGTCCCTGGAGCAATGTGGAGTCAGGTGCCTTTCTCAAGGGCACCTCAGCCATGAATGGTGGTGGAGGGAGAGGTAAGGGTGGAATTCATCCCTCTGAGAAGACTCTTAAATGTAAAGTAAGTAAAGTGAGTTACTGAATCAGATTAGAACAAAACAGTCACTGCCGAATACATATCCATGTACAGTATGTGCCATACTTGGGAATCATGTAAGAAATATAAATATTTTCCAAAGAGGTATATTGTCTACCACAAGAACTCTCCCCTTTGAATTTATGTCATTATTTTCAGATTGTGTTCAGTATTTCCCCATGTCACAGATTAGAAGCTCTAGTCCACTGCCCTCTTACAACTGCTACATGCCCTCTTTATGTATTCAACGGAAAAGCAACACAGCAGAACACATAATCCCTCCTTGAAATGAGCTGTAACCTTTGCAGTATCAACATTGCCTACATAGGCCTGTAAACCCTATCCAAGGAGCCATCCAAGGATTATACAATTCCCCTACGAGGCAGAATTTCTCAGACTATAGTCATTTCTGTGGTGGTTTCTTTCTACTTGCAATTCCAAGCAGTTACAAGTCTCTCAAAGATTTGCCTTATAATATTGCATTGCTGTTTTTTTGTAACAAGTCCAATTACCCTATAGTAAGATGATGATTATTATTGGATTACATTACCTCAACAAAGACATTATTTTGTTACCTTTCCCCTTCGTTTTGTATTATTTTGAGTGATTTCACTCATTTACTCTTCTCTCTCTATTTCAGTCAACAGAAGGGATGGTCTTTAACTGAAACTCTTTGCCCATTAACACTAGTACCTCTGTCTCCATCTTGTTGTCAAAGCATCAGAAGAAAGGCTGAGAGAGAAGAGAAGGGGAGGAGAGGAAAGGATAGAAGAGGAGGAGAGGAGAGGAAAGGAGAGAAGAGGAGGAGAGGAGAGGAGAGAAGAGAAGGAGAGGAGAGGAGGGGTCCAGTCCAGTAGGACAGCAGATCAGATGCCTGACAGTGGCGTCTCTCCCCCAACAGTGCTGGTCCCCCATGAGGGCTCGCTGCACTATGTCTCCATCCTCTCCATCTCCAACTCCAGCTCCGACACCGGCTCCAGCTCTGGCTCCACAGCATCCCCTTCCCAGCTGCCCCCTCTGTCTGAGTGGGAGGCGCCCACCTTCACCCGTGCGGCGCAGGTCCGCGTGGCGGCCACCCTGTTTCTCTTCCTGTTCGCAGCCGTGAGCAACCTGGCACTGCTGATCAGCGTGTCGCGGGGGCGGGGCAGGCGCCTGGCCTCGCACCTGCGGCCGCTCATCGTGAGCCTGGCCAGCGCCGACCTCATGATGACCTTTGTGGTGATGCCCTTGGACATGGCCTGGAATGTCACGGTGCAGTGGCACGCCGGCGACGCCATGTGCAAACTGCTCTGCTTTCTCAAGCTCTTCGCCATGCAGGTGCGGGACAAATTAATATTCTGTACGTAGCCTTTTCCTGCAAATGGACCTGTCAACATCAAACATCTTATAAGTCACTTTTGATAGTTAGGCATACGTATAGTATTAGGGGCTAAGATGTGAACTCTATGTTCCTTCACTGTAAACCAGTGATTCTCAAACTGTGGGCCGGGGCCACGAAGGAAAAGCAAAGTACTATATACTGCATGTGTGTGCTGCTGTTGACTTTCTATTTGAGTTGTATTGTTCATTGGGTCAGAGGTGGGGCCCCGAACATGTGTGAACATTTCAAGTCCCAAGTGGGCCCCAAACTGGAAAAGTCTGGAATAGTCTGTAAACGAGACTATAATTCAGTTTGACTTTCCTAAATAAACAAAGATATCCTGGAGGAATCCTTACATACAGGGTAGGTAGGCCTACATGTTCTGAATGTTCCTCTGCTCTGGACAGGCGTCAGCCTTCATCCTGGTGGTGATCAGTCTGGACCGCCACCACGCCATACTGCACCCGCTAGACTCCCTCAACGCCAACCGCCGCAACAAGAGGATGCTGCTGCTGGCATGGACACTCAGTCTACTGGTGGCCTCGCCACAGGTGAGAGCTGGTTTACATAATAATATAATGATACCAAAAATGCTCTCCGAGAGTGCAGACCTCTGCCTAGCAAGCGGTTTGATAGAACATTTAACTATGTTACACCCAATTTTGTTTAAAGTCTTTCTGCCTTCTTTTTGTGAAGTTAGAAACTGGAATGTCAACATTCGCCCTGTCCGCAATTCAATTTGCGGTCACTAAGGGCGTCTAGATTTCTAGGCTAGCAATGGTGAAGAATCTTCACAAAAGTCCTGGTTCAGGTTTGTGATCCGGATCACCACCAGAATTTGATCACTTGTTCCTTGGATCATTATCCTGCTGACAGACAGACAAACAAACAGACAAATAGAGAAACAAACAGGCCCTACTGTGGCACAAATGGTAGGGCACTCATTTGCGAAGCGGCCGACCCGGGTTCGATTCCCAGCCCGGGTCCTTTGCCGACCCTTCCCCATTAATCTCTCCCCACTCGCTTCTTGTCTTTATCTTCACTGTCCTGTCAAATAAAGGCAAAAAAGCCCCAAAAAAGATATTAAAAAATGGACAAATACACAAACCAACGCGACCGAAAACATAACCTCCTTGGTGGAGGTAATCATAATATAGTAGGCTTATGTAGCCTACTGTAGACAACAAGAGGATGCTACTGCTGGCATGAACACTAAGTCTACTGGTGAGCGCTTTATCATTACGTTTTTGGTGAAAGTAAGGTTGTAACATAGGCTGCACAGCAAAGGGGTTAAATAATGCATTATAGCAGCGGTTCCCAACCTTTTTCAACTTGGGACCCAGCTGGGATTGGACACTCAGTCTACTGGTGGAGTCGCCACAGGTGAGAGCTTTTGTAGCCTCTTTGTGCAGATGGGGTTTCCGATGGGCCTATTCACTATTTGCTGAAAATACTCATCATTGCTATGATATTACCGAGAGCCTTAAGAAAGAGATTAAGACATAGCCATTACAATATTGGTGACAGTGAGATTATTTTTCACTTTTTGCTTTACGATTGAGCTGTGTCGTGCCTATTTGAAAAGGAAAAAGTGGCGGCCGAGTCACGCTTGTAGCCCTACCAGAAAACCTGCAGTAGAAAAGACGCATTAGACATCTGAAAAGTCCAGGTTGAAAACTAATTAGGTGTTTTACCATATTCATGAGTTACGTAATTAATTTTGTCATCAAACCTGAGGAAGGATTAGTTGGGGTAGGAATTGATTGCTTAATATAGACTGAGCCTAATAGATGGAGTTGATTACACACACCCAATAGTGGAGTATAATTCATATATTTATGCGGTGAGTCACAGGACGATCCATGAACCATGATCATTATGTTTGACAGCTGGGGCGGATTGGGAAGGATTTTCCCACAGGGACAATTTTGCCCTTAGCGGCCCTTTTTGCCCTTGCCTGCCAGCCAACATGGTTCCCTCAAGCAGCAGACCAAAATCCATTAAACTAGTCCTACTACATGTAGATATAAGTGCTGTCAAAATATCACTCTGAAGTGGAGAATTGTGACCGCAATTAGTAATGGTTGACATCATACTTCTGAAACGCTACCAAAAGTGGAAATTTGAATTGCCAAGGGGATTGTGTTGGTTCCCTATGGAGAGAACACACTCTAGTTACTAGGTAGACCTTGTCAGCTTCGCTTCATGGACAGTGAAAGGTGCATCCTAAAGAGTCTTTGTCTGTGAATTCCAGCATGGCAGACGTGGGTCTATTTAAAGCCGTGCAGAATTCCTAGAGGAGCCGTCAGAATAACTGAGTGCTCAAATTCACATACAGCAACTCACAAACACAAGTAACACAAAAGCACACAAACAACCCCTCTTGCACTGATGATAGGCTACATATCATTGAAACCAAGTGACTATCTGAGAACAATTAATTTAATCCCTGATTCCCAGATGGCGGTTAAGTGAGCTGTAAGGCTCTGGGATCTCTCTCATCATTTAAGGTGCCGTGAAAGGATTTTTTTTAGATATCTAGACTTGTTTTCCAGAACAGCTCATACAAAAAAATTGACAACTATTATTGAACCAAACATATAAGACATTTCATCTCCAGGCCCTGCCGTGGCCAAACAGTAGGGCCCCCGTCTACCATGCAGCTGACCCGGGTTGGATTCCCGGCCCGGGTCCTTTGCCGGCCCTTCCCCATCTCTGTCTCCCCACTTGCTTCCTGTCACCACCTTCACTGTCCTATCATAAATAAAGTCAAGAAGGCAACAAAAAAAGACATTTCATCTCCAAATAATTTCAGTTCTTCTGTCTCTGTATCGTAGCTCTATAAGGACAATTGATGAAAAACAAAACAAAGTACAGGAATGTGGTCAGTGGGTCCAGGAGGGCACTGTGTTAATCTCCTGTGGCGGACAGGTGCGGCAACCATCTTGTGAAGGTCACGGCACGCCGCCTCCGCTCCAAAAATACACCTTGTTATTTACGACTAACCTCCGCTCCACTACACCAGTCGCTCCACCCGTCGCTCCCCCCACTCCACAGGGATCCCATTTCTGTTTGGTTATCTAAGTCTCAGCCGTCAAGGGCGGAAGGCAAAATGGTAGTTTTCTGTTCACCTGATGCCACTCATGGGAAGTACATTTTACAGTGTTAATTCAACCCCTAGAGCGTTGATGTAACATAGTATAGAGTGTATTTGGTACCAGAATGTGCATGCTGTTCTAATCCAATGGTGGCAGAAAGCTGGAACTCCTCCAGACATTCTAATCTTTTCATGAGAGAGATGATACAGAAAAGGAGCAGAAGCTTCAGAGATGTACTTACTGCTGTTATGAATTAATCAAATTAGGCCTACTTTAAACAGGAACAGTAAACAAAAAGAAGTAAGACAGCACACTCTGAATATTTGATCAGCAATTGCCAAGCCAATCTTTATGAAACACAGTATTATGCACACCAGAGGCCAGTACACAAATCCTCTCCCAGACCTTATATATCTATATAGCATCATTTCAAAGCATTTAGACTAAATAGCTTTGCTGCAGTGGTTAAGGATTAGACACCGGTGATTAGTCACTGGGGCCCTTATATTAACTTTCCAACACAAGCCCTCTGGAGACAAATGATCAGATCTCCGAGAACCAGGACGCAGCCAATCCAAGGAGGCTTTGTGGTGTATAGTGTGTGTGTGGCATTACATAACCACACCTGGATGCTGGCTGGTGATTCACCGAGAGTTCAGCCTCAGGCATCTCCACCAGTAATTTGATATTCAGAGGAGCTGCTGCAGGGAGAGGCAGCACCAGCGAGCGCATGGCAGGCGGCGCAGTCTGAGCCATCCCTGCACCCAGGGCTGGGCTGGGCCTCTGGCATACCGGGCATTTTCCGGTGGGCCCTGCACCCTCGTGGGCCCCTAATTTCAGAAATGTTGAATATATATATATATATATGATGATATATATACACAGATGAGTCAGTTCTGCCCCACTAATTATGAGGGGGGCCCCTTTAAGCCAAAAGTGCCTAGGCCTTATTTCTCCCCCAGACCAGCCCAGTCTGTACCCCCGCTACTGCCGCACACTATCACCCCAGTCATGTGACACCTCCAATGCAGCAAAATGAGGAGGAAGGGGGGAAGGAAGGACGGACTGACACCATGGTTGTCCTGGAAACCAAACAACCACTCCCCTTCCCCTCTCCCCCATTCTACCTTGCCCTTCTGTCCAAGGCTACTGTGTAGATCCTGGGTTTGTATTGCATCCTTGGTGAGACGATCTATAGGTTTCTTTGGGAAGGGAGAGCCCGGTTACTGTAAAACTCCAATGCCTCACATTCAAAGGAGAACTGTGTTGCCTGCCTTAGTTATTTAGAAGATGGGGCGAGTTTTAACCTGAGAGAGGCCATTGATTGAACCCTCACTTCCAAGGTCTGATTCCGGCATACTCATGACGGTGGGAACATGGTCATTTTGTGTACCACTTTAAAATTTTAAAATTCCTACAATAAACACAGAATATAACAATAAGTAATATTTTCATGCAAACCAAAAATATTCCTTCAGGATAAATTGCTTTCTGTTTGAGAAATTTAGCTCCAAGAAGTGCATTGCATAATGTGACATGTATGATGGTGCATGATGGGTAAATGCACTTTGTGTAAGCACACTTTGAAGATATTTGGGTGAAGTACAATCATGGTGCACTTAGAAAAAGTGTACTAGCAATATGTTAAAGCGATTTACTTTAAAGCGCACTATAGAAAATCACACTTCGAAGACATTTGGGTGAAGTGTAATCATATTGCACTTTAAAAAAGTACAATTGCAATATGTTATTAAAAAAATACACTTTTAGTAAGTTCACTATTAGAACACTATTAGTATATTCCTCTAAATACACTTTAGCCAAACATCTTCGAAGTCCACTTGAAGTATGGTTCGCTAAGTGTACTTTCTTTGAGAGCAACTTAATTACATCTAATTTTAAGTACACTTTAAATAAGCATATTGTAAACATACTTTTTCTTAGCACAAAAAGCACAAGTGCACTTTTAACATGCTAAGTACAATTCAGTCATACTTTTATTGTACTAAATTGAACCACTTTTTCACCTGGGAATATATAGGGGGCCCACACACAGTCTTATTTATGAAGATTGATGGCTGGGGGGGTCCATTGAAGCTGATTGTATTTTTGGGCCCAACATCTGCTGCTACGCCCCTGTGTGTCTCCAGGGGTTTCGTTCAGGGGGGTAAAGTGTGACTGAGTCACTAGGGCCCCATGTATAAAGGGGGCCCACACATAGTCTGATTTATGAAGATATATTGCTTGAGGGGGGGTGACCATTGGAGCTGATTGTATTTTGGGCCCAACATTTGCTGCTACGCCCCTAAGTGTCTCCATCCTCCATCCTCCTTCATCCTTCCTCCTCCTCCTCCTCTTCCTCCTCCTAGCTGTTCATCTTCAGAGCCATAAAGGCGGAGAAGGTGGACTTCACCCAGTGTGTGACGCACGGGAGTTTCCGGGAGCGCTGGCAGGAGACGGCCTACAACATGTTCCACTTCGTCACCCTCTACGTCATACCGCTCCTCGTCATGAGCTGTTGCTACACCCGAATACTCATCGAGATCAATAGGCAGCTAAACAGAAACAAAGGTGAATAATATCTCAGAAAACACACACACACGCACACATACACACACACGTGCACTCACACACACACATCCACATAGCAGGATATTTTATTTATTTATTTAAAATATTTTTAGGCGCTTTAATGCCTTTATTTTGATAGGACAGTCTGAGATGGTGACAGGAAGCGAGTGGAACAAAGAGAGACGGGGTGGGATCGGGAAATTACCCTGGCCGGACTCGAACCGGGGTCCCCGTGGGCATGCAAGCCCAAATGTGGGGGGCTTAGCGTGCTGCGCCACAGCGCCCCCATAGCTGGATATTTTTAAATGTGGATATTTTTTTTCGCCTGTTTAGGTGGAAACGCAGCATGTGGATTAGAATAAAATCTCCATTGTAACAGATGCGTTTTAGAATGGGATATTTTATCCTAATAGAATATTTCTAAAGCCGTATTATGTGGATTTTAAAACTCTGCTTATGGGGAAACAGAAGGCCAAAACCAATGTAAACAGGAGAAAAAAGCATCCACTTTTAAAAATATCTGGCTACGAGGAAACAGCACCTTAGTGTTTGTAACCATATGCTTGACTGATTGATTGATTGGTTAATTGATTCGTTAATAGATTCATGAATTGAATCGACTGGTTAATTGAATCGACTGGTTAATTGAATCTGTGTTCCAGGTGGTGAGTCGTGTCTGAGGCGAAGTGGGACAGACATGATCCCCAAGGCCCGCATGAAGACGCTGAAGATGACCATCATCATCGTCATGTCGTTCGTGGTGTGCTGGACGCCGTACTACCTGCTGGGCATCTGGTATTGGTTCCAGCCCCGCATGCTGCAGGTGACATTACATTACATTACATTACATTACACTGCATTGCATTACATTACATTACGTGTACATTACATTACATTACATTACATTATATTACACTACACTTAACTAACATTTTTATCCAAAGCGACTTAAGGTAATGAAACACAGGGCAACTTTTACATTACATTACATTTAGCTGACGCAAAGAAGTCTGGTTAAGTTGCATGGGTATTCATTTGCCCACTACTAAACTACATTACATTACACTTAGCTGACACTTTTATCCAAAGCGACTTACAGTCTTTTTTTGGGTATTGGATACAGTCCCTGGAGCAATGTGGGAATAGGTGCCTTGCTCAAGGGTATTTCAGCCATGGAGGGAGGAAGGAATTGGTAAGGGTGGGCCTTGAACTTGCAACCCTGTGATATACAGTCCTACTCCATGTTTAAGAAGGTCCGCACACTGTTGCTGCTACAACAACGTTTCGACCAGTCTGGTCTTCGTCAAGTGTACACTTGACGAAGACCAGACTGGTCGAAACGTTGCGTACAATAAACTTGGAGCAGCAACAGTATGTGGACCTTCTTTTTTTTTTACTTGCTCACGTTTAGTGTGGCACCTGTTTATTTGGATGTGTGCGCACTACGCTTACTGTCAACCTCCCTAACCATTACACCACGACTGCCCCCTACAGGTGACGCCTGAGTACGTGCACCACATCCTGTTCGTCTTCGGCAACCTCAACACCTGCTGCGACCCCGTCATCTACGGCCTGTACACGCCCTCCTTCCGCGCCGACCTGGCACGCTTCCTCCGCTGCTGCCACTGCCCGGGCACCTCGCCACGCTCGCTAGACCGACTGTCCGCCCGCCAGGGACCACACAGCGGGGAGCAGGATTCAGACCCACCCAGTGGCAGTGTGAAAGGCCAGGAGTAGACTGCAGGACCAGTGGTGGTCCTACAGTGAGTTGCGCCCCCCAGTAACGCCCCCTCCGACGCTGCGGTCGGCCCGCTCCGAGGACCGCCCCTGTGCTCAGGAGTCAGGACTCAGGCCTCCCCAGTGTCAAATGCCAGGAGTAGACTCTCACAGCAATGGCTTTAGATTATGGCAAAGATTTTCAGTATTCGTATTCGTAATCCAAGATGAATCGTAGCACGCTTCACCAATGCAACAAAGTGGTATCAACTCTGGTCTCCAACATGGATGTGACATTCCCATTGAACTCCTCCATTCTTTTTTGTCTCCAAAGTCTCCTAAAGGTGAATGGCTGCCATGGGATTGCAGTTTAGAGCCTTACGTCATATTTTATGGATCCCGGAAGAAACTGCTTATGAATCGCCTCTACCTTGTCAATCGTCTTGTCTGATTGTGGCACAAACAGATTATCGAAAAAAGAAGAATAGACGCACACCGTACAATCTCCCTTACTGTGATTTATATGGTGAAAGCAACACAACGTTTCAACCACAAGGTCTTCTTCATCAGGTGTCTTAAAACATACGGTATGACTGAATGTAAGGAGAATAACACAACTAAACCTCTGAAAATCATAAGCAGAAAAAGAATGGCTGAAAATGTGAAATGGCTGTCCACTGCACATGTTTTCTCCAATGGAGACATAAGGAAAAATCTGAATAGACCAATACAACCGAAAGTTTCAGCACCTGAAAGAGCTTTTGGTTGGTAAGCTATTCTATAAGCCAATTTGTCAATGGAAGACCTTTTCATAGCCGCATGTACTGTACTGTTGAATCTGTGCAATGTGTTGCTGTATATGTACATCAGTCATACACACATGAGTGGGGAGGGAGTAGGGGGAGTGGGGCGATTTGCCCGGTGCCCAGGGCCCTCCCGTATTGATGGTGGGGGCCTTATTATGACCATGGTAGGCTGTATGGTTTTTTCAGACTTTATTAGTAGAGATGCACCGGATCCTGATTTTTAGGATCCTGCCGGATACCGGATCCACTGCTTAAGATCCTGCCGGATCCGGAACCGGATACCGGATCCTACGAAAGGGTTGAAACACATAACCAACTCGCACATGTGGGCCCTTTTTATTATGTTGCCGCAAACTATTACTAAGACTCATTGGCTTACTGCCACACTGCCGTCAATGGCCGCTTCCAAAGGGCTTTCACTCCATGCAGCGATTGGGCGCAGATAGCTTTTAAAATCTGGGGGGGACATTTTCACAACAAACCGTCCGTGGGGGGGGGTTATTAGGCTATTATAATACCCTGATTATAATACACTGAATAGGCTATCATTTTTTATTGTTAGTGGCCTATTCATCTTCCGCTAAATAATTGTATTTGCTTTAGTAGCCTAGGTCTACTACATTAAAAAAAAATCTTGATTAAAAAATACAAAATCACAAATGTTTAAACCGCTCCAGCTTCTACTCAGAATGTGCACGAGTCTCCCACCAAGACCCCGCCCCAGTGCGCGCTTCTAAACACCTCTCCCATCCCATCAGCAAGTGCTACTTTCCCAACCAATTCAAACTTTAAACAGGAGAACTGTCAACAAACTTCACGTTGTATTAATGTACCCTAGGACTACAGCAGGCTATGCAACAGTGTGTGATTTATGGCTGTAGAAATGTTAAGACGACCAGTCTCGCAGTGGTCAACAAAACTTGAGTCCAGGCGCGGTTTTGGGGCGTGTGATTGATATATTGGTAGGCTAAGCAAGAAACTGGGTAACCAAGTCAAACTAGGCTAGCCTACATGGTCTCCTCCAGATTAGACATTTTTGATAAAAGCGACTTAAATGGTGATTCTTGAGCTCCTTAGACAACCTCTCTGCCACTAGGCTACTCGTCATTTTTCTACCACGCTGCGTGTCATATTGTAGCCTATCCTTCAGTTCACTCCACCACTTAATGCAATCCACACGTTTGCGTTGTAGCCGTTTAACAACAATCCACAGTAAATGCATCCAACAGAATGACACCACTGGAATCATCATTCCAAAAATCTGTAAAAGACATTAAGTCCGATGTTCACAGCATAGGCCTAGGCTACAAAACAAGAGACCGACACGACAGCTACTTGCGTTGGCTTTGATTGACAGCTGGCATGGCATGGCCGAAAAAGCCCTTCTGAACAATTAACATCTGTTAACTTCAGCAACTACAAACAGCGTCACAGCGGATATGAACCCATAGTGACCTTACCTTAAAACGTTGTCTTGAAAGCAGCTAAATCCCAACTTTTAATCCATGCGTTCCACCACCATCGTTCACGTTCCACAGTTTTTGTAATCCACATCACAGTCAGCAAGAAAGGGACTGTCTTCGACATTAACTTTAATAACAAAAGCAACTGGTCTGAGCCACAAATATAATGTAAATATGACGCCTGCTCTTCTCCACTTCCTGAATCTAGCCCTGTCAAAAGCCAATCACCGTGAGAAGCAAAAAGCTTATGGCGCTTCAAATCTGGGACTTCAGTGGCTGTTAGCCAATGAAAAAAATAGATTTACTGCCATTAACTTCAATGCATTTGCTTAATTCTGCAATACCTCACCACACCATCGCAAGCATAGAGATTCTATGTCGCTACCTGGTGTCACTGTTGAGTCAGCTGACACAGTGAGCTGACAGAGCCGTTTATAGAGTGTAATGCCGTTTTTTGCCACATATGAAAGTGAATGGTCCAGGGAGGCGCTATTGCGCACATTGCAAAATGCAAAGGCAGAAATCAGATATTTTCTCCATAAAAGTGAGGGGGACGGGTCCACTGAAAATCTGGGTACGTCATGTCCCCCCCGTCCCCCCCGCCATCTGCGCCCATGCATGCAGCGATTGGGGTTGTGAAAGACTGACTGAAAAGCCTAGGCTACGTAAAAAGTAGAGATGCCCCAGATCCTGATTTTTAGGTAACTGCCGGATACCGGATCCACTGCTTAAGATCCTGCCGGATCCGGATAGTCTGAAAAACCCTATTATCCTGCCGGATCCGGAACCGGATTTTGGATCCTGTACATCTCTATTTATTAGGACCGGACAGTTTGAGAGAGAGACAGGAAACGTTTGGGAGAGAGATATGGGGAAGGCTTGGCAAAGGACCTGGGCCGGAATCGAACCCGGGTCGGCGGCGTAGTAGACGAGTGCCCTACCGTTAGGCCACGGTAGGGCCAGCAGTGTGTGATCCTTGAGCAGCTCCATTCGTATTTGACCTCAGCTCCGTCACCGACAAGATTCATTGATCTATTGACTTAAAGCACTCCGTGAAATGAACAGCTTGCTTATATCTCTTGTGTTCAGTCTGTTCTGGCATTGACTTAAAAGGCAGGTTGTGTTGATGGTTTGTCCTGACCTCAGAATTGATCACATCAAGTGTGGAGAGCCCTGTGGTGTGTGGCAATAGTGGCTAAGTGATAAAGCTGAATTGGTACGGTAAATCAGAAGCTGTTTGTAAACCTCTTAGTTGAGGAGTGCCAAGCTTAATACTCCAACTGAACTAATGCCAACATGCTTTTCTGCTATATGGTTTACGACTACCTCTAAGAAAAATAAGCTGGTTCCAGTTAAGCTCTTTATACAGTACCTATAGAATACCCTTCAGATGAATTAAACACACATGGTTTAGGCATAGCTGTATTGACAGACCCACATCTTTATTACTGACATGCTTTTGATGATATGGAAATGGAAAGTCGTTTGTTTCAGAATGAACTATATGGTGCACATGTTTGATATCTAACATTGCAATGTTCGTCTGTCCAATTGAAATGTATAGAGTGGCTGTATTTTTGTTGTCATCACGGGTCAATAAAGAACACACAAATCTAAAATAAATGTAATAGTAATCATTGTATAGTTCATGTCTTGTAATCAATGCCCTGCATGTTTTTAATATGAAGAAAGAGAAAGAAAATTTAGCTCTGGTATTATAATGCTTATTTTCCACTCAGCTGACTTCAGGCCTGTCAACAACACAGCATTCATTCATTCATTCATTCATTCATTCATTCATCTAAATTTCCATACAATCTTGCAATTTTTGTACATGCCTCTTACATTCTGCTTGACTGCTACATTGTTTTAAATTCTGTCATCTCCAGACTTGCAATGCCATCATACATTCATGGGATTTTCAAATAGCTCTCGTGGAGGTATCTCTCAACCTGGTACATTCTGTGAGAGATTGTGTTTCTCAATGGGGGTTCTACAGCCCCCCAGGGGGCGTTGGGGTGCCCTGGGGGGGTGTTGAGAAGGTTACAGTTGAGAGTGCTAAGGTGCCCATTGGGGGCATTAGTCCATTTTATTTTTAACACAAAGGGTGTTGGCAGGCTTATGGTGATGTCAAGGGGGCATTGGGAGCCCTGTGATGAGTTGCAGGGGAGCTTTTATTCAAAAAAGGTTGAGAACCACTGTGTCAGAGATTGATTTAGCAGCAGAGTAGGGCTGACAGGCACGGTGGACACAAGTGAACAGCGCAGTGCTGAAAACACATGGACCCTCTTTGATTGATGGACCTAGAGTGTGAGGTCTCTGTTATCTCCCTTAAGGCACTTTCTCTCTTTTCTTTCTCCCCCCCTCTCTCTTTGTTCTTTCTCTCTGCCTCTGTCCTTTCCCCTCTTTACCCTCTGTGTGTTTTTCTCTCTGTGTGTGTCTCTCTCTCTCTTTCTTTCTCTCTCTCTCTCTCTCTCTCGCACACTCTCTCTCTCTTTTATTCCATCCGATCTTCCTCTCGTGCGCCCCTTTGACACAGAACTTAAAATATCACCTTGTAAATTACCTGATATGTCTTCTCTTGCTGAAGGTAGAGCTGGGAAAGAGAAGCCTGGCCGGGTTGAGGGGGCAGGAATCATTGGATCTCGTTGCCATTTAGGACGCCATTAGTGACAGGTGGAGAAGATGGTGGTGGGGGTGTTGGGCGTGGGGGTGGGGGTGGGGGGCTACACGTCCCTGGCTGACAGGCTGTGTGGGAGGAGGGTTTATGGGGCTGCTATTGCTTCCATCAGCTGTAGGACAGAACAACAGACAGTCCCATGGCCCCCTTGGTCTTATCAGTTTAAGACCTCGTAACAGTTTCTCTTTTGTGGTTTAAAAGACAACCGTGTTAGCCTTTATCTCCTTCCTCTCTCTCACCAGGGATCCACAGAAATAATTAAAATCACGGATCATGCTCCTCTATCTAGTTTTCTTTTTGTTATAATCCCTTCTTTCTCTCATTGTTTCATTCCCCCTGACTCTCCTATTCCACCTCTCCTTCAGTCTATACTTACTTCATTCACATTGCCCTTGCCAGTTTACGTCAATCATTATCTCTCTGATTTTCAGTAATTATGCTAATGGCATCAGCACTTGAAAGATTGGGCAGCAGGCATACGGTATCTCCAAACAAAGAACACTTTATAATAATGAATGCATAAAAAGCATTATAGATGTTTAGGAAATAATTAACTAATGATGAACAAATCATTAACAAATGTTCTAAAACTAGATGTGGAGCTCCTACTCTACTGTAACTTCAGAAAGCAAAGCTCATGTTATCATTCGTTTTGCTCGCTTTATTCGCCGACAGCCATAAATGACTTCCATGGCTCAGGTAGCGTAGGTCGCTCTTGGTGTACAGAGCTTTACAGTGCTGTTCTTGTGCACTCTGTCTGAACATATGTCATGGCTCATGGGCCTGGATAGAGCCCAGGATGCCCTGCCATGTGGCACCCGCAGAGACGGGGTGGGAGGGAGCCTGGATGGATGGATGGATGGATGGATGGATGGATGGATGGATGGATGGATGGATGGATGGATGGATGGATGGATGGATGGATGGACGGATGGACGGATGGATGGACGCAAATGCCTGGGGTGGGAGGGGGCCTGGATGGATGGATGGATGTGCATGTGCATATGCCAGGTGTGGGGGAGAGAGGGCTGGGTATGGTACTGCTGATTACTGGGGGTGAGGGGGCTGAGCGAGGCACTGGGGGTTACTTTGGATGAGAGGGCTGTGACAGGTACTGGTGATTACTGTGGGTGAGAGGGATGGGCGAGGTACTGGTGATTACTGAGCTGAACTGTGTCAGATGGAGACGAGATGGAGAGTGAAGAAGCAGCACGCTGTGCAGTGACAGGGGATAGAGTCTAGTGGTGGTGGTGGTGGTGGTGGTGGTGTGTGTGTGTGTGTGTGTGCGTGCGTGCGTGCCTGCCTGCGTGCGTGCGTGCGTGCGTGCGTGCGTGCGTGCGTGCGTGCGTGCATGTGTGTGTGTGTATGAGGGTGTCAGTGCATGATGAGCAGTCCACAGGGTTGAATGAGGACCACAGATATACTTGAGGACATACACCACACCCTGCTCAGAACAGACAATCTCATACTGACAAACGCGATTGTCAGTGAATGGTCTTTGGTCTCTGTATTTTTAAATCTTGACAAGATTTGCTGCAAGATGAAAAGGAGTTGGTAGTGACCGTGACCCGATTTTCACATTCCATTCTACATTCAGAGCATTCAGACACAGACACTTGTATATTTAGAGTCTCTCCCAAACCATGAATTCACAATTGCATACATAAATACTTGAATAACATTTCAACAACATAAGTAGTTGAATAAAGTTGCACTACATCTCTGCAAATCATTTTCTGCCATTTGTATAGTTTTAGTTTGAAAGGGAGAGTTTGGGAGTCTTTTCAAATCATTTCAGCACATCATCTTCTATCTCAATCAGAGCAACCCACTGCACTATACTAAACCAGCCTGATCTCCAAAAATTCCGTGCTCCTGGACATGGATGTTAAGGACACAAAATCCGTGTCCAGGAGCACGGATTTTGCCAAAATTCCGTGCTCCTGGACACGGAATTGTTTTCTGTGATGGGCACACGGAAGTGCTTTCTATATTCCCACAGCACTGTGCTAACTCTATCATTAGAAAATACATACCAAATGCTAATCCTAAACAAAATAATGCTATAGCAATTTAAGTTGTACCCTGACCAAAATATTCCCTAACCCTTAACCTGTCATTAAAGAGAAATTTTAGAAATACCTTTTCCAGTTGGTTGATAGGCTATCAAATTCATATAATGAATGAAAGAATACTAGCTGTGCCCAGACCAAAACAATCCCTAACCCTAACCTGTCAGTAAGAAATGTTTTTTGAGAAAAAATATTTGAAATTAGAAAAATCCTGAGAAAACACAAGACTGTGGAAACATAGAACTGTGGGAGTATAGAGAGAGCACTTCTGTGTGTCCATCGCGGAAAATAATTCCGTGCAGGAGCACAGAATTTTGGCAAAATCCGTGCTCCTGGACACGGATTTCGTGTCCTTAATATCCGTGTCCAGGAGCACGGATTTATTGGAGATCATGTTGACTAAACCCAAGTGAGATGGAGGCTATCATCACCTCCACATGCAACAGACAGAGCCCATGTCTCGATAACTAACCCTCAGACAACTCCCCACTGTCACCTCCAATTCCCATTGGTGCCGGAGGAAAGCAGAGCAAGGCCATCAAAGCCCCTATTCGGGAAAGAAATCAGCTGCTATTGTAGAAGCCCTTTGAGACAGTGGCCATTGTGCAGATTTCATCAAGTAACATGTTTGTGTAACAATGATGGCAAATCAATGTTTATTTTCAATACTTGTGTGAGATATAGGGATAAATCCCTTGAGCAATGTACGTAGTTCCATTATAGTCTTATACTAAATTGCCATTGCATGTTTATAAATACATCGCTCAGCCTTCAATTTCTACATGATAAAGCCTTATGCTGATTGATTTATTTTTATTTTTAAAATAAAACATGGAAGAGGAACCTGGGCCATAAGGTATATAGGCCTAAATTATAAGAAAGAAATAGAACCTCGCCCCATAATGCACGCCGTTCCACTAGTGGAACACTGTGATAGTCATTGAAAAGTTAACTACCATAGCACTACACAACTATAACATAACACAGGGCCTTGAGGTGTTTAAGTATTTTACACAATTTTAGGTGGTTTTGCCAGGTCTTAGAAGCTGCTTCAAAAAGTCATTAATGAGGGCTTGAGGACATTTTGAAACCTGATGACGCAGTTCAGCTGTTCCAGGCTCTTACTGTACAGTACTTCAATTATGTATGGATGATGAACATGAAAATTCCATTTGCATGTTGCATTATAAGTTATGCATATCTCAGATGCATGCCTCTGGCCCAGTCGTACCCAGGGCCGGATTAACGCACACGCTAGATATGGCTGCAGTCTAGGGGCCCCCACCTGCCAGGGCCCCCTGATTGCCTGATTACAAATTACAGAATTGGGACAAGATGCAATATTGAAAAAATGATCCACCATTTTGAGTACAGGTGGCAAACATGTTACCCTGAATTTCTAATTATGACACTGTCTACATACATTTTTCACAAAGTTTGCCTTATGGGGGGCCCCATAGCAACCTGTAGCCTAGGGACCCTGGGCCATCTTAATCTGGTCCTGGTAACATCAAAACGAAGAATGCATCCAAAATCCTCAGTGCAGTTTTATCCGCATTCCTCAACAAAGTTCTGTACAAGTTACTTGTTGAAATGGTAATCTATAGGACAGCATTTCTTAAACGTTTTCAGGCCGAGGACCCCTTTATCTCCCCAAAAATGTTGAGGGACCACTTGTCTACTGAACTGACAGTTGACAGGTGCTTATTTGACACTGCTTATTTCAATGCAGATCAGTCTTATTGTGGTAAACATATGACTTCAGCTATGTTTAGCTTTGTAATAATGTTACAAATATAACCTTCAGCTAGCTTGTCTCGGAAAAGTAGAAATCCCCTCCTGAGCTCTGTCAAGGACCACTAGCGGTCCCCGGACTTTAGAGAATCACTGCTATAATAGGATGACAAGAATGGGATTATTAAGTTCCTTTAAATAGCTTCAGACGTCACCATACTACTACAGTGTGAATTAACGATACTTGCACCATACACATAATGAAATGTTTTTGTGACAGAACTGAGGTAGATTAATGAGAAAATCCATTTTGTCCTTCCTTGCCAATCTGTCTGATAGTAGCTACACAGTAAAAAATGCAGTGTTAATTCAACACTTAGAGAGTATTCGGGGAGCAAATAAACTCTAGAAGGTGTTAAATCGACTCTGTTAGTGTTGCATTAACACTGCAGTTTTTACTGTGTACTACAGCATATTTAGAGTTGAACAGATCACTCACTGCTGACATCTCACTTTAGGACCAACAAACCCATAACATTGATCTTTTCATTAAATGGTTTATGGCAACCACAAACCAGACGACACAGACATATTTTAAAGTTATACTGACCTGTCAATAAAGACTGCTATGGATGTTCCTGTCACCTCTCTGACCTGTTAAAAGACACTGGCGCGCACACACACACACACACACACACACACACACACTCGCACACACACACACACGTGCAAGTGCACGCACACACACACAGACATGCACAGGTACACACTACACACACACACGCACACACGCACACACACACGCAAGTGCACGTAAACGCACACACACACACACACACACACACACACACACACACACACACACACACACACACACACACACACACACACACACACACACACACATGCACAGGTACACACTACACACACACACATGCACAGGCACACACTACACAACAACACAACTCTTCAAATGTGTCTGATTGGCTATAAATTAAATCTGATGCATGATTAGCTTGTACGCTAGGATATGGGGGTTCGGAGCAGAAGGATGAGGTCTGAAGGGCATGATGGTCGACCATAATGGGTTGGTGAAGCACAAGATGGAACAACTTAGGGTGGATTCCAATATGCAGACTCTCGTCCTCCCTTGCTCACTTGCCTCCTCGTGGCCTCGTGATGGTGTCACTGATAACAGTATTGTACTTCAATATCTCGCAAAAGCTCAATTCTAATGTCAGTTTTTCATTTGCAAACGGGATGGTGAATGAAGAATAGTCACCCAAAAATTGTTGTGGCTAGGCTGACAGCGGGGAAGCTTATTTGTTTTCTCCATGGAGGTGGGGCGTCAGCGAAACACAAGGGCACAAGCACAGACCAAGGACAGAGTGGTGGTGGTGAGCAGGGTCAATGACAGCTTTTGCTAGGCCCAGGACAAAGTAATCTGAAAGCCCCCCCAATCCAATACATGCAATGTAATGATGAGAAAACCTAATTTTGGGCCCCCTGTCTCCCTGGGCCTGGGAGAAGAGGGAACAATATGGTGGTGGTGGTGCGGAGTGGAGTGATTGTCTTAGTCATCTCTGTGGGATGAAGGCAGCGGGTGTTTTGCAGGCTGTGTGCTGCGGTTAAAAAAAAAAGAGTAAAAAGATAGTGTGCACTATCTGGGTTTCTCTGGCGTCCAGCCAGCACCCTGCTCACTACATCACTCATAAGCCACACGTTCCCTCATTTCCCTTAAAGGTCAATGTGCTTGATATACTGTAAAACTGTGGATGAGAGGGAGAGAGAGAGAGAGAGAGAGAGAGAGAGAGAGAGAGAGAGAGAAAGGGATGGAGACACAAAAAGGCAAACTATGAGCCAGAAGGCGTGTTGACATTGATCAAGGTTCGAGCATCTGTTGGGTATCAGTACAGATGACACTAGTGGGTGCCTGGCTCTAGGAGCATCTGGTAGCAAAGGAAGAACTCTGTGTTGCCATGACACCAGAACGAAACATTCCACCACGCCCTGGCACTACAGCTGAGCATCAGCAAGTCATTGCAGCACACACACACACACACACACACACACACACACACACACACACACACACACACACACACACACACACACACACACACACACACACACACACACACACACACACACACACACACACACACACACACACACACACACACACACACACATAAAGTAGGAGCATACTGTATAAATGAGTTAGTTGGTTCAGAACAAGAGTTTTTCGATGTCCCTTGTACAGAGCACAAGAAGGCAGTGGCAGTGGTTCCCATTATGGATTGCGAAAAAAATAAATTGAGTTATTTAATGTTTTATTCAATGGCTTTTCAACTATACAGTTCTCTCAGCTGGCCATTCATTAAAGCCAAAAGCAGCCTGCTGTCTCCTGTCAATACAATATGCGTGGCGTGGATGGGTTTTGTCAATAATGCCCCTTGGCAGGGATTGCGTGATCCTCCTGTTGACTGTTGAGTGAATAATTCAAGATAAACAAAGCAGACAGATATGCTGTGATAGCAGGGCTGGACTGGCCATCTGGCATAGCGGGCATTTCCCGGTGGGCCCCGGCCCCCGCACCCTTGCGGGCCCCTATTGTCAGAAATGTAAACGTGTCTAAGGAAGAGCCAGGGTGGCGCGAAACGTCACACAGGAATAAAATGAATTAAATGGGAGCTCACCTGTGTGCGTTTTTTTTTTTCATTAGGCCTACCAGATATGTAAAAAAAAAAAAATAGAGAGGCCCCTTTAAGCCAAAAGTGCCCAGGCCCTATTTCTCCCCCAGTCCAGCCCTGTGTGATTGGCATGGGCTGCCAAAGCTCTTCTTCTCATCCCGTCTGCATGGAGCCATTGATTGGGGCCAGATTAAGAGTCCTATTTCTGGACACATGTATGACCATCAAACACATAGCCTATATGTCCTTGGACTGATGCCAGAAGTGTGTGTGTGTGTGCGTGTGTGTGTGTGCGTGTGTGTGTATGTGTGTGTGTGTGTGTGTGTGTGTGTGTGTGTGTGTGTGTGTGTGTGTGTGTGTGTGTGTGCAAGCATGCATAAGTGTGCATGCAGGCGTGTGTTTGTGTGTGTGTGTGTGTGTGTGTGTGTGTGTTTGTGTGTGTGTGTGTGTTTGTGTGTGTGTGTGTGTGTGTGTGTGCATGCGTGTGTGTAAGAGAGAGGGGTGGGGCGTGGGGGGCAAGGAGAGCAAGAGGGAGAAAAAGGCAGAGATAGCAAGACCAAGCCATAGAGATTAAAAGAGAGAAAAACAGTATGTGTGCTCAGGTCTGGCTGTGACCCTCGTGGGCCCCTATTTTCAGAAATGTAAAAAAAAAAATATATATATATAGATATATATATTTTTACATTTCTGAAAATAGGGGCCCACAAGGGTGTAGGGCCGACCAGTGAGTCAGTTCTGCGCTGCTACTTATGAGGAGCTCCTGTAAGCGAAAAGTGCCCAGGCCATATTTCTCCCCCACTCCAGCCCTGCTGACATGAATCTTGGCAGCAGCCGCACAGCTGTTAAAGAGCTGAATAATTTATGCAATACGCAGCGCTGCTCAGTGACTTACAACTGCACCCCCTTACTAAGATACCCTTTACACCCTTGTGGGCCCCTATTTTCAGAAATGTAAAAATATATATATCTATATATTACATTTTTGAACATAGGGGCCCACGAGGGTGCAGGGCCCACCAGGGAATACCCGCTATGCCAGATGGCCAGTTCAGCTCTGGATGTCAGACCCACAGGGTGGTGCTGAGACTGCAGGACAGGCTGACACCAAAACTCTAAACATCGTATTACTCCCCTTGTTAAATAAAGATTCTATAAAGCATACATATAAATAACAGCACATTTATTTTATGATCATGAAGAGAATGTGTCTTTATCCACCTGTAATATTGTAGGTGAAGCTGACACTAAACGCATTATTTAAATATTACCTTCGCTAAACTAAAATTCAAAAGCAAATCTTTTTTTTATCATGAATAAGTGCAGAGTGCGTCTTTATCCCTCCGTGATAACATATTTGATGTTTACTGTAAGATGTGCTCCAATGAAGGCTTGCTCAGGGAAGCCATTCTCCGCAGCCAATGTCCTTTCGTTTCTGTTCAGATGGCTCAGTGGCTGTGAGTGCTGCAGTCTCGAGGGGATTCACTCCACTCCAGTCAAGTCCACTGCAGTCCAGCTATGGATCCTGTCACTTACAATCAGCGCACCAACGCTTCAAAGCCTGAGTGTGGAGAGGACGGTGTGGAAGAAAGAGTTTACTACTCACCACCCACAGTGCCTCCCAGGGGTGTCAACTCGTAAAGGGGGGTAAAGTTACCGGGGCCCCTTGTAGTATATAGGGGGCCCACACAGTGTCTGATTTACAGAATAGGTATATCGCCGGTGGGGTCCATTAGAACTGATGGTACATAAGATAAGATAGATAAGATAAGATAAAGCTTTATTGTGTGTAACACATGAAACAGAAAATTGTCTTTGGTGTGGCTCATTCTCACAGACATTAGACAAGACTTGACAAAACAGGACATAACAAGACAAGACAATACATGTATGTTGAGGCTGGTCATTGTTCATCTTTTGTTGAGTAGGACTACAGCTGAGGGGATGAAGGACTTCGTATATCTGTTTTTGAGTGTTAGTGTGGAACACTGAACCGTCGACCTGATGGAAGCAGTTGGAAGGAGTGATGGAGGGGGTGAGAGGGGTCCTCTGTGATCATTTCAGCTTTCCTGATCACTGCACCAATGTACAGCTCAGATAGGGAGGTTTGAGGTGAGCCAGTAATTTCTTCCTCTGCCTTCCTGCTATTTCTGCCTCTCCTCTATACCTCTCCTTTTAAATCCATCTCTAACAATGTTTTTTTTCCCATTTGTTAAGCACTTTGAGTTACATGCCTTGTATGACACAGTGCTATACAAATACAATTATTATTATTATTATTATTATTATTATTATTTTGATGGTTTGGTTCACTATACGTGGGCCCTCAATTTGCTGCTGCACCCCTGGTGCCACCTGCGGGTTTTGCTGCCTACCACTGCATTGAGAAAGAGAGAGTCAGAGAGGGAAAAGGGCCTGCATTGAAAAACAGCTATTGAAAGCAAGAAGAATTGGAGGTGGGCTATTATGTGACTAGTTCTTTTGTTTATTTCATCTCATCCTAGACAAGGGAGAACCACAGGTGTTGGTCAGGTACACATTTTAGAAAAGGTGCATGTTGTGCTGCAGACAATGTCAGGAATGCAGGAATATCAGTGAAGTCTGATATTAATTGGGTTTTAGTACTAATTTATATTTAAGACTCCAGATCCAGTTCAGTAGATGGGATTCAGAAATGCAAGGTTTAATGGCTTGAGAGAGTGAGAGAGAAGGCCAGGCCACAAAGGCCTATCCACAGGCCCCCTCACCCCCTCTCTAAGTTATCATGTTATCATTTATAGGAATGCAGGAATATCACTGTAGCCTCTACAGATCTATTATACAGTGCCCTCCATAATTATTGGCACCCCTGGTTGAGATGTGTTAAAAGCCTTAAAATAAATTCAGTGTTTATTGCAGAAGAATACTGTCACACTGAAAATTGTAGGAAAATGTAGCCTTCAACTCAAATGAATTGTAAGAAAATAAAAAAATCCCTGACTAAAAAATAATTATTTTTCATTAAATCACCTGTTCCACAATTATTGGCACCCTTAACAATTCCCAGGAAATAAATATAATTGAAGCGTTTCTGTCATTTCTACAGTAGTTTACAAAGTTTACCAGAGTATGTAGGAACATTTAATTAGTAATTCATCACTTCCTGTTTCCCTGGGGTATAAATATGACGTGACACAGAGGCCATTTCTCTTATCCACTCTTAAACATGGGAAAGACAAAGGAACACAGCATACAAGTGAGGCAGATGTGCGTCGACCTTCACAGGTCAGGCAGAGGCTACAAGAAGATTGCCACTCAACTGCAGCTGCCCATATCCACTGTGAGAGGAATAATTAAGAAGTTCAAAACAACTGGAACAGTGGTAAACAAGCCTGGACGAGGACCCAAGTTTATTTTGCCACCACGCACAGTGAGGAGGATGGTAAGAGAAATCAAAAGATCTCCAAAGCTCACTGTTACAGAATTACAACAAATGGTAGCATCCTGGGGTCACAAAGTCTCCAAATCAACCATCAGGCGCTGTCTACACGCCAACAAGCTGTTTGGGAGGCATGCACGGAGAAAACCTTTCCTCACTCACAATCATAAACGCAAGCGTCTGGAGTTCGCCAAGCGGTATTGGGGCTTCAACTGGGACCGTGTGCTTTGGTCAGATGAGACCAAGATTGAGCTTTTTGGCAACAAACACTCTAAGTGGGTCTGGCGTACCACGAAAGATGCGCATGCTGAAAAGCACCTCATACCCACTGTGAAGTATGGGGGTGGGTCAGTGATGCTGTGGGGCTGTTTCGCTTCCAAAGGCCCTGGGAACCTTGTTAGGGTGCATGGCATCATGAATGCTTTGAAATACCAGGACATTTTAAATCAAAATCTGTTGCCCTCTGCCCGAAAGCTGAAGCTGGGTCGTCACTGGGTCTTTCAGCAAGACAATGACCCTAAACATATGGCCAAATCTACACAGAAATGGTTCACCAGACACAAAATCAAGCTCCTCCCATGGCCATCTCAGTCCCCTGACCTCAACCCCATTGAGAATCTGTGGGGTGAGCTGAAGAGGAGAGTACAGAGGAGAGGACCCAGGTCTCTGGATGATTTAGAGAGATTCTGCGAAGAGGAATGGCTGAAGATCCCTCTTTCTGTCTTTTCCCATCTTGTGAAACATTATAGGAGAAGATTAGGTGCTGTTTTGTTGGCAAAAGGGGGTTGTACAAAATATTAACACCAGGGGTGCTAATAATTGTGACACACATTATTTGATGTCAAGTAATTATTTCTTTATGTGGGATTTTTTCCCCACTGAATAAATGCACTTGTATTGAAGGTTGGATTTTTCTCTTTTTTTCCATTAAGGTCCCATATTATTTAGAAAAAAAAAAAAAATAATTGGAAGCTAAAAAACACATCTCAACCAGGGGTGCCAATAATTATGGAGGGCACTGTATACACCACCTATAATTCTTATTAACTTGTCCACAAGCTGTCACCTAAGCCTGCTTCTCTGACATTGAATAATGTCACAGTACACCGCTACCGAATTAATGAACAAACACACAGAACTGTACTCTGTGATGAAGAGGGACCTGGGTAATATTATATTCCTGCTGGCAAATGCATTCAGACGCTCTGGTGAATAATGTACACTGTGAGGAAGAGGAAGTCAGGAAGAAGAATTCAAGGTCACCTTTGGCGGAAGTCACACGCCAGGGGGCTGGGGGTTCCAATAAGACATGCCGGAGGGAGACTACGGTGATTCCGTCGAAATGGGCTGCT
Source organism: Engraulis encrasicolus (assembly GCF_034702125.1). Taxonomy (NCBI): domain Eukaryota; kingdom Metazoa; phylum Chordata; class Actinopteri; order Clupeiformes; family Engraulidae; genus Engraulis; species Engraulis encrasicolus. The sequence continues at coordinate 10,542,794 of NC_085861.1, forward strand.
TCGTCGAAATGAGATACCAGTCTGCAGGGCCGGCGCTAGGCATAGACAGTCACCTAGGGCACCAAATGTCTTGGGGCCCCAAGAAACATCCGAAAGTGTCACAGAATAAGAATGTCAAGCAAAATAAAACCTTACAGACAACTTTACAATGACAATAGTTGTTCATGGGCACTTGGTATACATGTACCTCGTAGTTACTATTATCAGATGTGCTCGATCAGATGTGTGAAGCTATGTTTAACAACGCCAATTTCTAGATGCCCAAAAAGGAAGGGGAAGCTCGCCTAGGGCACCGGATTGACTAGAACCAGCCCTGCCGGTCTGTTTACTAAGCTAGTCCTAAACCCTTAGCCCCTTAAGACGCGGCTTTATACATTTGTTGTTACCAGTATGGTAATGACCAAGTCGTGGTACATTACTAAAGGGCCTGTGTTGTGTCATAGTACTGTAGTGCTGTGGTAGGTACATTTCAATGACTATTACAGCGTGCCACTGGAGGTACGGCGCGCATTAAGGGGCTAAGGGATGCTATTTTGGTGCATTGGCTTTGTATTGTAGCTCAGTTCGACAGGTAGGTAATATCACCGGCACTGTGGTGTCCACTTACACCTCTATTTATGAAATGATCTGTCCTGCACAGCAGTGAATCTCCCCGCAGCTCCTTGTTTATGTGCTAATCTAGCGGCCACAGCAGCAGCAGCAGCAGCAGCAGCAGCAGTAGTAGGGATGGTAATGAAATTTGTTATTTATTTACCATACATACTTGGCCTGGACCGTAAATGAGCAGAGAGAGCTCTAAGACTTATTATTATTAGACAGGTCAAACACGGCATAAACTCAACTCACTGTCATCTTTAGCTGTTAATATTATTAATATGGTAGTATTGTTGAGTTAAATCTTGAGTTAAATCTCATTGCGAAAAAAAAGACATATTAATCCATCAATATGAAAGAGCAATAAATAAGAAATAGGCCTAACCTGTGCTAGAGACTTTTGATTTTAATAATGAATGAAGTTAATAATGTAATGATACATATATGTATTAATGAATGTATTCATTTATTTATTTATTTGGGAGAAGAGGTGAGGAAAAGACTGATGGCTAGTATCTATCTGCCACCGCCAAAGAGGTCATTGAAAGAGGTCATTGAGAGTACCCGGGCTGCGCCCTAGCGGTGACGCAACACCTTCGGCTCAGCTACACTCACTAGGGCCAGGAGCTTGTGTATGAGGATTCGTTACCTCCACAGCGGGAAACTCCACCCACTTTGTCTGGAACTAATCAACTGAGCATTTCCAACCGTCCTGGGTAGAGGCGTGTTCAAGGCAGTGACGTGGTTTAAGCAGAGACGTTCTATTGGGACTAAGCAATGTTTGGTTTAAACCTCGGCACAGCCCTCAACTAGTAGCAAGCCGAGGGAGGCAGGTTAACCAGGCCATTTGGAAACACTAATCGTTATTGGGAGGGAAAGTTATCTCATCGCCCCCTGCTGGCAACATTCCAAGCCTCTGCATCAAATGAATGTTTTTTTTTCTTTAAAAAATTACATCTTGGTCCTGACAACGAAGTAGGAGCAGTGGCTGTCATATAATATGCATGTTGGTCCGTTTGATCGATTCAGGTGGTAAAATGTTTGTTTTAATCTTCGGGGCTATTTTTGAGTTTTTTTTAAAGGGACACTGTGCAGGAAATGGTCAAAAAAGGTACTGCAACTATGCTGCTCATTGAAACTGGGCTGCCTATTGCCAAATTTGATCTTTACATGAAAGTTTACTAAGTAATAAACACATATTTTCTAGTGTGGTCCAAGTACAGTCATTTTTGCAGCTAAAAAAGGCTATTTTTGGGAATTCAAAATGGCGGACCATGGAGAAGATCCCCCTTTTCATGTATGAAAAGTGCAATTTTTCCAGTCATAGTAAATACTTAGAATTTGATGGTGGTGGTAAATATTCATGAAAAGGTAACATTAGTGAATGGGCAGCATGAATTCTGGAAATAAACAACTAAAAATCTCACACAGTGTACCTTTAAGGTTTTGCACAACATCTACTTAGATGCTTCCTCTGTCTGCATACTTTGACCCATCATGAAGTGGCTAGTACCATTTGAAAGTAGAGACTCTGTAGAATCATCAGGAAGTGACAGGAAGATTTTGTGATGTACTGCCAAGGACTTACAGGGGTTAGAACATCTTTTTTCTGAAATGTGTTCATGAAGACCCCCTAGAAATTACTACATTTCAGCAGTATAGCTGATACATTTTAGCCTGGTTTACACCAGACGGTGTGTGTGTAGCTTTGGCGCCCCCTGGCGGAGCAGAGCTACACACACTACCGTCTGGTACATAGCCATAGAGCATGTTCCGTCTCCAACCAGAAAATAGGCTGAGAATTGATTGCTTCTGCACGGCCTCCTCACCAACAAATTCCTTCAAAAACCTTCCTGTTAATCTTTAAAGAGTCAATATAGTCTCTAATCTGTCTTGTGTCTCCTCAATGTGAGTTACCGTTTATATTTAAGAAATAAATGCTCCGTCTATTTTCTGGTTGGAGACGGAGCGTGCTCTATGGCTGTGTACCAGACGGTAGTGTGTGAAGCTCTACTCTGCCAGGGGGCGCCGAAGCTACACATACACCGTCTGGTGTGAACCAGGCTAGATACATTTGGCCTTGGAAACATATTTAAGACTTAATCACAGGTCTACTGAAGCTGTTAGTCAAAGGAGAACTTGCTACAGCTATATATGTTATGACCTTTACCAAGACAATTATGTGTGGATATACACATGCGTTTTACCAAGTGTATTTTTTTTTAGTTAGTCAAAATGCACCCCCCATATAAGGTCTTACTGTACAAGAACCTTTTGAGCTAGAAGCCTTCTCATGGTCACATATGAAAGCATACCCCTTGAGGTGTTATACAGTTATCAGCCATGGTTGGATATGCCTTTTGGGTAGTATTACAGAGATGTTGCTGTACAGTACTGTACGGTACTGTACACTATGTACAGTAAAAACATGGGAAGAAAGGGGTATTGCTGAGCAGATTTGAGATTCCTCTGTCCCTGGGTGTAATACAGAAGAGCTATATGACTCATTGGAAAACCTGGACTCTGGACTATCACTCAGTTTTTGAATGGAGTTTCTAGCTCTTGCTTTGAGGGAGCTGCAGTCATTCAAAGCAAATGAGAAAAAACGAAGCTGTGTAAAACAGGACCTGCCTACTTTTCTTCTAAAGCTTGTCTTTCAGGGTAGGAATGTCACAGAGCTACTCCAGTGCTGCCCATGTACAGTAATCAGCAGAGTCTTGTGGTTGAAATAAAGTTTTTAAAAAAAGACTACACTCTCATAAACCTTGGATTGTAACAGACATTTTGAGACCATGCTGATAAGGACATGTTCATGTTTGGATGCCCACTCATCCTAGGAAGGTAGGGAGACATCAGGCGAGGGGTGCTTGAGAGGGTCAAATTTGAAAGGTGACATTGTGTAATAACTTGATAATAATGCACATACAATATGTTCAAACCTCTGTAAAGTAGTGCTAAATGTATTCCTGAGGGTCTAAGCTTTCCAATGATATATAATGTTCCTGGTTTTATTACACCACCTGGATTACAAACAATTGCGGAATGAAGATCAAGCTGAAGTTAAAAGTCATTGGACCCGGTATAGACCACTCCGAAGCTTAAGAGGTTAACTGATCTGAACTGATTTTAATATTCTTAAAAAAGCTAATACCGAACTATACTGACTCGCATGTGTGACGTGTTTACTTCATGTAATTAGCATTGCCAAATTAGCATAGCCAAACATTAGCCAGAGAGGTGGTTACTCGTCATTAGGCCTACAGAAGCCATCATATCTACTAGAGAAGCTAAAACCAAACCAAACTAATCGAGTGTATATGTGTTATAAGAAGCCAATATGGAACTCACTGGATTACAAGGATGTGAAGAAACGCGAAGAACTTGCGTTCGTTTGTTTCCCTGTGTTGTCAATGAGGCGCGAAGCACAGCATGCTGGGAGCTGTAGTCCGTTTCTGACCAGATTATTTGGCACAATTTCTTTTCTTAAAAGATTAAAAATGACTCAAGATTTCGACAGATAGTAGTTCATCCTATTGTGTAAGCTGAAACATGTGTCTGGTGTGCTAGTTCAGCGTCATATCTTTGTGGGATTTTTAAAAAAAACTTGTCTATGGGAGTTGCAATAGGATCGCCCTGGTGGTTGGAACGTAACCGCTAGGATCGCTGTTTTCCACTTTCCCTCCCAATAGTCCTGGTCAAACCAGAATCGCGGTACATGGTCTGAAGTCTATGAAAATCAGTTCATTAGTTCACTACCTGAAATTTGGGTTAATCATGTGTATCTGGTATACTGTATGCATACACAGTAAAAACTGCAGTGTTAATGTAACACTTAGAGAGTTCTCTGGGACTAAATACACCCTAGTTAAATTGACACTTTAGGTGTTGAATTAACACTGCAGTTTTTATTGTGTACCAGGGCTTGACATTCACGTTTTCGCTTTTCGCTATTCTACTGGCCACAAATTAGATTTTTTTTTTTTTTAAATCATCACACTATAAATCTAACCTCAGAAAATTAGTTGCTTAAAGCAAGAAGATGAATGCATGAATGTCTACATGGAAATAAAACAAACAAATAGAAACTAAGTAACTGAGCTTTTTCTTGAACTTAAACACATACAATTGATACACAAGGCGCCAAGTGCAGAAAATACGCTATTCTGATATGTCATACCATAGAATAAGCTACCTGCCAAATTGGCTAGTGACACTGAAATTGTTACCAGCCACAGCCAAGTTTTACCAGCATTTGGCCGGTTGGCAGGTGCCAGTGTCAAGCCCTGATGCATACATCATTGTTCTTGCGGGAGAACAGAATTCTCGTGACTCTGCGGCCGGCTCTCGCAGGAGAGTGGCTGTCCACGCAGTGGACTGATCATCAAGTGCTTCACGTGGTCTGCGTAGACCACTGCACCCGAGAAGCTGAGATAGTTGGATTACGCAGCGTACTGGGCAGTATCGCTGGCCATGGTGCTGAAGTACTAGCCTAGCCTCTACCAGACCTCTGTGTGTGTTTTTAGCTCTGGAGCACCCTGGTGGCGCTCCAAACACAGTGGAGCTCACGAAGCTGCGGGGAATTACAGGTCGGGCAAGAGCCAGGCAGTACTGCATGGCCGAGAAATGTCTATGGCTCTACACGGTATTGAGGATGTAGAGAAAACTTCAGACACCTATGTTTGCTGACTTGGACAAGTCAGGCCAAGACACACTCTTGTGTTGTTTCCCAAACCACACACATGCATGTGCATCATCTGGTCCAGGATGAGTAAGATGACACAAACGCACGAACGCACGCACGCACGCACACACGCACGCACGCACACACACACACACACACCCTTCAGGAGATGGTGACAAAATGATGACAATTGATGCTCTTGGAGTCAAAATGTGATGTGCGCCTCAAAGGCGCCCCCTTGTGGCAGCATAACTTCATTAACGGTTAGGGTTAGGGAAAGGTTTAGTTTTAGGCCATAACATGAGACTGTTGGGTCAATGACACGCTGCATGGCTGTCTGCCCAGCCAGGGTCTTCTTTCCTGAAAGGCTGTCTATTCATCTGAAGATGTTGTCTGTAGTCTATACTTTACTTTTGAACGAATTTTGCATTTGAATTGCAGCTTGCAAAACACAACATGATACCATGGTTCGACATTCCACTCATTACTTAAATGCTGTGTAAATGTGACATAAATGTGATATAAATACCAAATATTGCATTATGAGTGTTCCATCATACACTTTCATTCAGTTCTGTCCACCCCAACATCAGCAAACTCTATAAACAAAAAAACACACTGAGACAAATTTCTACTTAATGCTCTTTAATTCATTTGGTTCTCAATCGAGGTGTCATTTAACCAAAAACTGGACAAGGAAGAGTGTGAGGATGTGACATTTTTGGGGAAAAATCAGTTTCACCTAGAAAAAGATACCTGACATATTCCACAGTAACCAGAGGCCAGAGTTCAGGGGGTATTGTCTACATGTGACTGACGACAAGACTGAATCAAAGATCACACTTGCAACAAGTCAGACTTATCACGGGTAACAATAGGGATACAATATTAGTTCAGCTTGACATTATTATTAGGCTGACCATTCACATTCACATGTTGTTTACAAGTTCTGTCACCCCTAGTTATTAGACTACTGTACATGTAAGTCAAGCTCAGACAGAGACTAGGATACAGTGACATCTACTAAGCAGGAGATCATCATCTATCCAGTCCAACCCTTCCTTCCTTGGCCGTACAGAACCGCTGTTCTGGGTCCAGAGTGGTACCGTAGTTATAATCGTCCAAAAAAACTCAAGGACAAGGGTCTCTGGTTACGTTTAGTTGAACATCTTAGAACTACGTAAATACTTATTTTGTGTTAGCTGGAAAACAACCAGTTATAAAGCAGTTTAAAGCTTTGAGTTTCAGAGGGGTGGAAGGACACATACAAAACAATAAAGAAAGAATGGCATCATCAGAGAAAAGGAAAATACACACATTAAAGCATTGCTTTTCTCATTGGTACAAGCATCCCATTATTTTACTACTCTTCTACAAGTTTCTTAATCTCTCTAAGTCAGGGGGATATGTTGGGGCAAAAGGTGATAAAGCATGACTTGTGTATCTGTGTATGACAACGTACATGTAACTACATGGCTTCTGGCATTCCATTAGCAGCACTTAAATAATCTTTATAGGAACACGTGAAATAAGTGAAGAGAGCGAGTCGAGGTATTGTACATGTACAGACTGGACATGTTGTCCAGCTGCGTATAGTTTATATATTTTCTGCTCTCTGTATCACTGTCATGGCTAAATCCCATATGGCTTGTCAAAAGAAGAACAAATAAGGAGTCTGTGTTGTCTGTGAGCTAATGGAATTCACAAAGGAAGCCAACCAAGACTCACCTAAACATAAAGGGCACTGGGTCATATGCCAAGGCAGCCAGTCACTGCTCTGCATTAAAATACTAAAAATATACAGTTTGCTTCCATAGAAAATTAAATCTTGTTCTTGCCACCCAGAACTAATGTTATATTCTCAAGCTGCTAAATAAAACACATTGTTTATTTTACAAGTGTCTCATATATTGTTCAATTTATGCCATACTTTATACCTTTTTGCCGTCAACACACTACCATTTTGCAAAATCTCTATCCCACATATTAACCTCGAGCAACTACAGAGAAAACAAATGGAAGGGGGTAATAAAGAGGAAATAAGAAAAGAAAAGGGGTGGGGGGTGGGTGAATGAAAATAATTATAATATTAATAACAATAACATTTAAGAAATGAACTTATTAATATGGAAAATTTGGCAGTATTTCCCATCCACAGCAGAGCAAACAGTTTGCATGTGGGAAACCATATACAAATCAAAGCAAAGAAAGTTCTATAAAAAGAACAGCCAAATATTTTTTTCCTTTTTAAACATTTTTTTTGTTTTGTTTTTTGTCACTTTGTTCTGAAATACATGTGTATAAATCTGTGTTTCGAAGACTTCTTTTGGCTTAAATATCTATTTTTTGTGAAATATATCATAATTCTAAACCGGCACTCTAAATTTTATTTAACTGCACGACAACCTTGACAACAGGAGGGATCCGTTCTTGCTAAGGAAGTGACATCAGACTCTTCCTCAATACGACCGGCACAAGCACACAAGGAATAAAAAATCCACTCTAAATGGAGGCAATGCAAGGCCATGAGTTACGCCTGCAATGACAGAAACTTGGAAGTGTTATCTGTTGCAGTGAGCTGGGTCTACTTAGGCCTAATAAATCCAGACATTTTTGAAAACTATATAGCCAGTGGCCTGGATGCATTTTTTTTCTACATCAAAAAGAAATGGGAAGGGGCTTATTCTCTGAAGAGCGAAAGACTTGAAAATACAGACCTAGCCACAACACACAGATGTATTTCATTCATTTCACAAACCAGTTTCCCCTCCTATTTCTGTCGAGTCCCTCCTGTGATCAAGGTTTGGCAAATGTCATCAATTTACATTTCATTTCGTCAGGAGCACACTAAATTACAGAGCATGTAGCATACAAAACGGCATACTACAAACATATTAAATTTACAAACACACTTCTGTGCTTCTGTGGTGGCGTGAGTAAAAGGAACATGAAGGTTGGTGTTAAAAGTACATCATTATTTGGTCACAGTTTCACTATTATTTATAAGACAGTTATTTGGCAATATCAACTTCATCGACATACAGAGAAAAGCAATTATTTTCCTTGACGTGACATATGAAAATATATAATTTTCACGTGCTATCCCTCAAAAGTTAGACATTAATTTTAAAACAAAGTCTGTGTCGTCAGAGGTCAACCATAAAAAAGGGACACATGTGAAGACCTGGAAAAGCTTATGTTTCGAACAATCCATGTTTTTGAATGCTATGGGTAATCTATAAGGTATGCGCTTTTGGCTTTGGCAAATGGTGGCCTGTTATCCCTCTGCTTCCTGGCCTAGACACCCTGGAGTGAAGGCTACACTTGGAAACATCAGAATGACACCTCATTAAAAACAGAAGAGAAGGAAAAACAACCTTCTGAAAAGGAAAGACAAAAAAGGAAGAAAACCATAGCAAATTTAACGTCTTTGGATATCACTCAATATGGTTTTCACTGAGCTTTTGGAGTGGTTGGTAAGAGGAATGTGTAAAAAATATAGTGTCCATACAGTGTGTTCAGAAGAAGCTATAGGCTACTGAGGATCAGTACACAAACAAAGTCATAAAGTCCCCATGGAAACCAAACCGAGGGTTAAGAGAAATGCTCCTTAAAATCACATCAGGTTTCCAGGACAACGAAAGACAAGCTGACCACAATCACAGACCACAGCTTTCAAAAAAAAATCTCTCTTGGGCATCTTGGGCAGTATTGTTCATCTTCTTTTCTGAGGTTGCAGGAAAGGGCTAGAATGTGTTTCAGTACATCAGTGCTGGTGAAACACCATTCTATCATGTCCATACTTTCCTTGCTGTACTGTACGTGTGTGTGCTGTGTGTGTGTGTGTTCTCGGATCATACTCCAGTCCTTGCAGTTTCTTCCTTCAGGGCAAGCGATGTCTCATTATACTGCTCTCCTGGTCATAACATGGCAGCAGCAGCAGGCGTGTCACGTACGTGATCGTGTGTGTGTGTGTCTCGGGTATTGTTGAAGGAAACAAGGACAGACAGACAGACACGGTGTGCAGATCTGCCACTCATCTCTCTCCGCTACTTGCTTTGTGCCATGAGGCGCGGAGGAGCAGCGTTCCCCTGCCAAGCAGAGGGACAGGAGAGGCCCTCCTGTGACAGCAGCAGACAAAACAAAAGGGCCTGAGCCTCCCAACTCAGCAGCGCTATCATCCTGAGGAGAAGAGCGGCCAAAACAACCACACTTTGTTTCATCTGACCACCAGGAGAGAGATGGCAGTTGCATCATCGCCGGTGGTGTGGGGATAGTAGAAGGAGAAAAACGTGACCGTCGCCCTGTACACATCAAATCACATCACATCACATGACCTTCACCTTGCCTCTGGTTTTTCTTTTGTCACCAGATCCATGTTGTGACAGCTGGCAGTGGCTTAAGTGAAGGAGCGTTACACCGAGACTGGCTTCCGAGCACAGAGGTAGACTCCAGTTGTGGTCTTATTATGGTCTGGCAGTGGAGAAGAAGAACTTCCTTTCTCGCTTTTTCTACACCGTCTGTGGCGGCTGGCACAACACACTGGCACTGGCTTTAGGACTGACAACAACTAATTTTTTTTTTTAAATGTCAACAACGACAACAACAGAGAGAGAAACAGAGCCGTGGAGTATACAGTAGGCTGGCTGGGTGGCCGACAAAAAGACACCCAGAGCTTTTGGTTGAGGTAGGCTATGCGAGCTTGAACAGCAGCATCATTCGCAGGCAAATGGTTTACCTTGATAGCTCCGACATTCCTGCCAGGCTGAGGTAGCTATCTTTGGAGGTAAAGAGTTTTGGTGGGCAGGCAGCAAGGGGGGGTGGAGGGATGGAGGGATGGAGGGGAGGGGAGGAGGAGAGGAGAGGAGAGGAGAGAAGAGAAGAGAAGAGAAGAGAAGAGAAGAGAAGAGAAGAGAAGAGAAGAGAAGAGAAGAAAGGAGAGGATGAGTAGAGGAGAAGAGAAGAGTGGAGGATGAATAGAGGAGAGGAGGGGTCCGGTGGCTGCATTGGAAGCTTCTCCAGGCCAGACTGCCTCGAGGCTCATGCGGTGAGACAATCACGCCAGTCAGGGTCCATAAGGCTTAAGTAGACCCCATCAGCAACCGGCAACGAACATACCACTTCACTTCACTTAACGACTACCATCAGCTAATTGAAAAGTAATAAAATTCCACCACTAAAAAAAACAAACTGAAAAGAGGAAACTGAAGACACATCCACCTCACTATCATTATCATAATCCACTCACGCACATCCAATAGTTTTGTAGAATCTGAATTAATATTATATAAACTCTTTAGAGGGCCTCCGTATGTCTGTATTTTTTTTTGGTACGACCTGAACGTTGAAGAGCATGGCACCTGTGGTTAGGACATTCCTCGAGGTGAGCAGGACTATTTTGGTTTCGAAGGACGCATCCTCTGGATCATGCACTTCTGGATCGCGTAAAAACACACGTGTTGCTTTTCTTAAGATGCCTCAATTCTTAGTAACTCAAGTGACAGACAGTCCATCAACATGTCATCTTCGCAGCTTAGAGAGCAATATAAGGTGGGCATACTGAGATACAATTGTATATTGGACTAAGGAATGGTTTTTTTTTTTTGGAATATTGAAAAGATATCAGACTTTGGCTTCAAACTAGAAGAGTACTTGAGGTATTTCGAAAACTGCTAGACATATTTAGGCCGTATCTGTCACAGGTAGTAGTAGTAGTACTAGAGGGTTTGAAATAAGACATATTTTATTCAAACCATGATGAGGCTAGATGTGTTTTTTTCACGTCAACATGGCATGTCCAGTATGGTCCTGAATAACGTCCTGCTCTCCTTTTATTCATCAAAACAACAGAGAGCTTATTCTCTCTCTCTCTGTCTCTTTATCTTTCTTTCTCTCTCTTTATCTTTCATTCACTCTTCTCTACGTGGTCAGATGACTACTGCAAGGCTAAGGCTTTGGTGGGCAGTGGGGGTGGAGGAGCTCCGCTGGTGTGCAGCCACCAGGGGGATGGAGTGAAGAGTAGGGGAGAGCATTGGGAGGGGGCACAGTAATATCTACAGTGTTAACCTCGCATTTAGAAAGTAAGACCAAATGCACTCTATGGAAGAGTGAATTCGACACTTAGAGAGGGTCGAACTTAACACTCTCCATTGAATTTAACTCCCTCCATCGAATTTCACACTTTTCCAAACAGTGTATTTGGTTTGGTCCTACTCCCCTAAGTGCTGAGTCAACTCTGCAAATTATACTGCGATGTGGGTGGGGTGGGGGAGTTGGGATGAGGTAAGGTTGTGTTTGTTGTTGCCTGTGCCCTAACCAGTGCCTGTGCCAGCTGCCTGGGTGCCTGTCGCCTGGGTGCCAGCTGCCTGGGTGCCCGCCTGGGTGCCCGCCTGGGTGCCCGGCTGCTGCTCTATCAGGACCTGGCATTGTGCCATCCTGGGCTGCTGAGCAGCATCCTCCGGCCTGACCGTGCTGGAGACTTGTCTCTGTAGAGGAGAAGAGGAGAA
>NC_085861.1:10559574-10562074 GCF_034702125.1 Engraulis encrasicolus
GGGGGATCAGCTATGTGTGGATGGGAAGACTTTTTACTTACTGCCCCCTGGTGTAATTTTAGTGACATTACACTTGATGCTGAGTTCTCTTTTGAGCACTGAGGAGCATTGCAGTTGCCCAGCAAGCTAGATGAACCCGCCTAATGGCAATACACCATCGGAGATAATCAAAAAGGACACAAAATCCGATCTTCAATCACAATGTTCTATCTGTGTGCATCAGGATTTTTCTCAAGGCCTATTTGAATCTGTGTAGTGAGTTGTCATTGGGGAAGACTTAGCACAGTGGAGACATAGCTCTCCTGGTAATTATGTGAAGTTGAACAGTTTGAACCATTTTGAACCGTTAATTCCACAGCTTTACTAATGATGCGGAGACAGACCACACTTCTAATGAGACAACCATAGTTGTGATACTGCGCTATATAAATACATGTTGTATTGTATTGTATTGTATTGTATTGTATTGTATTGTATTGTATACAGTCGGCCTTGCCAGACCAACTCACCATTGTTGTTGTTATTGTCTGCCTTGGCACTGATGCCCGTCTCAGCCAGTGACACCAGCCGTTTGTTGCCCATGCTGTCCCCGTTACCATTAAAGGCCACCAGCTGGATCTCATACACCGCCGCCGGTTCTGGAAAAGCGGGAAAAAGCAAAGGTTTCTTTTTCAGCAGGTGCAGCTTTTCTGAGTACTTCAGTCATCAGTTTTCAAATAGAAGAGCGTGACCAAAAATAAAGTGGTGAACCATAAAGAAGCAGTGTTGCACTCTTCTATTTGACAACTGATAAAATAATTAGGTGAAATCTATCAGAAATGTGATCAAATGAGCAAATTACTGTATGCCCCTTAAGACACCAGCCCTGTGATAAATTTGGCACCAGAATGGCAAAGACCAAGTGATAATGTATTACTAAAGGCCCTGTGCACTATCAAGTTAATTTTTTTTCAGTGACTATTACAACATTCCAGTGCTGGAACGACATGTGTGAAACCAATTCCACATCGGTTAAGGGCTATGTCACCCTTCCACAATACAAAAATACTTCTCTCACAGACTATGCATTTTTACAGTATTCACTCTACTCTATTCTATAGTATTCTATTCTATTGTGTCCTTCTGTGTGCTACTCACCGAGGAGTGAGATGGTGTGTTTATAGTACTCATTCTACTATATTCTATTCTATTCTATTCTACTCTATTCTATTCTACTCTACTCCAGTCTATTCTATTCTATTCTATTCTATTCTATTCTATTCTATTCTATTCTATTCTATTCTATTATATTATATTGTGTCCTCCTGTGTGCTACAGTACTTACAGAGGTGTGAGATGGTGTGTGTGTGTGTGTTGATGTGGCTGGGGAACAGCTCCTGTGTGCTACTTACCGAGGTGTGAGATGGTGTGTGTGTGTGTGTTGATGTGGCTGGGGAACAGCTCCTGTGTGTGTTACTTACCGAGGTATGAGATGGTGTGTGTGTGTGTGTGTTGATGTGGCTGGGGGAACAGCTCCTGTGTGCTACTTACCGAGGTGTGAGATGGTGTGTGTGTGTGTGTTGATGTGGCTGGGGAACAGCTCCTGTGTGCTACTTACCGAGGTGTGAGATGGTGTGTGTGTTGATGTGGCTGGGGAACAGCTCCTGTGTGTGTTACTTACCGAGGTGTGAGATGGTGTGTGTGTGTGTGTTGATGTGGCTGGGGAACAGCTCCTGTGTGTGTTACTTACCGAGGTGTGAGATGGTGTGTGTGTTGATGTGGCTGGGGAACAGCTCCTGGTCCCTGAACTCCTCCTGGGGCACCATGCGATGGGAGAGCTTGAAGCCCTGCACCTTGCCCGCCTTACTGGGCAGCTCCCAGAACACCTGCATGGCTGTCTTGTTCAGCACCTTGGTGAAGAAGCTCGGCATCATGGGAACTGTAGTGTGGGCAAGGGGAGAGGTCAAAGGGGGTTAGATAAGCATAGGGAAAACAATACAAAAGTATGATGGTAACACTTTCTAATAATGACAATAATGAAAAAAAACACTATAAAAACTTGGTAAATGATTAAATTATGATGAACAAAACATTAACATTTTTTTTGTAAATGAGAGGGAAATGTCATGTTCATATTTTATATATAAGTTTTTTTCATTAATTAATAAAAAATATAACAGAGGCAAATTATTAGCTTATGGTTAGCTCTGGTGCAATGCATAAAATGGTAACAACTATGTTTTAATTGTACATGGTCCCTGATGAACAAATCAAAGGCAAGTGGGTGCACAGCTACATACCGCCCCCTAGTGTAGTGGCGATGATGGTGCTGGACTGCTGGCTGGCCCCCAGAGGAGAGTAGGCCTTCAGGTAGATGGAGTAGGTGGTGGCTGGATCCAGGTTCTCAAACTCATGCTTGAAGGTCGTCTTACTCACGGCCTCCTGGAGCTCCATACTGTCTGGCTCTAGAGGTGGACAAGGAGAGGAAGCGGCACACATTACATTACATTACATTACATTA
>NC_085861.1:10572074-10577074 GCF_034702125.1 Engraulis encrasicolus
CTTACAATCTTTTGTCAAAACCTCACTTTCATGTCAAAAGACACACAAAAGCACCAAATGAGAAAACAAATTAGATCAAACAGTTGTCTGCTTTATACTAAACACAGCAGTCTTTCTTTTTGGAGCAGTCTATTCAGTCTCACAGAATGTACATTTTCACAAGACCCCAAAATTCAATACTGTGCATTACAAAACTGCACCTTACAGTACAGGACATTAAACCAAAGCAAAATATATCTCAAACAGTACATCACTCTAAATACAACAGTGTGTAGGTGAGCTTATGTACCTTTTTTTGTGTATTGGTTATATTCACAATTTTTCAAACATCTAAATATGATATAAATATGGGGTTACGTCAACATGCTGTAATGACAATCATAGTCAATATAGGCTACTTTGCTTGGTTATGAGGTATGAGGTATTCACGGAATACAATACATTTCCACAGACACACTATGCAGCTGACATCTACATGACATCATCAAAATTATATCATGTTCAGTCAGTTTGCTCAAGTGCTTGATTGGTAGTGTTCTGAAAATGACACTATTTCTACAAACTATCATGTTCACATTACCTAACATGTGATGATGAAGACAAAAGGCTACTCTTGGTGGCATGTATCAGGCTAGGTTTTACAGTACGTGAGTCAGTCAATGCCATACTCCATATTCTACACTTTAGTACCATTGTGCTATTCGCCTTGTTTAGCATACAAGCAATCAAAGTAAAACAAATAAATGCAAAATAAAACAAATGCAATGTAATATAAAGCATGCAACTTTGAAACATGGCAGAATAGTGTTCAATTTTGAAAGCATGTGTTTCATTGTCTGTGTCTAAATCTTGTCATATATCAGTGTGTTTTGTTTTTTTAACAGATGTGTTTTCACAATAACACTCTGAGATTTTACTTTTGAACAAAGTGTCTTGTGTATGAAATTGTGTGTAGACAGCTGGAGTCTGTGTGTTGCGTAAAGGACCAAGTGCCTTGCTAAACTGGTATGGAAGTGTAATGCTTGACTTTTGTTTAAAGTCAAGCAATAAGTGTTTAAGTTATGCACCAACAACTTATATGCTACTTTGGTTTAAGCATCTGCCTATAGTGTCTAAGCAGTAGGCAAAAACTGTATGGACCATTTGTTTGTGTATTGGGTATTCACAAATGTTCAAACATCTAAATATGATACGAGACACAATATGCAGCTGACATCTACATGACATCATCAAACTTATATCATGTTCAGTCAGGTTGCTCAAGTGCTTGCATGGTTGTGTTCTGAAAATGACACTATTACGTGTATTTTTACAAACTATCATGTTCATACCTAACATGTGATGAAGACAAAAGGCAACTCCTGGCATCAGGCTAGGTTTTATAGAACTTGAGTCAGTCCATGCCATACTCCATATTTTACTCTTTAGTACCGTTGTGCTATTTGTTGTTTTGTTTGAGTGTAGGAAGGTGTGAATTTAGCAAAGAAGCAATCAAAGTTAAACTTTGTACCTGGCAGAATAGTGGTTAATTTTGAAAGCATGTGTTTTGTTATTGGTGCCTAAATCTTGTCATACATCCAGTGTGTTTTGTTTTTTGACAGATGTGTTTTCCCAATGATATGATGAGTGTTCATTTTTTAATGGAGTGTCTTATGAAGGAGAAAGTGTGCAGTGACATGAGCAAGTGTGTTGCATAAAGCAAAATGTGTGTTGCTGAATTGCTACTACAGTGTTAAGCAGAACTTTTGTTTAAGGTACGGACACACTGTGTTTAAGTTATGTTACCAACAGCTTAACAATATGCTATTTTGGTCCAAGCATCAGCCTATAGTGTTCAAGCAGTAAGCAAATACTGTAAGGCATCTCCCTTTTAAATGTCAGAGAGCAATGGTCAGGCTCTTTGTTCCTTTTTGCCAAAGTCAATCAATAAATTAATGCATACATTTAGTCAGCCTCTCCCCGCCCCACACACAGATGAAGCCACACACCAATCTGATTGTGAGAGACTGATAGTGAGCCTTATTGATTGATTGAGAAAGCGGGAATGAGCAATGAAGCTTAAATCTAATAGATACACACAAAGACACACAGACACAGACACACACACACACACACAAAGACACACACACACACACACACACAAAGACACACAGACACAGACACACACACACACACACAAAGACACACATACAGCCTTGAACTGCATATTTGTGTGTGTGTGTGTGTGTGTGTGTGTGTGTGTGTGTGTGTGTGTGTGTGTGTGTGTGTGTGTGTGTGTGTGTGTGTGTGTGTGTGTGTGTGTGTGTGTGTGTGTGTGTGTGTGTGTGTGTGTGTGCATGTGTAACACCCTAAAACCCCTACAGCCACAATCTCAAGCTAAGTGTGTTTCAGCACATGTACTACCGGTAACTGCTAAACATTGGTTTGGTTTAGCACGACAAATAGCACGAGCCTGACATCAATAACACAGGTCTCACCAGCAATACGCTGGCTCATCCAACCAACCAACGCCTTCAACCACAAATTGAATTTCATATATGCACCACCGCTGTGAGTGACTGTGGCACGTGCAGGAGGGCTTCTGCGGATGCAAGATAAACACAGCTAGGTGTTAGGCCCTGCTCTCTGCTGTGCTGTGCTGTGCTGTGCTGTGTTGTGCTGTGCTGTGCTGTACTGTGCTGTGTTGTGTTGTGCTGTGCTGTGCTGTGCTGTGCTGTGCTGCGTTGTGCTGTGCTGTGCTCTGTTGTGCTGTGCTGTGCTGTGCTGTGCTGTGCTGTGCTGTACTGTGTTGTGCTGTGCTGCGTTGTGCTGTGCTGTGCTGTGCTGTGTTGTTCTGTGCTGCGTTGTGCTGTGCTGTGCTGTGCTGTGCTGTACTGTGTTGTGCTGTGCTGTGCTGTGCTGTGCTGTGCTGTGCTGTGCTGTCCTGTGCAAGTGTACTGTGCTGGTGTGCTGTGCTGTGCTGTGCTGTGCTCTACTCTGCTGGGTCATTTTGGCTTGGAAGCTACACAGTCCATTATCAGCGTTCAGCTGAAGCCTGGCGTCCACCATTAATTACAAAATGGAGTGGCAGAGAGCCGCTGGCCCCTTCTGGTGGGGTCGAAGGTCAGAGGTCATAAGGGGGGAGGGGTCTGGTCTGGTCTGCCATCACCCCTAAGGTCATGGCCACATCCAGCCCAGGTTAATATAGCCCTATACTCTGGCCCTGCCCCCAACACACACACACACTCATGAGATGCTGTGATGCTCTGTGTGTGTGTGTGTGTGTGTGTGTGTGTGTGTGTGTGTGTGTGTGTGTGTGTGTGTGTGTGTGTGTGTGTGTGTGTGTGTGTGTGTGTGTGTGTGTGTGTGTGTGTGTGTGTGTGTGTGTGTGTGTGCGCACGCACAAGGAGGACATGAGAAGAGAATGAGGAGGTTTCTCAAGTCTAGTGGACGGTTGAACAGTTTGACTTCAGGGCTTCAATCTAGACAATGCTGTTTCACAAGCAATCAAGAGTGTACATCGGCAACAAAAGCCATGTTCCTAGCGGCTCACAACAAATCACACTGAAAAGTAAAACACACACATGCACACACACACACACACACACACACACACACACACACACACACACACACACACACACACACACACACACACACACACACACACTCTCTCACACACGCACACGCATATGCACATGCACACACACACACACACACACACACACACACACACACACACACACACACACACACACACACACACACACACACACACACACACACACACACACACACACACACACACAAACACACCATGTTCCTGGCAGTTCACAACAAATCAGCCTCTCAGACAGACAGCTGTATCGCCTTTGTAAAAAGACCTTTGAAAACAGGAAGTCAGGGATCAGTAGATATGTTCACATAGACAGACTGAGTCATTCTCAAAGAAATCGGAAATTTCAAAGAAGTTCTGTGTGTGGTGTGGGATCAGATCTGGCCATGAAAACATTGTACTTGTTTCTATTCTACACGTCTGACACTGAAACTCTACACCAAGCTCTGCAGTGGATCCTTATAGTGCTTACAGTACAGTTTTTCTCTAGTTATGGTGTGTACATACTAATGTGCAATATCTTTGTTTTGCTGTCTGATAACCAGGTTTTAATGTTTTGAAAGGTACAGGTGCAAAATTGGGTGTGCCATTCAGAATAAAAATTTTTTAGCGTTAATATAGCCAAACAGCTTCATAAAGGGGTGAATGAATTGTTTATCTGTGATCTGTACATTTCTCAAGACATATGTATTCACTATTCACAAGACTGATTTATAAGCAATATTGTGCTTACACCTGTACATTACCCCCTTAGCGCAGAGCCTATGTTATAATCCTACTGTCACCAAAATTGTAATAGCTGTCTTAATATGTTACTTAACGGTCTCTGTTATGTCATAGCAATGTTGTTATGATTTAGGTAAGCGTTTTCAGCAAATAGTGAATAGGCAATCCCGGTGACCCAACCTGCTGTAAGAGGCTACGCTCCAGCATAACAGCCTAAGATAGTTGGCTTTAAGCTGCCAGAATACTCAGCTGAGAAATGAAAAAGAGCTCGGCAAAGTATTGGTCTGTGTCTGTCTATGGCAGCTAGGCTCAAACTCCTCTCTAGAGAAGACAACATGTATTGCATGTACCCAGCAATGTGAGCTGAAACGTGCTGAAATTGGACGCATAAGCCTGCTGAGGATTGAGACCCAGACAGGCCTTACTGTATGGAAAGGAGAGGCTGGAGCACACTGCAACTTAGTTTTCAAGATTTTATTTTGTATAGGCATCCGACTAACGTTTTGATGTTGTACACCTTCTTCAGAGCAGTGTGCTCCAGCCTCTCCTTTCCAGTGATGTCTGTCCCACTGTGATGCACCTGCAAGCTGAGTGAGGGATGATGCGTAGAGTCCCAATTCTACTAGGCCATACTGTATGTTTCTAGCAGTGAAATTAGACAACAACATGGCTATACATT
>NC_085861.1:10582074-10644574 GCF_034702125.1 Engraulis encrasicolus
CCTTCCACCTGGCAGTCCATGATGAGGGGACGGTCCCGCACCGCGATCACATCGCTGGGCTCCTTCACAAACGCCAACTCGGATGCTTGGCTTAGTGCTGAGGGAAGAGAAGAGAAGAAGAGAAGAGAAGAGAAGAGAAGAGACGAGACGAGACGAGACGAGACGAGACGAGACGAGACGAGACGAGACGAGACGAGACGAGAAGAGAAGAGAAGAGAAGAGAAGAGAAGAGAAGAGAAGAGAACAAGACAAGACAAGACAAGACAAGACAAGACAAGAGAAGAGAAGAGAAGAGAAGAGAAGAGAAGAGAAGAGAAGAGAAGAGAAGAGACGAGACGAGACGAGACGAGAAGAGAAGAGAAGAGAAGAGAAGAGAAGAGAAGAAGACAAGACAAGACAAGACAAGACAAGACAAGACAAGACAAGACAAGAGAAGAGAAGAGAAGAGAAGAGAAGAGAAAAGAAAAAAGGAGACGTGTTTAGGTGCTGGAGAGGCTCGTAGCTATAATTATAAGTATTTATGCACTGTACTGCATCAAGTGTTGAATTAGAGATGGTGATGGTCAGAGATGAAAGTTCAAGCTTTAGATAGTAAAATTCACATTTTATACCAAACATCAAATAAAACCTCATCTCGTCTAATCTCAATGAGCACCCAAAGTATATAGGACAGATATTATTTTACCATTATTATGCCATTAAAATCGAGTGCAGTGTTACTCATTTACAGTTGAAACAGCACTGACACAATCGCTATGAACCACTCTGCTAACTTGTGAGTTATAGCGTAAAGGCACGTGATGAACGCACCCCTGGTGTAGATGTTGTGACATTATGGATGACGACATTATGGATGTCGATACTGGTGGCCACACTGTAGGGAAGGGGGCACAGGTATCCCATATGACATGATGCGATGACCACTGATGATTAGTGGAGGAGCTGGAGGTGATGATGCCATGGCATTGGGATGATGTAGAGGTGGATGAAGAGGAGGAGGAGGAGGATGAAGAGGAGGATGAAGATGATGAAGAGGAGAAGAGATGATGTCAACCTCCATGGTGCATGATGAGGATGATGAGGATGATGATGATGATGATGATGATGATGATGATGATGATGATGATGATGATGATGATGATGCAGAGATGATGTCAGCCATGATGACCAAATGATGGATGGAATGGAGGATGACCTGATGCTAGGCTATGAATAATGCAAAATGTGTTATACCACAGGAATTAAAACCAATGATGAAAAAATCTGGTCACAATCTGCTACTACAGTACATATTTCAAAATCCACTTTTCAATATCAACCTAATAAGAGTTTGATATGATTAAGTGAGTTTCCATGTTGAAAAACAATCTACATTTAGGAAAAGATGGAGGGACACTGTGTTTAGGCGACGTCTCGGAAGTCGAGTTCAAATGAACGAGGCTACACAGAAGGACGATTCGCACAGATGGTCACTTCATATCTTGCATGCACAGTAGGAGTACAAGTGTCCTACCACCCCAGCCTCCCTTGTTGTGCACATACAGTACAGCAGTGTTTCCCAACCAGGGATACGTGTACCACTAGGGGTACGTGAGCACACTGCAGAGGGTACTTGGAAAAATTTAATTTTAACAAATGCCTGGAGCATAGTCATACTACAATAGAAAAAAAGTGATGTAAAACATGAGTTAGGGGGTACTCATGGTGCAACAAAATGGCTTAGGGGGTACATGACACAAAAAAGGTTGGGAAACACTGCAGTACAGGACAGAGCTGTATAAAGTAGTAGTACTCTTACAGATGTAATTGTAACACTAGTAGCATGCTATTACAAAGTTGAAAGTTCTTGAAATCATGACTTATCACACCAGCAGTGATGTATTGTAATTACATGTGGAGAACTTCTACCTCTACTCTGTACAACTTTGGTACAGGAAAAGTACTGTACAAGTATCCAACCCCATCCTCCTTCTCTGGCCGTGTATGAGGCTACCTTGAATGACTTGGAGAGTTTTACAGCCTGCATGGGCCACATAGTGATGCTGTGGGTCTGTGCTGGCCGTGTACTGTGTCGTATCCTGGCCGGCCCTGCCCAGCAGCTTTATGGCGCTATAAAGACTTTAAGGACAGCGTTTTATGACCTCCACTGGTAATTAGAATGGGAGGAAGGAAGGAGGATGAGCAGGGTCATATTAAGAGAATTGATTACAGCCACACTGAGGCCACTGACATCATTGATCTAGGGGGAAAAAAAGTCGTCTCCCCCCTCCCCAACCCCCCCACCACAACCACCACCACCACCACCACCACACAATTCGTATATTACTGGTGAAAATAATGACCTACGTCTGGGACACAAAGGAGCATGTAATCGCAGAAACACCAATTAGAGGGTTAACCAGCTCTATTAATTACACACTTACTTGCACAAGGTCGTAAAGGTATGGAGGAGAGACAACGGCTCTCTCGCCTGACCGTTTTCTTTTTCTATATGTATAAAGCAAGGACGTGTTCTTGGACAAAAACACATTTGTCTTTCGAGATATCATAATTTCATCATTCAGAGGACACACTACTGTAGTGTTGTACTCTACTCTCCCATTTTGTCTGTGACGGATATTAAGTTACAAACACACACACACACACACACATACTGCTGCTGGTGTATTTAATAAAACCTTTTTTAATTATTTATTTTCTTCAAATGCTACTATTACTATGTCAGAACGCTATGAAGGACTTTTAGAAAAAGCACAACAAAATACCTCCTCTTAATGTATGTTCTCTACAAGTCTTCTGTTGTCCAGTCTTGCACTTTAAATGTCTGTATGAGCAATGTCTACGTCCATACTGTCTTATGTCCATGTATGAGTACTGTCTATGTCTATACTGTCTATGTCCTTACCTAGATTAGTCTATGTCTGCATGGGAGAGCAAGAAACGCAATTTCAAATTCTTTGTATGACCAGTGCATGTAAAGAAATTGACAATAAACTTGACTTGACTTGACTTGACTTGACTTGAAGCTGCCCCAGCCAGCGATGCTGTGGCAGTCAGTCGGGTAGGACATTAGTGTCTCCACAAAACTATGTATTCAAGTCAGACTGTAGTGTGAGTGTGAGACATCCCCAGTTCCACAGGGAGACAGAGGAGCCAATGTGGCAGCTCAGCTCATGTGCATCGGATCCTGGGGTGCATTTCTCGAAACCATAGTTGCAAACCACATTAGCTACTTCGTTGTTTGCCAACGCAATTTCCCATTGGCAACTACCCAAGTTGCTCACTGGCTAACAACTATGCTTTCGAGAAACACATCCCTGACTCCTATCCTGCCCTATGGCTGGCACAACAAGCAGGCAGGACATCCATTTGCCTAATAGCAGTCTAATTGTGGCTGGGGGGACAATCAGTGTAATTAATTGGGGAGACGGGAGAAATGCTGTGACTAAAATCTGAGTAACATCCCGCTGGCGCTCGCAGAGCAGACCTGCAACTCTAGAAAGCTGTGAAAGAGCCGTAGAATAGGGGGGAGCTGAACTCATGGGCATGGGGGGAAACACACTGGGGATCAGGCCAATGGAGAAGAACAGAGGGAGGAGATGCAAAGAGACTAGAGAAAGAAGGAGAGAAGAGAAGAGAAGAGAAGAGAAGAGAAGAGAAAGGGGGAGAGAGTAAGAGAAGAGAATAGAAGAGAAGGAGGGAGAGAGTAAGAGAGAGAGAGAGTAAGAGAGAGAGAAAGAGAGAGAGAGAGAGAGAGAGAGAGAGAGAGAGAGAGAGAGAGAGTAAGAGAGAATGAGAGAGAGAGAGAGAGAGCGTGAGGGAGGATAAGCCAACTGAGTGCCCTGGTGACAGCTTCATTCTACTAGGGGTAGGGCTGGGGTGCTGTTTGCACCGAAACGTCTCTCTCACAGACACAACAGCTCAGAGGGGGGCCCACAGAATGGATGGCTGCCGAGGGGACTGTTATGTTTGGGACTTTTTTTCCCCCCCTCACAGTCACAGAGGAGCAAACTTGCACTTGACTTTGGCTGGGCGTGATTGATGGCTGTGTTAGAGACCCCTCTTCTCCTCTCCTCTCCTCTCCTCTCCTCTCCTCTTCCCTCTCCTCTCCTCCCCTCTTCCCTCTCCTCTACTCTCCTCTCTTCTCCTCTTCCCTCTCCTCTCCTCCCCTCTTCCCTCTCCTCTCCTCTCTTCTCCTCTTCCCTCTCCTCTCCTCTCTTCTCCTCTCCTCTCCTCCCCTCTTCCCTCTCTTCTCCTCTCCTCTCCTCTCTTCTCCTCTTCCCTCTCCTCTCCTCAGTACCCTTGCCCGTCTCATTCTCCACAAGGCAAGGTAACACCCACTGCCACAAAACACCCAGCACCAATCCCTCCCTCCCTTCAGACACCCCCTCACCACAACACCCAAAAAACACGTTCACAATGGACCCTGAATGCCATAGAGCCACTGAAGCAGAGAGGGCTACTACGACAATGTAAGTGGTAAGGGAGAATGGATTTGGGGAGGGTGGGGGTCACGTCCTGGTGACAGGGGAATGGGGGTGGTGGTTGATGGGTAGGGTGGAGGGAGGCGGGATGAGGGATGGGGGGTTGGGTCAGATGCATGCGGATGGGATGAGGGTAGGGACTAGGGAGGGGAGTGATGGTCCCTAATATCCTAGCCCCAACCCCCAGCGTCCAATCCCATCACTTATTTTAAGGCAACCCCCACCTACCCACCCCCCCAAAAAACCCACCAGGCCCAGCAGCAGCAGCAGCAGCAGCACCCCAATTTCAGAAGACCATCTGCCCGCATTCTGCGACCCCTTATTTGCCCCGCCTCCAAGAAGTGAACCCCCCACCCCCCTCCACCTCCACCCCTCGTGTGTCCCCCTTGCATCCCCCCCCCCCCCGCTTTTCACTTGAACTTGGAGGTGACTTTCCCATGCCACCAGATCACTCAGACTTCGCCCCTGTCCCATCTCCGCGACGTGCCCGTCCCTCTACGAAATGTTTTTTTTTTGGGGGGGGGGAACCTTCAGGACCATGAATCACACCACACACTCCCTGGTCCCCTCGACCTTTTCAAACATCGCCCAACACCCACCCCCTCCGCAAAGTTTTAGGCCCTTTCCCAGCTGTCCCCAAAAAAGGCACGTCGACCCAAAAAAAAAGGGACAACAATGCACTTGGACTTGAACTTGAGCACTCATATGTGAAATTCAGACTCCTTTCACCTTTATTCTCTCTCGCCTGATGTCTGATGTCTGGATTTCTGTGACCCTGTCTGACTCTTCTGACCTTAGCTGAACTACGTACGTAAAGGCAAGCAGACCTGTCCTGGTATGACCCTCGCTATCACTAAAGATTCAACATCATGCTTTTTTTTTGCTCACAATAAGCACATCAGGCAGCACAGTCAGCTCATGTTAAGCTCCATATACTACCATAAGCCCCATATGGGATCCTGAGTTGAAGCCCTGGGTTGAAGCTTGCCTGGGAGTCAGTGTTGCCAGATGGAAAATGCTGCATTATCGTACCAAAACCTCAGAACTACGGTTTTTGAGGGCTTTTAGGGCGGAAATTTCCGTACAAGACCCAAATTGCTGTTTCAGGGCGTCTAAATGAACTGAATGACAACTCTGAAATTATCACACATCACATTTTTTTTGATGGTATGTGAGGACAAAATGGACAAAACTATGGTACAAATACCAGAATTATCGTACATCTGGCAACACTGCTGGGAGTTGATGTAATGGCTTTAGCTCTCTTCTTTCTCTGCCTTTGCACTTTCACCAAGAGATTAGCGAGCTGCAGCTAAAGGTCCTGATCACGACATCAACATCCAGCTAATCATGCAGTGCAGTGCAGTGCTACCAGGCCAGTCCAAACGACGACTGGGGAGAAGGAGCATTCATGCATTCACCCAAAGACACAACAACAAACAAAACAAAGCACCCCCCCCCCACCCCCCTTCCCCAAGTCCAAAAGCCAGAGCTCCCAACGTTTTGGCACCACACCAAGACATGCTGTGTGAGACCCACTGCCAAAAAGTTTTCTTTTTTGAAGACTTCATTGTGTGTGTGTTTGTGTGTGTGTGTGTGTGTGTGTGTGTGTGTGTGTGTGTGTGTGTGTGTGTGTGTGTGTGTGTGTGTGTGTGTGCGTGTGCGTGTGTGTGTGCCAAATTAACTCTCTCCCTCCCTCCCTCGCCCTAGGACAGCATCCAAAACAGCATCCAACACACTGGCCAAAAACAAACAGGCCTCCACAGCTATAACGGTCGTCTTTTCATTCCTATGGCCTGTCCTGCCTGTACAAGTTCAACGGGCCACCATCTTTCACCCTCTCATTCTCTTAAACTGCATGTTTTGATGGATGCCAGAGCAGACCCCTCTGGCTTCAACAGCGCAGGCAGTGAAGGCCCTATACCGTGGCGCTAACAGTAGGGTACTCGTCTGCTATGCGGCCGACCCGGGTTCGATTCTGGCTTGGGTCCTTTGCCAGCCCTTCCCTGTCTCTCACTTTCTGTCTCTCCTTCACTCTCCTATCTTGGAAAAACTAATAAAGGCTTGAAAAGCCCCCCAAAATACTAAAACAAAAACCCAGCTTTTCATTATATGTCCCTGTCCTGCGTGTACAAGCTCAACGGGTCCCCATCTTTCACTCTCCCTCTAAAACTCCATGCTTTGATGGATGCCAGACCCCTCTGGCTTCAACAGAGCAGTGCAATGTAATGCCATAAACAAGAGGCTGAGGCAGCCTGGAGCTGAGAATGGGGACATCTCAATCGGAGCACATTTATGACACATGCACTGCAGTAAAAAAAAGAAAGAAAAAGGGGATATGTTTCCAAGAGGATTAGAGGGTTGTGTTTAAGCTCTGTTTAGCGACAAGCCTCCCTACTTAGCTTAGCAGCAGGCCTGACTCTCAGCTGCACTGCGCTGTCAGCGCTGCTCACGAAGAGACAAGTTCATCTACTCTTTTTTGTGTGTGTGTAAAATCCCCAGCGAGAGGAGAGCTAGAGGGGACATGGCTCCAACAGGATTAAGGGTTGCAGCCCACGGCCTGTGTCAAATCACACCACACATCTCGCCTTTCAGCTCCTGATCTTTTATGGAAGCGTGTAGCATGTGTGTGTGTGTGTGTGTGTGTGTGTATGCGTAGGGGGGGTGTTTGTATGCTTGTACATTAATAAAAGTACTCTACTCTACATTTATGTACGAGTCCATGCGTGCGTGTGTGTGTGTGTGTCTGTGTCTCTGTGTGTGTGGGTGTGTGTGTGTGTGTGTGTGTGTGTGTGTGTGTGTGTGTGTGTGTGTGTGTGTGTGTGTGTGTGTGGGTGTGTGTGTAGTCTGGTCCTCAGTCCCCAGCTGATAGCTTATGTGGTTAAGCCATGCTTGAGGAGGCCCTATGACACACTACTTGCTCCTTATGCTGCACTGAGACCCACAGAGTCTGGGCCACACACGTCATGGGGATCTCACATGGGGAGTTACAACTGCTACTCTATGGTTCACAGTGGTGGTTTTTAATGTTTTTCAGTAACAACACATTCTGTATATCTCATTAGGTACAATGCAGTAAATGGTATAACAGCTATGTAATAACATGACCTAGTGATGTACTTACACCGTGAATTTACTTGTATTTACTTTTCACAACTCTGCTGTGGTGAAACGGGGTTGTCTTTGTGCCGCACTGATACTCACAGAGTGTGAGCCACACATAACATGGGGATCTCACAGAGGGAAAAGGAGCCTAAAGCCAGATCTACTACTGTTACTTTAATTATGGTTCAAGAGAGTGTGCACTGTGATGCTGAGCTCAGAAGCCTGGGATCTCACAGAGGGAGATGGTAGCCTTTAGATTCAAGATTTTTACAAGATTCAAGATAAAATGTCTTTTTATTTGTCACGTGCTTCCTTGTGCAAGCACAATTGGCAGTGAAATGGGGATTGCAACTGCTCTGTGCTGTGTTGGATGGTAAAAAATATAAATAATTAAAAAAAAAAATATATATATATATATATATATATATATATAGTTATTGTCTTAATTCAAAAAGCGGATGGCTTAAGGAAAAAAACTCTTACGCAGTCTCTCTGTTCTACATCTTATGGAACGTAGTCGTTCACTAAAGCAAGATCTGCTGCTGCTACTTCATTTGGTTCAAGAGAGTGTGCACTCTGTGCTGCCCTACAAAGGCAAAGTGCAGTAACAGTGTCAACACTGAAACTGAGAAAAAGACATTCAAAGTATTAGCAATAGGTTGGATATTGTAGTTACTAGAAATTTGACATAGCAATATCTCTAAAATGGGACACATTTGGACCATAAGGCTTTGTCACAAGATAAAGGAGGTGTAATGATGACGGCCATTTTCAGTCTAAACTCAATTTTGACAAAACCTGTAGTTACTGCACTTCGCCTTTGCAGGCCACTCTGGTGGGATGGGGTTGCCTTTGTGTTGCACTGGGTCTCAGAGTCGGGGCCACACATAACATGGGGATCTCACAGAGGGAAATGGAGCCTTTACTAAAGCAAGAGCTATTACAGTTACTGTGTATGGTGGAAGAGTTCAAGGGAGTGTACACTATGGTGTTGCACTAAGACAGGGATGTCAAACTCAGGCCCAGGGCCCAAACCTGGCTCGCAGAGTCGTTTTATTTGGCCTGCGCAATCATTTAAAATATGTATACCAGTTGGCCCATATACACTACTACATAATATAGGCCTATAGCACAATGAGACAAGAGCATGGAATTTGGGGTGTCACAAGAATATGAGTTGGCCCAGACCAGTGAAACAGCGCACACTAATATGCAACAGAATATGTGCAGACACATTTGAACTATGATGGGAATCTGCTTGTGAAATGTAAATACTGTGCATTAACTGTGTGGATGCACAATTATTGTCCATTTTTTTAATTATTAAGTTTGGCCCGCAAATTTGTTCCAGATTTTGATTTTGGCCCATTTGAGTTTGACACCCCTGCACTAAGACTTAGAGGCTGGGGATTGGACAGAAGAAGATGGGGCCTTTTTAAAGCAAGATCTACTCCTGCTACTCTGTCTAGCAGAGGGTTCAGGAGAGGATGCACTGCGGTTGGATGGGGATGTAAGCATGAGCTATTTCACTTTCCAAATTGTTAAAAATACTAATACTCATTCCATGTTATATCAAATCGTGGTAGTCGAACATAAAGTAATGAATAAGGAATGCAAAAAAGGAGGAATAGACCCTGTCTGAATGACACTATCCTATCAAACCCAAGGCCATTTTGGCACTAGAGCCAAACACTTTCCATTTATTGTGCTAAATGCAGCAATATCCACTTCAGTGATTCTGCCCAATTCTGGTCATTGCTAGTCAAGTGCTAGTTGTATAATTTACCATCTGCGGCGAATATCCATATATATTCACTTCAGACCGCTCCCACAATCAGCACAGAGAATATACATATATTCACATCAGGCCGTTCCCACAATGAAGACTGAATAAAATGGCGCCATTGTTCAATTAGCCTTGGACTTGTCTGTCAGCTCTGTGGCAAGTCGCAGCTGTATTCTATGCATTTGGAATGCACGTCGCACCCCCCACTCCCATCATCCCATCCTGCACTAAAGCCTGATAGGACCTCTGTGACCCCGTGTGTGCCTGAGTGTTCAAGTTTAGGGATGAATTCGCCACCCATCTGGGGACTAATAATGAACGCAGGGCTTTTGGGGGACCCCCAAGTCAGGGTGGGGAGCCCAAGTCCCCAGCCCCCCATGTCACGTCACGTCACCCCTCATCTCCCATCCTCCATCTCTGTGCGCCGCAGACTGTGACCCCCGGCTCCTAGAGGTCATGAGAGAATTGGTGGAGGGGCCTGGGGGTTGCGGACAGCTTGCGCCACCAAAGCAGCCGCAGCCTCCGCCTGCTCCTCCTACTCCGCCCGCCTCCCCTTTTGTTTATCAGCCAGACTGGCCGTGAACTTCACGGTCTATTGTGGTGGCCACTGCTGGGCTAAACAACACCCCCCACCAGGCCCAAAAACACATAGTCAAATGGGCTTACGGGGTGGTGACGCAGATAAGGCAAACAGCCCCCTAAATCCCTCCTTTGGGTCGGCAGACCCCTCTGTCTGGGTCTCCCTGAGAACGGACAGAGAGAGAGAGAGAGAGAGAGAGAGAGAGAGAGAGAGATGTGTGTGTGTGTGTGTGTGTGTGTGTGTGTGTGTGTGTGTGTGTGTGTGTGTGTGTCTGTGTCTGTGTGTGTGTGTGTGTGTGTGTGTGTGTGTGTGTGTGTGTGTGTGTGTGTGTGTGTGTCAAAACGAGATGTTTGATTCCCTCGTCAATGTCAGTTCATCTGCACAAGATGGTGTTCTCGCTGAAAAAGATCCAGGGTGGCTTCGCACATGTACCTTTTACAGATCCAGGGTGGCTTAGCACATATACCTTTTACAGTGCTGTAAAACACGCCTCAGGTCATGTATTAAAAAAGATGGGCAAGCCCAGGAGGCATTTATGGAACTATAAAGCCCTTAAGGGGAGTATTTTAAAGGGAGGATATAACAGATCTCCTGAGGACAGAACCAGGCCTACTACAAAGAACCAGGGCAGCTACTAAATACAATATGCATAGAATAAACCCGTGGATGCCTGTTTGAGTAATATGGTGAAATTAGTCCTTAAAGGGACACTGTGTGAGATTTTTAGTTGTTTATTTGCAGAATTCATGCTACCCATTATTTAATGTTACCTTTTTCATGAATACTTACGACCACCATCAAATTCTAAGTATTCATTTTGACTGAAAAAACTGCACTTTTCATACATGAAAAGGGGGATCTTCTCCATGGTCCGCCATTTTGAATTTCCATAAATAGCCATTTTTAGCTGCAAAAATGACTGTACTTGGGCCACACAAGAAAATATTAGTTTATTACTTTGTAAACTTTCATGTGAAGATCAAATTTGGCAATAGGCAGCCCCGTTTCAATGAGCAGCATAGTTGCAGTACCTTTTTTGACCATTTCCTGCACAGTGTCCCTTTAACATTCTCATTATATAAACTTTATTACAGGCTCGAGGCCCAGTGGGGATACTTTACAATACAATGCTGGCACTCATCCCAGTGTTCCCAGATCACAGAAGTGTAGCTAACAGAACTATGACTTGGATCTACTATCGCAGCTATGGCTCAATGGTTAGAGCATTGGCCTTTAAATCTGAGGGTTGCGGATGGTTCAGGAGGGTTCAAATCCCACCCTTACCAGAACTTCCATCCATGGCTGAAGGGCCCTGCTTGAGCAAGGCACCTAATCCCACATTGATCCAGGGACTGTAACCAATTCCCTACAAATAAATGTAATGTAATGCAATGTAATACCATGAGGCAGTTCAAGAGACTGGGTTTAAGAAGATTGCAGATGGCTACAACATGGCTACATCAGCTGCTTTCATCCATGACGGAAATCCCAAGCAAGACTCTCCATGCTTCCTATGCTCAGTGCTGACTATGCAGTAGTGGCACAATATCATAATAATAATGACTGAGGTTGATAAATGAATTGAGCCCATTGTTGATGCAACACACACACACACACACACACACACACACACACACACACACACACACACACACACACACGATCTCCATAGATCTCCATAGGCTATCAGCTGTGAAGTGGACTGAGACATCATCAGACTGCTGTCTATGCAGATGACTTGAGGAGAGGGGAGGGGAGGCCTGCGAGGAGTGGAGTGTGTGTGTGTTGGGAGGCTGGGGGTTGCTGCGACGAGGCCCTCAAAGGCTTCCCACAGTGGGGGCTGGCCGGCACAGGGTGGGGCCATTGTCTGCGTAATGGGAGTTAAACTCCCCACAACTTTTTTTTTTCTCTCTTGGCTGGCGCTGTGCGCTTCCCAGCACGCACGGCGAAAGGCCCGTGGACTTATAGCACGCAGTAGCGGGCGCGTAGAGACTCTCTGCGACTCACTGCCTCACACGGCTCAGGCCTTCAGGCTTTCCTCCTCCTCCTCCTCCTCCTCCTGCCTATTGTCTAAGCGTGCATCCTCATTAAGGCTGGGTGATGCCAAATTAGATGTTTGTTTAAAACACTCACACACCACCACCTCCATTTCCGATTAGGGGCCAACCCCAAATTGTTTCTGACGCCCACTTTCTTCTCATATCCTCAACACCCCCCACCTACCCTACCCATCCACACTTTTGGGGGCTGGTTCAATTAACACTAACAAGCAATTAAGCATGTCGTCACTTGTTTGGGGGGTCAATTAGAGTCAACGGTCTGATGTAAGCTACATGGTCTTATCTTGGCTCGTTAATCACCTCTGAAGCTACAGTATAGCCATGGGATATACACTTGAACTTGAACCAGAGAGCCTGAACTTGATAAAGGCCTTTGCCAACAGGTCACAGACTCAAGTTCAACCCTTTGTCTCAATTCTCATCCAACTCTCAACATTTTCTTCCAACATACAGTATACCAGGGCTATTCAATTGGAGGCCCGAGGGCCACATGCGGCCCAGATGCAGTCCACATGCGGCCCAGGCATGGCCCCCAACTGAAGCAGTATACAGTATACCATACCATATTCACAGCATCATACACATCTGACATGTGCCATATCATATCCACCCAATCCTTTACATCTAACATATAGCATACCATTTAACATATAGCATACCATCTAACATATAGCATACCATCTAACATATAGCATACCATCTAACATATAGCACACCATCTAACATATGCCACATCACACTCACTGCATCATTAACATTAACATATACCATACCATGCCTGCTGCACATTTTTCAGGACACTGACAACAGGCCTCAGACTCACATGTTAGACCCTTTGTCTCAATTCTCATTCACCTTACATTATGCACATGTATCATATTATACTGTCCCATACCATACTCACACTATATCATTCACATCTAACATTATACTCATTGCACATTTTGCAGGAATATATGACATATGAGAAGATACCGCTGCAATCAATATGGGAACAGTTTTAGAGAATCCTACTATAAAGTTTCAGAACTCTTCAAACACAAACCTGATTCAGAGGACTACTGGCCTGGCGGACAATAACATACGCTATACAGGTAGTTTCTATATCGATTCCAATGTTCTTTTCTGCAAAACCCATGCACTGAGGCAATGTCTTCAACTTGGTACTGTATGTTTGTTACTCCAGGAGTTGCCTCATAGAGAAAACAACTGGTATCATAACAGTGACCTTAGAGGCCCTTAAAATCCCTCTGTTTGCAAAGTTGTATTATAAGATTTCAAATCATTACATCAAATAATAATGAAGAAATTCGGAAAAACAAAATCCAGTGACTACAGCAGTCCCTGACATCTACACCATCGACATGGATCCCATCCCTCCTGTTTTAAATGCCATGTTGCATAGTACTTTCGCAGGCCTTGCAATCCCGTCGTTTAAAATGCTGTCCTGTAGCAATCGGATTGCAGAGAAACAGCACATGCCTAATTGCCTTGGCACACACCCAGCTGTGTGGTGTGATGTGTGATTTAGGTTGTGTGTCCCATTCTGCATCCCACACAGTCTAGGCCTATGTGTGTATGGTTTCACCCCTGCTTGGTATACATGGTATAAAACCTCAACATCAATACTGCCCTACAAAGCAAAAAGGCAGTAACTGCACAGAACTCAAAACTGAGTCAGTTGACTTTAAAATGATACTGCAATCCAGTTGAAGTGTTTTTTGGGAGATTATTGGCATGTGACAGTTTTGTTAATTTATATTACCACCTTTTTTGAAGATCAGTCATTTAATTTAATTTTAGACTTTGATATATATGGCATTAAAGTCATAGTAACTCATTTTAAACAGCAATGCAGTTACTGCCTTTTTGCTTTGTAGGGCAGAATAGCCTCCAAATGTATTCCTACGGAGCAGCTAGCTAGCACCATTCATTCATTCATTCATTCATTCATTCATTCATTCATTCATTCATTCATTCATTCAGCAGAGAAGAGTGGTACACAGAATAACGATGATGCTCCCAGGCAGCCTCCTGTCTTTCTCTCTCTGTCCTCTAATTTTATCTCAGTGTATACCTTTCGGATTAGAGCCCCAGTAGGCTATAATCTGTGTGTGTGTGTAGGGGTGAGGTGGGGGTGTCTTGTTGGTTTAAAAGTTTCCTGCTCTGTGACTGACTGTGGGCTGTGTGCCTGGAGCATTAGGCCTATGTGTGTGTTTGTTGTGTATGTATGAGGAATGGGGATGGTACGGTGCAAGGCAGCTGGCCGGGGAGGGGATTACTGCCTGGCTGCCTCCCCTAAGAGACCCGGACACCCCCCCCCCCCTGTCCTGTCCTGCCCTCCCTAAGCAACCTGACCCCCACCCCCCTTTGAGGTCTCAATCAAGGAAGAGGGCTGCAGCAGTGTCATGGAAATGAGGGCATAAAAGTATGGCGATGGTGTGGTCCTGATGGTGTGTGTGTGTGTGTGTGTGTGTGTGTGTGTGTGTGTGTGTGTGTGTGTGTGTGTGTGTGTGTGTGTGTGTGTGTGAGAGAGAGAGAGATGGGTGTGTGTGTGAGACG
The DNA here is from genome assembly GCF_034702125.1 of Engraulis encrasicolus. Classification (NCBI taxonomy): domain Eukaryota; kingdom Metazoa; phylum Chordata; class Actinopteri; order Clupeiformes; family Engraulidae; genus Engraulis; species Engraulis encrasicolus. The sequence continues at coordinate 10,596,652 of NC_085861.1, forward strand.
GTGGGGAGAGAGAGGGAGGGCTGTCTGTCTGGGTCAAAGTCTGCTCATTTGACCTTCAGGGATGACCTCTGCAGATGGAACCCACCAAAAACTTGAACTTGGAAATCAACTTCATGCATCCTCAATCACACCACACCACAGCAATCACACATCACATCTGTGCTATTAGTAGGCTATAGGCCTATCCTTGGGACAGAGCATTCTGGGACAAAATGGTCATGGACATGAACATTTCACATGAGAAATGTGGGCCTATAGGTTATTGCTGAGTGGTTTCTGACACATTTCAATACTAATACTTACATACTTTTGTAAATGTATATCCACATTGGGTTGCAACCATGTTTCAAAAACATTGCCAAAGCATAGAAGATAACGTAGGCCTATCTAGGTGAGAATATGGAGTGGTGGACTGGTGGAATGGTGCAATATTAAATGTTGATGTTTAATAATGATGATGACATTGAACTACCCCTAAAATCAGGACATCACATCATCACATTGCTAATGTGTTCCATGAAGCTATGGTAGACTACCTTTACATCACACATCTACACAGCCACTTTCAATAGCCTACTATCTTGGATGAACATCACCCTAAATGAATATGTTAAAATCCCAGCTAACGGTATCATCTGCATGTATCACTGAAACACAATTTAAATGAATTGAAATAAACCAACAGCAACAGCATCATCATTTCAGTTATATTGCAGATGCTCTATAACCTATTCATAAAATGGCAGCGAGTTCCCTTCCACTTGGTAATGGTAATTGCCCTCGCCTGCTTTTGGCACACATCCAAACGTTTGTCAAAACAAAGCTGTAAATAAGAGCTCCGTTATAACTCGGTTTTGTTGAACAGGGCATTAATTAACCTTAATTGCTTGAGCTTTTTTATTCAGAGACAATGGCTGTTGAACCAGCTCTGATTTAAGACGCGTCCACACTGTAAAAGTTTGACAAATTAAATAAATTTGGTCATTAAGACACTCACGGAGCGCGCGCAATTAGGTCTATGTTATTTCCATAAGCATTGTTTTTTCAAGTCGAGCACAACTGTACATAGATAAGCTACACTTATGAGAGTTAAGGTAGCCTATATCCAAGTAGCCTAATTCAGTAACATCGTTTGCCACACTTTTATAACGAAATTCAGCATCAGCCCTGGAAAGCAGACCAATACACCTGCTTCCCAACAAAAACACCCAACAACACACGGGAGCAAACTAGCCTACTGTTGTCGAATCCAAATTGACCTCCCATGGATAAATAAAAAAAAAAAAACATCAGAGGCAACTTTGTCTCATAGCCATTAAAACACTTCAAAACAGGACCCTCCATCAAAGATGACTTTTCACTTCTCAAGAAAATGCACTGAATGGAAAATGTTGATGCAACACAGGACAAGACAATGCAACACGGAACTAAAAAAACCTATTTGATAAGAACTGGGTTAACGCATAGCCCACTACATCCCTCGCATGTTTCATGTGACACCGTCGCCTGAACAATAATATAGCCTAATGTTAGGACATGAACAGGGATCAGTGAGGCAAGATTAGGTAAAGCAGGCTATCGTTGAACACGAGCCAGTTGTTAGCCAACTACAAATAATGTTTGCAATGAAGTGGACAGCATGCAGTGTGATGAAATGACTTTACAAGGTACGCAATTGTGAGATGCCAAGGCAGACCTTTCTTTATATCTCTACAAGCGTAACAATAAGTTCCGTTTACCTGTGCAGATGACCGACAGAATGACCAGGAAAGTCGTTGATCCCATCATATTTAGAAATCCTTTTTTGGAAGTGTGGCTTAGAATGCAAAGATCTTGGAAAGAATTTTCATTTGCCTTTGAAATGTGATTCCTCTTGAAATAGAAAAAAAGATCGAGGAAAAAAAGAAAATAATCCACAAAGACAGCTATGGTGTTTTCCTGGAACTGCTGAGGTAAATTGACGGTATTAACTTAAAAGCGCATTTCCAAAGTTCCTCGCCGCTCGCCCAGCGTGTGCCCGCGACTGCACTGATCCTAGTCTTCTTTGAGAATAACCAGGGTCCACTAGCGAACGACCCAAGCGCACAACGCCGCAGATAATTAATGCGCTGTTGTTGTTGTCTACGTTGACACCCGCCGCTGTGAATGGACATTGATACAACAGCGCTGGAGAGAGCAGGCAGGTTCATGCAGACCGACCAATAACAGAAGGGAGGCCACAAAGAGGGCGGTGCCCAGAGCGGTCCTCTTCTTATCCAGTCCCAAGAACGATAACATAGGCTAGCTACTCAGGGCTGTTTCTCTGACCACAGTCAAAAACCAAATCAACCATTATCCTACCAGCAGGTATAAAAGGCACTTGTTTGGGTAAACCACTGTTAGTCACAGTTATATTTATTAGGCTTGAGACACTCAGACCCCTTGGAGACTGAAAAGGTCCTTAAGTGACCACAAGCAGAGCGACTGACATCTTTGGTCGAGCCGGGGACAGTTATCTGAAAGGGCCCTCTACCCAATACACATATATGGGGACCCAATTCTGGGCCCCTTCTCTCCCTGGGCCTCGGTCCCCCCCCCCCGGTGCCTAATACTGTATATGCTGCAATCAGGCAGTTGAGATTTGAGGTTTTTTTTTATTTTTTTTATAAAAGTGTGGATAAGTTAGAGCTGAATGAACACAATCTAATGCAAGATGAGGGTTCTTTTTACATGCAACTTATTTCGTGTTTTTATGTGCTACGGAGGCTGAGATATTTAGGTTTTAATAGGTAGAGGGCACCTTTCCCCAAAAAGGGCTTAGGCCTTCAGCAGGTGTTTTTTGCAGGTGCCTTAGACTTAACTGGGTTAATGAAGTGCACAACAGGATTATCATTTCAAAGGATGTACCATCTTCATCAGAGTCCATGAGTACTATGGAGAGTAGAGCCTTGTTATCTGAAACATTACAGACAGGAATGGTACACCTATGCCTATTTCCATGTAGCCTGGACTTTGCTCTCCGTAGTATTCTGCTCAATTAACATGTTAGATTTGGACCTGATCTCGTTGGATTTGACTCCAAAGGATGCACTGTAGTGTAGTTTGCCAATGCAATGGCACATTACATACAGTGCATTATAAACCAAACATCAGCGATTGTGTAAAATCAGATACAATTGGCCCTGCCGTGGCCTAACGTTAGGGCACTGGGTTACCTTGGTTCGATTCTGGCCCGGGTCCTTTGCTGATCCTTCCCAGTCTCTCTCTCCCCACTCATTTCCTGTCTCTCCTCCAATATCCACTCAGCCCTTTAAACAATCAGATTAAATTATTTCAAACTTCAACAGAGTTCAGTTCTTCCTTCCCACCTGTAATTGGTCATTTCTGCAAGTCTAGACGGTTACATGGCGCTGTTCTAACATGCCGCTATTCCGACATTGATGTCTATTGACGGAATACCGGCACCTTTCTCACCAATATATGCCATGTCTGTGGTTTGTGCTACATTGCTCAGCTTTTATCAGTTTAGGGAGAGAGCATGCAGTTACCCTAACCCAAATCCTATAGCGTGTCGGATGTCGGAATAGCTTTATGTCGGAATAGCGGTTGTGCCCCCAGACCACCCTCTATATAACACCAGTGCAAAAGATGACAAATGTTAGTAAGATCAGCAGGGCGGCATTTCACAAAAACCTCTTTTTTTTGTCTTTTTCAACTTTATTGATGACAGGACAGTACGAGAGGCAGACAGGAAGCGAATGGGGAGAGAGACGGGGAGGGGTCAGCAAATGACCCGGGCCGGGAACCGAACTCGGGCCGGGAACCAAACCCGGGCCGGGAACCAAACCCGGGCCGGGAACCGAACTTGGGCCGGGAACCAAACCCGGGCCGGGAACCAAACCCGGGCCTGCCGTACGGCAGTCAAGTGCCCCACCGTTAGGTCACGGCAGGGCCCCCAAAAAACTCTTAAATTGTATTTAAGTCTATGTAGTGCTTAACTATGAGGTCCCCCTTTGCCAATATATCAAAAATAGGTCTCATATCAATATCATCACTAAATGTTTATACATACACTACTTTAACTTGTGCATGCACTTTGCACAAACATTTTATTTTCATGCGCAAGGAAAAACATTGTATGTAGGGCTATACAATTATTGTATGTATAAACATTTATTGATGTGTTATATTGCCTAGAGGGTGCCTCCTACTTAAGTAGGCCTACTACTCAACCCATTAGCTCAGAGTCTATGTTATAACCTCACTGTCGAAATTGTTATGACTACTGTATGTCTTAATATTTTACGTAAGGCTCTCAGTACTGTCATAGCAAAGTTGTTATAATGTAGTTGAGTATTTCCAGCAAATACTGAAAAGGCCCGCTGGCGACCAAATCTGCAGTCTGCAGAGGCTACATGTTTTTGGGGAACGCAGCGCAGGCTACAGGAGCCATGCTTACCAGGGTCCATCTGCAGTAAGAGGCTACATGTTTTTGGGGAATGCAGCCCTACCAGGCTATAGGAGTCAGCCATGCTTACCAGGGTCCATCTGCAGGAAGAGGCTACATGTTTTTGGATAACGCAGCCCAGGCTATAGGAGCCATGCTTACCAGGGTCCATCTGCATCTTGTGTAAATCAGCAGACAGGGTGAAGGGCAGGCCAAGGTCAGACACTGGACAATATGGCCGATAGATCAATAGAGCAGGCCCATGCTTTACAGCCTGCCAATAACCACGCCTGTAAATCAACACGGGACTCAATCAGACGTCTCATAGGTGGAAAACCCAATAAGCCATGTATGTTGCTGAAGGACTTACATGACTAAAACGAATATATCATATTTAATCAACATCGCTCGTCTCACATTCTGTCAGCACATAACTTTAACATGCACGGGCTACTCCCCCATTTCATTACCTAAGTAAGTAGAAAAATTGATACACTGTCATGTTAGCCTGAAAAAAATGCAAAAGGAAATATCTTTTCAACACACCCTTAAAAAAGAGCCATCTTTGTGTACACAACAATATTGAGCATGAAGCACGCTTGAAAGTTTTGATATTTTTCATCCCTCTGCTCTGTGTTATTTCTATCCCCCCCCAATGGCCGTCAGCTTCTCTCTACGCACATTTTAATTACTCTATAGCTGAAAAGGGAGCGCCAGGTCACTGAGCTGCAGGAATGCTGTGTTGTGTGCCGCTCGCCTCGCGCAGCATGGCAGGACAGCCAATTAACAAGCATTAACATACGCGGCGGGGAACCACTAACACACACAATGCACCCCTCTCCTTCTAGAGGAGGCCCAACGGACCCGGCAGTGTGTTTTTCATTAGGTGGTCCCCTACAACCCCCCTCCCAACACCCCCCCAAAAGAGCACATGAGAAGTGATCTAATTAAGGTGCTGTGTGTGTTGCAGGCTGAGGCTGCATGTAGTGCCCTACAAAGGCAAAGTGCAGTAACTAGGCTACGCCAACATTGAAACTGAGAAAAAGACCTTCCAAGCGCTGTATTGGTATTACGTTGGATATTGTAGTTGCTGCAAATTTGACAAAGCAATATCTCTAAAGCGGATAAATTTGGACCATAAGGCTTTGCCACAGATAAAGGAGGTGTAATGAAGACCATTTCCAGTCTAAACTCATTTTGACAAAATATGTAGTTACTGCACTGGCCCTCCTATTCTGCTACCCCAAACAGGGCCCAGTACAGTGTCTCATCCCCAAACAGAGCCCAAATACACCAGAGGCGGGTGGAGGATGTGGCACAGGGACCATGCTTTCCCACTCACTAATGGAAATGCACATACAGTATGCCGCCCTCCATCACTCACACACTCCACACTCATGCACGCCCGCAGGCATGCACACACACACGATTCTCTCTCTCTCTCTCTCTCTCTCTCTCTCTCTCTCTCTCTACACCTCTTCCTTTGTTCATACAGAAGACCTTGCACATTGCTTTCACCAACATACCTGCAAATAAAGTAAATTACACAGGTGAGATTGAGGAATGTGTTGTAAATATAGTACAGAAGACACTTAACTGAATCAACAGGGCTGATTTCAAAATGCTTCCTCTTGTTTACAGAGACACCATCAGAGAACCGTCTTCATGACTACAGTAGTCTCAGCCAGGGCCGGATTAAGATGGCCCGGGGCCCTAGGCTACAGGTTGCTGTGGGACCCATCGGCAGAGGCGCATCTTGTCACCAGGCAAGGCAGGCAGCCGCTTGGGGCCCCCAAGCCCCTAGATAGTGATGACAGCCCACACTCTACTACAGTAGTGGTGATTTTGGTTCAAATGTTCATTCTTTTTCATTTTCGCTGGGGCCCCACCTGACCCTAGAATCGCCTCTGCCCATCGGAAGGCAAATTTTGCAACCAAATTCCTGAACGTCTCATAATTACATGCTAGGAATTAAGGATGACATATCCACCAACTGTGGGGAGGAGAATTGACAAGATTCCAAACTGTACTCGACACGACTGATGCATTTTTCAATATCACATTTCATAATTCTGTATTTTTTTTAACTTTTGGGCGATTGAGGCCTCCCTGGCAGGTGGGGGCCCTTAGGCTGCAGCAATATCTAGCCTGTGCTATAATCCGGCCCTGGTCTCAGCCAAAACAGTTTTTCATAATGTCTAGAGACATATGCCAATCGTTTATTTCGAGAGCAACATTGAGAGGGGGGCTTGGATTCCTGTGGCGGCGAAGACAGAAGGATGTCGAGCAGAACTCCACAATGCCACCATCAGAAGTTCCAACAGCCACCATCAGAAGTTCCAACTGCCACCAGCAGCCACAAGTTCAAAGATGTTTATCACGACTGCCGTCTAATTTGTATCCTCCAGTCTGCTGTTTGATGTTTTGGCTACTTGTCTTCTTTTCTAGGTCTCATTTAAATATGAAAGATTTCATACGTTTCTTTTTTCTTAAACAAAACATTTCTTCATACATTAATTAGCAGTCCAGTCCAGGCACAGGATCTGTCTATTTACAGCCGTTATCACGACTTCATTATTTCTAATAATGACCCAATAAGAGACAACCTTGTGATATGGACATTAACATGCTGTTTTCAAAAAAAAATCCCCCCTGTCCTGGTTCTTCCTTCAAAAGACAAGCTCTTAGTCTGTTTCCCACACTCTCTGAAGCCTGCGCTTCAGGCCGAGGGGCCTCTGGCCTCCATGCTAATTATCATCAGACTAATTGGATGTGCCAACCAAACTGCCACTCACAGCACAGCAGAAATAGAATAGATATGGAAACTAAACAGGAATAGAAAGGCTTTGTTGTCTTTATACACAGAGTAACGACATGTAACGAAGCTCCATTAAAGGGTACACATTAGGCCTATATATCAGGGCTTAACACTAACACACGCCAGGTAGCCAAATGCGGGTGAAAGTCGGCGTTGGCTAGTAGATACCGAAGGTTCACTAGCCATTCTGGCGGGTCCGTTACTATTCTAAATGATGAGACACCGCATCTTGTAGTTTTTCCCCTCGGACCGTCTTTGCTACAAGCGCAATGCAATGCGATTTCGCGAGCCTACAATACCCATGAAGCACCTGTGTCACGTGTCACCTGTGTCTCACGCGCGAGAGGAATCTGATAGAGCTAGACAGTCTTGCGAATATGAGTGGCAGCAGCGAGCTACCAGCTGCACATCAGCGCGCGTTTGCAAATGTCACTGAAAACCTTCACGTGAAAATAAAGTAGCGAAGTTCATCTCAACTGACCTGTTTTGGGATCTGTCATTACAATGCATAGTAGTAGTGGACATTAAAATGACCAAGGCGAGAGGTGAACACCTCAGTCTTGTGAAAGTCTTGAGACTAATTAGCGCACTTGATAAGACAAGGACACATGCGGCATTAATAATGTTCGGTTTAATTAATTTTCTGATTTGCCTGTATGTCATCATACCTTAATATTCCTCCATGTTTCTTGTGCCGTTGTTCCCGACTGTCAAACGGGGCTTAAACAACGCGCAGTAGTAGCCTTCCAGACTGCACAAATCATGTCCTATGTCCCTTCGCATGTGCCCATCTTGCCTTGCGTCCGTTTAGCCTATATTTTAAACAACTCAATATTAAACGGAATGAAAGGAAGTCGTAGCTCCTTCTGTAGTTACCGGCCGCATATGTGTGTGCCTTCTAGTGGATAGCCTATTTCTATGAGAAAATATTCCAGAAGAGGTGTTATTTCACATCCATGACCGAGGACATGCGAAGCTTGGCAATGACTTTGCACTATCTACTTTGCGCATCGAAAGTGCCCTTCAGATCAAAGACGGAAATATTTTGCTCTCATGCTTACATTTGTGCCCTTCCACAACACTGTGCTTGGTGTTTCTGCACGGCTATGCCATTCCTCAGATAAGTTCATCTGTTCTTATAGCATGCATGCATGCATGCATGGACCAGTTAATAACAATTCTAGTTATTAGGCCCTATATTATATTATATTATGTTATATTATGTTATATTATCCTACATTACATTATTACAGCCTATTATATAATTCATTAAAGCTGCTATGATGGTTAAGAAAATTATGGCTAGTGAAGAGGCTCAATGGCTAGTGAGTCAGGAAAACCACTAGCCAAAATGGCTGGTAAGCGAAAAAGTTAGTGTAAAGCACTGCTATATATTATATATATATAGGTTCAGGTTGCATATAATATGATGTAAAAACTATTAGTATAGGCCTACTAAATAAATACCACAGAAACTACTATACAAAAATGTGTTCAGACTCACAGAGAGACAAATAGACAGGCTGTGGTGGTGGCTGAGGTGGTAGAGAAGCCTGTTTGGCAAACAGAAGGTTGCAGGTTTGAGACCCGCTCTACTTAACCTCATAGATGTGTACAGTTTAGGCCTACACACCGTTCAGAGCTTGAAGGAGTGGAAAATCGCTATATACAGTAAATGCAGCCCATTTACCAGACAGACAGACAGACATATAGTAGCAAACAGACTTGAGAGTGAAGTGGCTGGCAGCATTAGTATGGTAGAGGTGGCATTGGGGACAGCAGAGAACGAAGCTAAACGAAATGTTCCCTGATAACATACAGTTGTACTTATTGTCACCAATAAGCAGCACATTCTCAAACATTTGAAGGCCTACATGAACCTGATACTATTAATAATGTAGGCATCGGTGTGCTGTGGCACAGCGCGTTAACACACCGTACCATATGCAGGTGACCTGGGTTCGAGTCCGGCCAGGGTAATTTCCCAATCCCAACCCTACCCCGTCTCTCTCTCCAATTGACTTCCTGTCATCTCTTCAACTGTCCTATCTAAATAAAGGCTAAAAAGCCCCAAAAACATTTTTTTTAAATGTAGGCCTATAATGGCAACCATTCTCAGTGGGTTGTGAGTGTTTGGAAGTTATTGAATGTGAGGCCTTGCTATGTACCGCAAAGTACTTTGTGTAATCAGTCGGTCATATAAAACAGCAATATAAAGTCCCATTTATCATTTAGATCTGCAGTACATCTCTATGTTTATATCCATGACATCTTTCATTTCACATGTGAGTCACACAGCACAGATCTAAACTCTAAAACCACAATGAATAAATGGTTTTAATAAAACTTCATATAGTACTAGGCCCATGTTTATTAGATACAAGATCTAAGAAAAGATATCCAGGCTCCTGAGTTTCTTTCAGAAAGCCCATCGCCATATTGAAAGTGTTCCAATAGTGCAGACAACCTTGTGTATTCATATAATTCTTTAAAAACGTTTATTTCAGATCTAATACCAGAAAATATATCTGTCTGTGGTATACTTGTGCACAGTCCAAATTCTAAATGGCCAACATACTGTAGGCCTATGTGTATGGTATAGAAATATGTAGGCCTAATGAATATGATGTTCATGAATACAAGGATAGACAGAGAGACAGTGTATGAATGTGTCAGTTGAGAGTGAATTAAAAACATAGATCAATGGCATACATAGCCTAGGCCTACGTCAGATCATATGCCCAAGTGAAACGTAATGTCATTAAGGTTATTACATTTGCCTTGACATTCCGTTTCACTTGGGCATATCAACTTGCAAAGCATATATCAAAGAAAATGATCAAAACATTAGGAGAAGCAAATAGCCATTTACATGCTCTGTCTCTTGTTCTAAAAGTTCTAGCACTATTTTACAGCGCAACAAACAAGGCCCAAACCTGATTAGACTAATTAACCAGCAGTGTCATTTGGCAAACCGTGAACGTTTCCAAGGACAAAAACGCACCAAAGTTGTCTCAAACAACTGAACCTTCCTCCAGTAGAGTAGGCTTCAATTGTAGCTCAAAGGTGTTAATGAATAGTGTTGGCAGCCCAATAGCTTTAGCACACAGGACTGGATTAAACTGTGGGGCTTGGCTGCTCATGGCTAAACTAAAGAGTAGCCCCCTTATCCTATTAGTGGCATAATGGTGCGTTGGGAGGCTCAACCTCACTCCACTCCAGCCCAGGCCAGATCACCGTGTCCTAATCTGGGCTGGCAAACGCAGCTCTCCCACCCTCCTCTCCTCTCCTCTCCTCCTCTCCTCCCCTCCCCTCCTCTCCTCCCCTCTCCACACGCCTTTCACGCTATCACTTTCACATGCTGTTGACTCTATTATGTGGCAGTGTAGGGGAGCGGGAGGGAGGGATGTAGACCAGCCGGAAGAAAGTGAAAGTGAGCTAATGGTGCAACAGCACACAAAATCAAAAGTTGTGGCCATACTGGAATCGACTAAAAAATATTAAGTTTTTTCAGCTATTTTGCTACTAAGTACAGTGAAAATAAACTAACCCTGATTGCCTCCAAGCACTGCATGAACTGCATAAACAAGTACCATAATGAATTATTATAGAATTATTTGTGATATCATTCAATAGTGTGCACATAGCTTTCAATGTAACAATTGGACCACACTTCACCTAAACACTTAAATAAGCAGTGCCAGTGAGTAGGGTATAAGATGCAAGGCCAGATAACTGCATGCAAGGCTATAGCGGACAGCTCGGACTACATACATAAACTCACTTAGACAGGAGCACAAAAAGCATCATTAGATTTATTTTGCACTTTGGAGGCCACACCAAGAACCATGGCGGAATAAGTTGTGAAAAAACAAGGACACACTGTAACAAAAAACAAAAAGAAAAAAAGGAGAAAGAAAAAAGATAAATAAATAAATAAATACATGTGACGGATGTGATGGCACATGAAGTGAGTAGTTTGGGGTGGTGATGAGTTTCGGGGAAGAGAGGAGAGAAGAGGAGAGGAGAGGAGTGGAGAGGAGAGGAGTGGAGAGGAGAGGAGAGGAGAGGAGAGGAGAGGAGAGGAGGGGAGAGGAGGGGCGAGGACAGGAGAGGAGGACTGGCGAGAGGCGAGGAGATAAAGAGAGGAGAAGCGGTGAGATGGGAGAGGAGAGATAAGAGGAGAGGAAGAGGAGGGAAGAGGAGAGGAGATGAACACATAAGAAGAGAGGAGAGGAGAGAAGATAAGAGAGGAGAAAGGAAGAGAAGAGAAAGGAAGAGAAGAGACGAGAGGAGAGCAGGGAGAGGAGAGTAGTGGAGAGAGAGGAAAAGAGGAGAGTAGAGGACATGAGAGGAGAGAGGAGAGCAAAGGAGAGGAGAGGGAGAGGGAGAGAGAGAGAGCAAGCAGAGGAGCGGAGAGGAGGAGAGAGGAAAAGAGAGAGAGAGGAGAGGAGCAGAGTGGAAGGGAGAGGAGAGGAGCAGAGCGGAGAGGAGGAGAGAAGCGGAGAGGAGGAGAGGAGAGAGTGAGAGGAGTGGAGCCGAGTGGAGAGGAGAGAAGAGGAGCAGAGCGGAGAGGAGGAGAGGAGTGGAGAGGATAGAAGGGGAGAAGAGCGGAGGAGAGGAGCAGAGCAGAGAGGAGAGGAGGGTTGAAGAAGAGAGGAGAGAAGAGAAGGGTACCAGAGCATAGGGGAGAGGAGTGGAGAGGAGGGAGGGTCCACTGATTTGTGGGTCGAGGGTGCTGTGAGGATTGTGGGCCTTTATCACCCCGCGGTGTAATCTGTGGTGTAGACTTCTTACAGTACAAAAGAACCTCGGGGACACTTTCATCATTGGTGTATAGAGAGAAATAAATTTATCCTCGCAGGACTGACCCCTCCCTGAACCCCTACCTGCAACCACGCCACACGGCTCTTTCGGAACACAACACATGGTTGCCGTGGTACGCTGGCGGAGTCTCAAGCATGTGAGCGAGCAAGCCTCTCCATCACGGCCTTGTTTAACTAGCCCCACTGTGCGGCTGCCGGGGAGGCTTCCTATGCGAACACCGTCATGTGTGAAGCATAATCCCCCTGGTCACATTAAATTAGGTAATGCTTTCAATGGCGTATTAATATCACAGGGGCGAACAAATCGCTTCCCTCTGTGCTCGTCTGAAAAAGTCATCAACTACTACAGGAAAAAATATTTAGCCGTTCTGTTATGGCAGTTGAGGTGCAGTAAGCCATCAACACTCAATGTGTTACTACAGTATATAGTAGGCTTTTGATAAGGTTGTTAAAATTGTTTGCAGACTTTGCAAGAGCAACAGGAAATGTGTCATTAATGAATCATATGAAATTTCAAATTAAAAATATTATTCTTAACCTCTTAAGCTTCGGGGCTATTTTTGAGTTTTTTTGAGGTTTTGCACAACGTCTACTTAATCATAATTATGTATTATATTTTTTGTCATTTTGTGAAGATTCTCATCCATCCAGATTAATGGTAATATAGTATGTAACTAGAATGGGCACTCGGTAGAGCGCAAACCTTCGCCTACGCCACTTATTTTTTCCTGGCCATCTTCAAAGTGTGGGGCATAACATTCTCCAAATGTTGGTGTTAGTTTCATTTAAATCGGACCGGAATATCGTAATATTACATTTTTGGCCCAGTCTTGACCTCTTATTCAATTCAGCATGCACACGTTCTTCTGGCATATAGTGCTTGGCAAAGAAAAACGTTTTTGACCTTTTTGTGACCTTGACCTTTGACCCAATCACTCCCAAAAAGTAATCGGTTGTTCCTTGGGTCATGACCAATCATCCCACTAAATGTCATAAAAATCGGCTCAATTTACGTTTTGATCTTTTCGTGACCTTGACCTTTGACCCAATCACTCCCAAAAAGTAATTGATTGTTCCCTGGGTCATGACCAATCATCCCACTACATTTAATAAAAATCGGCTCAATTTACGTTTTTGACCTTTGCGTGACCTTGGCCTGGAACTTTGACCCAATCACTCCCAAAAAGTAATCGATTGTTCCTTGGGTCATGACCAATCATCCCACTAAATTTCATAAAAATCGGCTCAATGTACGTTTTTGACCTTTTCGTGACCTTGGCCTTGACCTTTGACCCAATCACTCCCAAAAACTAATCAATTGTTCCTTGGGTCATGACCAATCATCCCACTAAATTTAATAACAATCGTCTCAGTTCTGTCTGAGTTATACGAAGTACAAACACACATTTTGACCTTGACCTTTGACCCAATCACTCCCAAAAACTAATCGATTCTTCCTTGGGTCATGACCAATCATCCCACAAAATTTCATAAAAATCGGCTCAGTTTTGACTGAGTTAGACGAAGTACAAACAAACAAACAAACAGACATATTCACAAATAAATACACGGCGGGCAAAACAAATCCTTCTGTCGAAGGTAATAATTAGACTTTGACTTATTTTCCTAATTTAGGAGACCTCATTTAACTTAAATAAAAAAAATGTTCAAAAGTTTAAACAACTCCGTCATGAACATGAACCTATAGGTGATACATTGAACACAGCAATATCTAAATAAACATTTTTTTGAAGATACTACAGGTAACCACCAAACTGTTCACTACAGTAAGGAGTGCTGGTCATTAAGATGTGCTCTCCCCTCAAAAGCTTTTTAAACTTTTTAACTACCAAGTAGAATGCCTTTGGTACATTTTTGTGAAGGTTATTTTTGCCAAAAAAGAATGATGATGACGTACACAGTTATATCAGGTAAATAATTTTATTCATTACACGCTCACACTGACAAATTCACACAACTGAGGCATGTTAAGGAAAACACACCAACAAAACAAAACCTTTAAGCTTCAAATTTCAGCTGTTTTACTTAACATTTCAGCTTTATTTTACAATGTGTTGTCTAGGCCTAAGGTAAATAGTGCACCAGGACATTTGAAATGTAATAATGTAACCATAATGCATAATAAAAATATATAAATATAAATATAATGTAATGTAACCAAAATAATGTAATGTAACAATAATGCAATAATTTTACATATAACCATAGTATAATAATTTTACATATAACCATAGTGTAATAATTTTACATATAACCATAATGTAATGTAACCAAAATAAAATGTAACCATAATATAATAATTTTACATATAACCATAATGTAATAATTTTACATAACTTATCTGCATTAAAGATTGAAAGTCATCTAAAGTAAACAATCTGGCCAAACCAGAGGCCAATTCACCAATGGATCAAACACTCGGAAATCTAAAAAAAACAAACACCACTCAAACAAGAAGCAAAAGCACAGAACTAAGGCCAGGCACATTAACTAAAAGAGAAAAACACTCAAAAATTAATAAGTGCCTGTTTTTTTCCTTTCTTTTTTTGCTCTGTTCGCTTACTTAAAGTTCGTTTCTGAAGGAGCTGAAAGACATGCTGAGGGGAGAGGGGTAGAGGCCGCTACTGGGGGAGGCTTTAGTGGTAGGGGCAGGAGCAGGGGCAGGGGCAGGGGCAGGAACCGCCGGGGCAGGGGTGGTAGGAGCAGAGGTGACAGGGGCAGGTGCACCACTTCCAACCTGCTGGGCGACCCCTGCCATGGCGGCCATGGGCAACATAGAGGTGTCACCCCTCGGGCCAGCGGGCAGCGCGCCGGTGCCCTTCGCCCCCTTAGCTTTGGCGGAGGGGTAGAGCCATGCCGCCACCCCGTGGTGATGCTGCTGCTTCTGCGCTTTAGTCGTCATCGCTTCACTCTGCGGCTGTTGCTGCGGCTGGCCACCGCTGCCCGGAGCCAAGATGGAGGCGGAGCCTGCAGAGCTGGGCTGGCCAGCGCACTCGGCAACAACAGCTGGAGCCGCTGATTGGGCCATGGTGCCCATGACGACTTCGAAGAGGCGGCCGGGCGAAAAGAGACTCTCGGAGCCCTCCGTCTGGGGCGTAGGCGGTATGGCCGTTTGGGGCGCCACTTTCATAGGAACTCTGTTGGACGCTGCCACTCCGTTTTTGGGGTTGGCGGTGGCAAGGGCCCTAGGCATCATGGAGAGGACGGACTGGGCAAAGGCTGGAGAGCAAGTCACCTGAGCTGGGCTGGAGGAGGAAGAGGGTGGTGCCGTCTGAAGAAGGGGACTGGCGGCAGCTGGCGCGTTATTTGCCTGGTGGGTCGCTAATAAGCTGCTGTAGGTGGCATATGGAGAGGGCACACTCTGGCTCCCTGGTACAGCACTGACTGGTACAGCAGGGGCTGGGGCAGGGGCATGGGCATGGGTAGGGGCAGTGAGAGGTGTAGGGGTCTGATGAGCAGCCACTGCATGAGCAGGTGTTGCAGGAGTAGAGGGCGTATGAGAAGAGGGTGTAAGAGCTGTTGGCATATGGGAAGATGCTGTAAGAGCTGTTGGCATATGGGAAGAGGGTGTAAGAGTGGCTGGCATATGGGAAGAGGGTGTAAGAGTGGCTGGCACAGGGGAAGAGGGTGTAAGAGTGGCTGGCACAGGGGAGGAGGGTGTAAGAGTGGCTGGCACAGGGGAGGAGGGTGTAAGAGCAGTTGGCATATAGGAAGAGGCTGTAAGTGCGGTTGGCATAAGAGCACCAGGCGTATGTGATGTGGGTGTGTGAGCCATGGGCATGTTTCCAGGTGTCGTATACATAGTAGACGCCTGGGCAAGTGTGGCATGGATAGGAGGCATGTCACCAGTGGGCCCACAGGGCGAGTGCGTGAGAGGGGTTGGCACCTGAGGACTGGGTGTATGGGCTACGGGAGATGCCAGAGCAGGTGTTGCATAGGCAGTGGGCCTCTGGAGGGTCGGTGCAAGACTGGCAGGAATCTGAGCGGTTGGTGTGTAAGCTGCAGGTGTATGAGGTGTGGCCGGTACAGCACCCTGAGGTGCAGGGACCGGAGACATCAGAGTAGGTGGTGCATAGCCGTATAGCATAGCCGTGTCGACGGTGAGCACACGAGAAGCTGGCACCGGAGGAGCGGGCATTGCAGCATGTGTGGGTGTTGACCCATGATGAACAGTGCCAGTGGCCGTATAAGCTGTGGGTACAACACTGGCAGGCGGGATGGCATGGATGGTGGATATCGCTGTAGGTGTTGGCTGAACAGGAGTGGCATAGGTGGGTGTTTGAGAGGTTGGCATGTGAGGAGAGGATACGTGAGTGGTGGGCACATCACCTGGCAGTGCAGGGAGGGGAGACATGGAGGGCAGTGCAGGGAGGGGAGCAGGTCTTGCCTGAGTAGGTGCTGCATCGCCAGTGGCCACTTGGAAATTGGGCGTAAAGGCGGTCTGCATTTGAGGAGTGGGCGTATGAGTGGTGGGCATAAATGGAGCGGGTACATGAGATGTGGGGGTATGAGGTGTAGGCTGAATTGGAGTGCCATAGGTACACGTGGCATCCGCAGTGGGTGGCATATGGACAGCGTGTGTTGGCAGAGCGGTTTGTACATAAGAGGTCGGCGGTAGAGCAGTTGGCATTTGAGGAGTGGGCATAGTGGCAGGCATCGCAGGAACCGGAGACATGTACGCAGGTCTTGCCTGGGTAGGTGCTGCATAGCTAGGTGGTGCGTCACCACTGGTCATAAGTAAAGTGGGTGCCAGTGAGGTTGGCATTTGAGACATGGAAGCCAGAGACGTTGGCATTTGAGGCATGGAAGCCAGAGACGTTGGCATTTGATGAGTGGACGCCAGTGTGGTGGGCATTTGAGGAGAGGACGCTAGAGACGTTGGCATTTGAGACATGGACGCCAGAGACGTTGGCATTTGAGACATGGACGCCAGAGACGTTGGCATTTGAGACGTGGACGGCAGTGAAGTTGGCATTTGAGAAGTGTATGCCAGTGAGGTTGGCATTTGAGGAGTGTATGCCAGTGAGGTTGGCATTTGAGACATGGACGCCAGTGAGATTGGCATTTGAGGAGTGGAAGCTTGAGACGTTGGCATTTGAGGAGTGGACGCCAGAGACGTTGGCATTTGAGGAGTGGACGCCAGTGAGGTTGGCGCTGGGTGTGGAGGTGGTGTTGCATAGGGAGACAACATATCCACAGTGGGTGCATGAGCAGTTGGCATAAGAGCGGGTGCATACACCGTTGGTGGTGTATTAGCAGGTGCCATAGGAGTGGCCGCGTACGCTGGGGGCATGTAAGCCACGGGCATTTGAGTGGTGGGCAGGTGGTCACCAGCTGCTGTTTGAATGGAGGATGCTTGACCTGGTGTGGGTACCTGGTAGGTATGATAAGTGGGTGTATCAGGCACGGGGGTATGAGCGTCCAGTAGATGGCTAGATGGTGTAGAAATGGTAGACACAGGTGCAGGTACAAGCTGAGCAGGTGCAGGTATAGGCTGAGCAGGTATTGAGCCAGTAGGTGTTGCATAGGCAGGCGGTGCCTCCGCAGCGGGCACCTGAGCAGGGGGTGTTGGCGCGTGGACACTGGGCATATAAGACGTCGGTGCCGTGTAAGCGGTGGGAGCAGGTGTACCGACAACAGCGGGCGTATGCATTGGAGTATTGACAACAGTGGGCGTATTCGCAGGTGTGCTGACAACTGTGGGCATATACACAGGTGTGCTGAAAAGAGTGGGCGTAAGACTAAGTGTGGGATAGGAGGTGGGCGTAGGAGTGGGGGCACCAGGGGGTGGCTGCGCTGGGTGCTCTGGCTCTGTGGCCAGAGGTGGAGGGGCAGGAGCAGGAGCACCAGAGGGTGGCGCTGCTGAGTCCTGGGGTATGTTAGCAGCAGGGGGTTCTGGGTGGAAGTCCGTGCCGCCGCTCTGAGAGTCGTTGGACGGCGGAGGCGGTGCTGGTGCTGGTGCTGGTGCTGTGAGCGGGCCATCTGAGTCGGGTTCCGGGTCGGAGTCTGAGCGGGATACGAAGCGCAGCAGGCGTCCCTCGGAGGTGGAGGGGTAGTAGTCCATGGCCCACGCACGCCGCTCCTCCTGCTGCTGAGTCACATCACACAGCACCTCCGACAGCTCCAGACCACTCTGCTGCTCACACACGTATATGAGAGAGAGAGAGAGAGAGAGAGAGAGAGAGAGAGAGAGAGAGAGAGAGAGAGAGAGAGGGAGGGAGAGAGAGATGTAAATGCAGGCAATGAGAAAGTCAAGTCAAGTCAAGTCAGCTTTTATTGTCACTTTCTTCATATGCACACGTCATACAAGGACCACTCTGCTGCTCACACACGAGAGAAAGAGAGAGAGAGAGAGAGAGAGAGAGAGAGAGAGAGAGAGAGAGACAGAGACGGAGAGAGAGAGATGTAAATGCAGGCAATGAGGAAGATCGACGGACAGCAAATAAACAGAGGAAAGAAGGAAAGTGTGGGTATATGACACAGCAAGAGAGAAAATTAACCAAACCAAAAAAACAACGCGACCTACATAGCCTATTTGAAGCTGTTTGACCGAACATTTTAATATAATGTATGTTACACCATCATTTATTTCACACCATCATTTATTTCAAGTCTTTCTGCCATTTATTTCAAGTCTTTCAAGACCCCTCACAGACCCCTCTCCATCGGCTCAGAGGTGGTGGAGAGGGTCAACAGCTTTAAATTCCTGGGGGTGACTGTGGCTGATGATCTGTCCTGGGGTACACAGATAGCCTCAGCCGTGGGTAAGGCCCAGCAAAGACTTTACTTCTTGAGGAAGTTAAGAGGCTATCACATCCCCAGACCGCTGCTGGTGAACTTTTATAACTGTGCGATCAGCAGCGTTCTGATGTATGGGTCTTTGGTGTGGTACTCTGGCTCCACAAAAGCAGACCAGCAGGCACTCCAGCGTGTGGTAAAAACAGCACAGAGAATCACTGGGACACCTCTCCCAGAGATAGGTACAATCTACACCACACGCTGTCTACGAAGAGTGCAAAACATCTTGCAAGACTGTCACCACCCTGCTTACCACCTGTTCCAACTGCTTCCCTCAGGCAGAAGATACAGGTCATTACAGGCACGAACTACAAGACTTTCTAATAGCCTGTACCCTGAAGCCATTAGACTGCTTAATTCTAGTGCTCTTACATAGGTCTCTGGACTGGTGTTCTGTGTTTTTTTCCTTTGGGATGGCACTTAGGCCACATCCTATTGATTTTGTGTATTCATACGCGCGTGTGTGTGTGTGTGTGTGTGTGTGTGTGTGTGTGTGTGTGCACCTTAAAAATATCAACAGCACTGGGTTATTAACTTTGAATTGTGGGGAGAGGATCACATTTTTTTATTTTACTGTTTTTGTTTTACTTGATTAATTTGTTAATACTCATATTATTACTATTATTTACTTTAACTTATTATACTTCATGATATACTTCATGAATTTAGACTTTATTTGACTACTTCTTTTTGGTTACTTCTATAGGCCTACATCAAACTACGCAGTGTTGTTGTTGCTCCACCCATAATTTCGTTGACTTCATTGACAATGACAATAAACTCCTTGAATCTTGAATCTTGTTTTGAGGCTCTTCCTCGAAAGACTATAGTAGTCTGAAAAGCTGCACCTTCTGAATAAGATACTTTCTAAGGTTGCAGCAGGGCCCTCGCTTTGCTCGCTAAGCAATTTCGCCCTCGTGAACTCCCTCACCCCTCCTCACCTGTCCGATGTCGGTTTATGGATAAGAGATGGACCATAGATGTTATTCAATTGGGATAATTAATAGTCTTTAAAAAAATAAATTAAAAAAAGTAGGAAAGATACCAATTTCTGTAATCTGCAATGATCGGTGATCGGCAGATCATGGTTTTTGGTCAAAAAAAAAAAAAAAAAAACTGAATCGGAGCATCTCTAGATGCAGGCCTTCTCAAAACGTAGTTATTTCCCCCCTCGTCAACCCCTTCACCCTTCCTCACCTGTCCGAAGTCGGTTTATGGATAAGAGATGGACCAAAGATGGCTTTCAATAGGGATAATTACAATTTAATAGTAAAAGAAACAAAAAAACCCCCCAGGTAATTCACCCCTCGTCAGCCCCCTCACACCTCCTCACCTGTCCGATGTCGGCGGTCTGCACGGCCTCGAACATGACGCTCTCCAGGTAGGCGTCCACCAGGCCGGTGAAGTCGGCCATCAGGGCGTCCAGCATCACCTCCTTCAGGGGCAGCAGGTGGATCACAGACAGGGCCATCAGCTTCAGCAGGGGCCCGGGACACGGACGGATGTACCACACCTCACGGTCCTCCTGGCAAACATCACATCACATGCATAACATAATTACATTATACTGTATTTAAGTATATGGCTATTGTGTACTGTAAATGCAGGGCCATCAGCTTCAGCAGGGGCCCGGGACATGGACGGATGTACCACACCTCACGGTCCTCCGGTCAACCATCACATCACATTACCGGTATATCAAGTACTGTACATGCAGGACTTGCAGGACACTGCCAAAGGCACCCACGATCCTCCAGTCAACCATCACATTATAATCAAAGGGGTATGCCACTATTGTGGATCACCGACAGGGCCATCAGCTTCAGCAGGGGCCCGGGACATGGACGGATGTATCACACCTCACGGTCCTCCGGTCAACCATCACATCACATTACCGGTATATCAAGTACTGTACATGCAGGACTTGCAGGACACTGCCAAAGGCACCCACGATCCTCCAGTCAACCATCACATTATAATCAAAGGGGTATGCCACTATTGTGGATCACCGACAGGGCCATCAGCTTCAGCAGGGGCCCGGGACATGGACGGATGTATCACACCTCACGGTCCTCCGGTCAACCATCACATCACATTACCGGTATATCAAGTACTGTACATGCAGGACTTGCAGGACACTGCCAAAGGCACCCAGAACTGCCAGCCAGCAAACTGGTGCTGTAGGAACCGTCGCGTGGGTGCCGGTCACGTCCCACAATAACATACGTGGACATACTCAAGAAGGACGCAGGAACCCAGAGTACCAGCGAATTGAAAAGATGCATGGAGGGGGCGCTGTGGCGCAGCGCGCTAAGCCCCCCACACTTGGGCTTGCATGCCCACGGGGACCCCGGTTCGAGTCCGGACAGGGTCGTTTCCCAACTCTACCCCATCTCTCTGCACACTCACTTCCTGTCGCACCTTCACTGTCCTATACGAAATAAAGGCCCAAAAAGCCCATAAAAATATCTTTAAAAAAAAGAAAAAAAAGAAAAAAAAGAAAAGATGCATGGAGAAGTGGGATGACTGGAAGCAACGATGGAAGGCTTGTCTGAGGACGACCTAGAGAGATATGGATATTGTGTAAACGCATGGTTATCAATTTCAGTAGAGGCTCTGCCCACGGCCACGATCCTCCTGTCAACCATCACAAGAATATGGACCTCGTTTCACAACAGTGTCGTTGCTAACCACTTAGAAACTTAGGAAGTTGCCAATAGGAAATTGCGTTGCAACCAAGTAAGTTGCTAACTTAGTTAGCAACGATGTTGTCGAGAAATACATCCCAGGGCACGTGACGACAAAACTAAACCTTCGACATTGTGTAAACGCATGGTCCTCAGTTTCAGTAGTAGCTCTGGGAAGGGCTGGATGTAGAACACCTCACGATCCTTCTGCCAGTCACATGGATCAGGTCATGTGATGTCAAAATAAACCTTTGCAAGGTAAACACATACAGTATGTGGATATTGGGATGTTTTCGCTGCCAGTAATAGACCACCTGCCATGGGGGATGGGATGTGGGGGTATTTGTGTATGTGTGTGTATGTGTGTGTGTGTGTGTGTGTGTGTGTGTGTGTGCGTGTGCATCCCCCCCTAAACGCCACTTGATTTTTAAAATTATTATTTTTTAAGAGATAAACACAAAAAGAAAAGGAATAAAGGTTACCTTGGAGAGTTTGGACTTGAAGTTGAGTGAGGTCTGGTGAGCGTTAGGTAGGCCCAGGTGGAGGTTGACCACCTCCTGTAGGGTGCAGACCCGATCGGGCAGGAGGCCTCCTGTACTCTGGTAGAACAACAGGAAATCTGCCACCTGCAAAGCATTCATTGTAGGGCTGCTCGGTTATGGGAAAAATCAATATCACAATTATTTCAGTCAATATTGATATCACAATATTTTTCAACGATATTTTTTTAAAGAAAAATAATTGTTCCAAACAGCTCACAATCTTCCCTCTCTTCAGCAGGGTGAGTGGAGAGCCATAGAGAAACACATAGTGGTGTTCTGCATGAGAGTTGGGTAGCAAGTCTGCTCTGAGCTCACAATGGCTCAAGTGGAGAGGAACGTATTGCATTTAGCATAGCCTACCCTTTGGCAGTATAGACAAATGAAAAAAAAATGTTTCAACTCAATATATGATATAAAGTGATATATATTTGACAGAAATATTGATCTTGTGATATAAATTCAATACATTGCACAGCCCTAATTCATTGTTCTTTTTATGGTATTTTTTTTAGGCTTTCATGTCTTTAATCAGGACAGGGCAGTGAGAGAGTGTGACAGGAAATGAGTGGAGAGAGAGAGAGAGAGAGAGAGAGAGAGAGAGAGAGAGGGGGAGGGAGGAAGGAAGGGTCAGCAAAGGATCTCGGGTCTGAATCGAGCCCGGGTCGTCGGCATAATGGTATGGCGTCTTTGTTCATTGAGCCACTGCAAAAGATTAATTGCCAATCGTTTCCAGTGTTTCTGGGTCTTTGTCCGTTTCTGTCTTTTGCATAGATATTTTGCTAGTAATGCACATCTCATGTATGTTTCATGTCTTGCGCTGAATTCACTAGAAGAAATTCCCCCCACAGGGGACAATAAAGCTACTACTACTACTACTATAGAGTACAGTATATATTACGCGCTGCTCTGTCTGTACTGCCTGTTAGTGATGCTGCTTTTATGGTGCTGAGGCCTCCCTGTTGCCCACACAAATTTCTCCCTGAAATGTGGAGTTTTGATGGAGGCATTGAGTTTCATTTTAGAAAAACACAACTTCAACACAATAATATACACAATGTATTAATTGTTTTCATTGTGTTTGTTCTTGAACAAGGTAAGGGAGAAAAATCTGCACTCACAAACTGCGTCTCATTATTAATTTATTAGGAGCGGGCATAGATTATTTTTTTTTATCTAGATTAATCTCACTGTAATTCTGAAAATAATCTAGATTAATCTAGATAAATCTAAAATTAATCTATCTAGATTCATCTATATCAAAATGGCTCATTCAGAATACACACGCTAGCGAGATAATGACGAAAAAAAACCCTTTCTTAAGCTTTTTCTTAATACCATTCTTAAGAACGGTCATGTTGATACTTGGTGATAAAAAAAAATCACTGCAATATGTGTAAAGTGTGTTGAATATGTTAGGAAGCATACAGTCATAAGATACAGAAATTTCAAAATGAACAGCGTAGAGACAAATAGGCCTACAGATAAATCTATCAAACATTTAGGCTATTTAAAAAAAATGACCTCAACAATTCAGCATTTGAGAGAGAGAGAGAGAGAGAGAGGAGAGAGAGAGACAGAGAGAGAGTCTGCCACTGACTTAAGAGCTGCGCGCTCCGTTAAAAGAGGGAGGATCTTCGCGCAGCAGGCCCAGCTAGTCCACACAGAAGAGCCAGGATACTAGATATCTAGAACCTACAGCACTGGCCCAAAGCTGGCCGTTGTTCTCAGAGTTAGAATGCCAGAGGAGTTACAACTCGAAATTAATTCGGTTAGCAAAAAATATCAAGCGCGACAACCGCGAGGTTTATTACCGTCTGACATCTCACTGAGTCGAAAATGCGCTATCGCAACACAATTACACAAACATTCAGCGAGAGTAGATATTGACAGTTTCAGTTTGACAATATTCAAAATGCACATCACACAGAATATTTTGTAATGATGGCACAGGCAATTCTGGAAGTTTTTTATGTGTTCCATGCAATGCGTGAGGAAAAGTAGGCCATGTCGGGCTGGTAGGCTACTCACACACAATAATGTCTCACTATGCTTCACCTCAAACAGCAACGTCTCTCTAGTCTACCACTTATGAAAAAGCACTCAAACAACACCTACCACGGCAGAGAGATTAATGTTTTCAGCATGTAAACACTGTTCATATTTAGTAGGTCTGCTGAAGCAACAGGTGGAGAGGAGAAGCGATTGGAGCGCAGTCTGAATGCGTCTGTCAATCAAGCGCTATGGTGACGCGCATACCCAAAATCCAAACCCATACTTTGAGAATAGATTAACGTGCGATATTTCCTTTATCGCGCGATAAGAGTCTCACATTGTCGCAGCACGTTACCGCCGATAATGGCCCACCACTATTATTTATATTACCACCATGTCCAAAAAGCAAACCCGTTTCGGATATCAAGCCTTCATCAGTGCGTGGTACAGTGCGTGGTTCTTGAACAAGGGAAAGCAGGTTCAAATACTGTGCACAATATCAATGAAACAATGAACGAATATGAATGTGTTCACAAATGTCCTTATACGCAAGTCCACAGTAAAGCAGGTGAGAATGCGTGTCTGTTGTGTGTTGAGTATCTGAGTGTGTTTATAAGAATGGGCATTTCTATTGTGTGTAGAGTAAAGTACCTGTGTGTGTTTTTATGAATGTGTTTCTGCCGTGTGCAGAGTACCTGTGTGTATTTATATGCATGTGCATTTCTGCCGTGTGTAGAGTACCTGTGTGTCAAAAACAGACATGAGCTTGACTCCATAAAGGGCCATTAGAGAGGAGCCAAGTCTGCGTCCATCATGTGCAACCTGGACAACAATAAAACAACCATACAACAACATTACTAACCAATGTGCGCCAACATCTTTTGAAGAAACACTATTGACGTCTCTGAGAGGCTATATTTGGTCTCATTGTTGTTATTTTGGAAAATGCTTTCTAATGCTGACTGTAATATGAGGTGTTTGTGTATACAAGACGCCAGCAATTCATCCAAATGCTGGCATAGAACTCCATGTTACTATTGATAAGTATTGCCTCCTTGCATTATAAGTGACTAATACTACCCAAAAAGTCAATGTACCGATTAAACAGGTAATAATCATCAGGTCATTATTCTCTCATGCATCAATACATTTTGATTTTTATTTAAACTCCTAGATTAGTGTTTCTCAACGGGGGCGGTACAGCCCCCCGGGGGGCGTTGGGGATCTCTAGGGGGGCGTTGAGAAGGATACCGCTGAAAGGGGGCGGTGCTTAGTTGCCATTGGGGAGCATTAGTCCATTTATTTTGTTAACACTAAGGGGGGCGTTGTCAGGCTTATGGTGAGGTCAAGGGGGCGTTGGGAGGCTTATGATGAGGCCAAGGGGGCATTTATTCAAAAAAGGTTGAGAAACACTGCCCTAGATTAAACCATATCAACATTTGAAGAGCTTCGTTGCAATGTCCACTTTGAAACGTTTGAAATGCACATCCACTTTTAAACGTTTTGGGACCTTGACATTTTTGTATTGAGCATTCCATTGCATTGCATTGCAAAATGCATTTTATATTGGTTTAAAAAAGTATGCTGTCAAAATATCTAAGTGGCAAGAATTCACACATAGGTGGTAGGACTTCTGAACAGTCATTTTAAATAATAAAATGCAGAAGTCAAAAATGGTGGATACGTCGTTTTGCAACAAAACTCTTCATTTCCTTTTGTTTTGACAGCAAGTCTCACCTTCAGGATGCGTTTGCTGGAGAGGATCTTGGTCAAGCCATTCTTGAAGGCAAGAGATCCGAGAGACAAGATGTCAAAGAGGAACACCTTGCCCTTCTTGGCAATCTGTTGGGAGCACATTGATTGATTTTTACTGATGGATATACTATTTTGTAAGCAGATCATTTGTGATTCCATTCCAGGTACAAGATGCATCTGAAATGGCAGAATCATAATGACTTCAGGAAGAAAAATCCACACTCACAAACTGCGTCTCATTATTTATTTATATTACCACCATGTCCAAAAAGCAAACGTGTTTCGGCTAACAAGCCTTCATCAGTGCGTGGTCTGATGAAGGCTTGTTAGCCGAAATGCGTTTGCTTTTTGGACATGGTGGTAATATAAATAAATAATGAGACGCAGTTTGTGAGTGCGGATTTTTCTTCCTGAAGTTGACGCTTTTTATCTCGCACCCAAAGACTTTCGTTTTTCCAAGAAGTTGAGCGTGTCCTCTGCCAATACTTAGAATCATAATGACGGCATTTGCCAATCGCCATCAGTCATCAACATTAACCGTGTGTGTGTGCGTGTGTGCGCGTGCATGCTCAAGAGTGCGCTGAGACATCTTGTTCATCTGACATGTTCATCTACCTGAAGCAAGTTTGTGTGTGTGTGTGTGTGTGTGTGTGTGTTTCATGTACCGAGAGCCAGCAGAGTCGTTCCAGTTGTATCCCTCCTATCCCCTCAGCTGCCACCCCGACCACTCGTGCCTTCTGAAGCTCCATTATCTTAACAAAAAAATAACAAGACTTTATTATTAACAATACTTTAACAGTGTGGCTCTTTCTCAATGCCCAGTGTTCTAGTCTTGCAAGGACGTGAAACGCCCAGTGATTGGATACACCGCAGAGTTCACCAAAGAGTATCCAATCACTGGGCATTTCACATCCTAGCAAGGCTGGAACACTGGGCATTGAGATGGGGCCTCTGTCTGTGTTACTGTACATTTGAAGCTGTGATTGCATAGCTTCATTTTAGCTTTTGCAGCAGACTAGCCAATGTAATATGTGTTAAGTCATCAAAGTAAATAAAGTTACAAGTGCAGATTTTATTTCTCATGTACCGGTTAAGCTTGACAGTTTCGTAGTTACAGTGACATTGCACTATTCTGGCAATATTCTCATTTGATAAAGACACACAAAAACTACCTCATTGAGTGGTGTTTTTTTTAAATGATCAAACCGTATATGTACAGTTAAGTGTGGTATGCATGCACTCAGTGTCCTTACCGCAGGGAGGAAGTTCTGATTCAGCTCGTTAATGACAATATAGTTGACGGCTTCTTCCTCGTCATCATCATCATCATCTGAAGAACAGCAAAAGGAGCGTCATAGCAATAGGTCTGACTCAGAGCTGTAGATATGGCCCTGCGTCTGACGAGTCAGGCCAAGGAGTCAGGCCAAGAAAAACAAGTCAGCACAAGGATGCGTCCAAAGGCACAAATATGAAGAGAGCAACGTGAAAAAAGGCGGCGAAGATCGTGTTTTAGCCGTTTTAAAGAATGCGTTTCAGACGGACAGACAGACGGACTGACATACCGTCTTATAGAGACCTAATAATAAATTAATAACATAAATCGTTCTCACCTGGAAATATGTCCCGCCTGTAGGGCTGATATTCGTCAATTTTCAATTGCCCCTCTGTGATGGCATCATTGATCCTGCAACAAAGTCCTTGGTGTTTAAAGGTTCACTGTATAATATTTTTTTAGTAGTTTACTTCCAGAATTCATGCTGCCCATTAGCAAATGTCCATTGGCAAACCTTTTTCATGAATAGGCCTATTTGCCACCACCATCAAATTCCAAGTATTCATTATGCCAGGAAAATGGCACTTTTCAAACATGAAAAGTGGGATTTTCTCTATAGTCAGCCATTTTGAATTTCCAGAAATAGCCATTTTCAGCAGCGAAATTTACGGAACTTTGGGCATACAATATTATTACTTATTCATGACAAAATCCAATTTGGCAGCGAAGTTTCAATGAGCAGCATAGTTGCAACTTGCAATACCTACTCTGACCACCATCCTACACAGTGCACCTTTAACAGAAAGTACCGGTTGTCTACTGCTACTCTGAGACAGAGAAATCAACTGACTGACTGCAGGACTAGCACTACTTACCCACTCCTGTCATCCGTGACACGTAAAAACTCCACTGTCGAGAAAACGGAGATTACCATGATTAGCACAATGTAACTAGTTAGCCAAGTTGTGCAAGTGAATAAACACAGTGCAACCATACCTTGTCTACCACAGACTACACAGTTTAATTTGAATTATTTGATTTATTAACTTACCACCCACGATTTCACGTCCGGTAAACTGTAATACCGGGTGCTCTCTATCAGTTTTGGACGCCCGAACTGCAACACGAGTTAGCTTATTGTTAGTGTAAAACAAACTTAATTCAGCTTAAAAAATGTAAACCGTATATTTAGACAATGCTTCAAGTTGTTTCATGATGCCATTTGCCCAATGGCAATTACTGTTTCACGGTGCAGTGCAATGCTAGCCAAGGTTAGCTGCAGCACGTTGTCTTACCATTCTCCAACACAATTGCTTTGTCCACGATACGCTGAATAACACCGATGAATGCTTCATCCCTCGTCTTCAGTTTAACTCGTCTTCCTTTCAGTGACTGCATAAACTGATAGTCTTCAAGAGAGACCATTGCTACCTCTGATGCAGATGCAAAGAGTTATGATTATGAAAGCGAGTGAAATGATAGCTAGCCTCACGCCACCACCATGCCTGCTGCTGCTGCAAGCTTGCCTGGTTAACATCACAAGTGAGATTAGGTCTGGGGAGTTGCCTATTGTAAATTCCGTATGGGGCCGGAATACTTGGCTATTATGACACACTGCCCTGCTCTCTGATTGGGCAGAGATACTGTTAAGGTCGGAATGCTTGGCCATTATGACACAGATCCCATGATCTTGTACGTTATGAGTCATCCTCGCCATACTGTCTTTCAGATCGAAACGATTGTGTAGAACTTAAGGCAGTATGGGAGTTCCCAGGCTAGCTGCAAGCCAGTCCAGGTTGAACTTTGGCTCGATTGTGGTAAGCCTGTTAAGTTTGTGAAAATAATGTCGAATGAACATTGTTGCGCTTTGTCATCGAAATCTATCTGTCAATAAAAATGTAATATAAACAGAATATCACAACTATACTTGTTATACTCTAACACTGCATATCGATATACAAACACATGTTAAATGC
This sequence comes from Engraulis encrasicolus, assembly GCF_034702125.1. Taxonomy (NCBI): domain Eukaryota; kingdom Metazoa; phylum Chordata; class Actinopteri; order Clupeiformes; family Engraulidae; genus Engraulis; species Engraulis encrasicolus. The sequence goes on from NC_085861.1 coordinate 10,625,766, forward strand.
TGTTTCAATCCTGACCTAAGTTTACCGAATTTTATTTTCACTGGTTTAATCTGGTTGCTGGGGACAATGCTCTGCCCAACTACATTTAAGGACAAATGAATGTGATGAGAGGAATTATTTGTCCTTGGAAGGACGACAGCATGTATGTAAGATAGTAAGAAGAATATAATCATTATGGATAGGCTTTAGTTTTGACCTGTAGGAATTTATTAATTTGAAACGGCTTTCCATAACGCATTGATCAAGTTGATAGGATAATTATGACGTTTTCATTTATTGTGTGTTAGAGAACGTTACAAACAATAATGTATCAACTGTATCATTCTGCTGAGCCTATGCACATTGTCCTGAGATTAATCACGAATAAGGTGTACTATTGGTGTCAAGAAACAAGAGACTTAAAAAAAAAAAAAAAACCTAAAATCAACTGTTAGATTTTAGAGTAATTAATGTATTATAGGCCATCATAGATATTGTTAATTTGACAATATTTAGCGCGGCCTAAAAGACGTGGGAGAGAAGATCAACAGCCATTTATCAGACTGTCAAGAAATAAGATTGCCTACAGAAACAGCAGCAGGCGACTGATGAAGAAGATTCAGTCAAAGTAGAACCTGTAAAAGGTAAAGATGATGAGAGCACTGGACCCGGGCCCTCCAGACTGCAGACGGAGAACCATAGCTGTGGTGGCTCCCACCCTCTGGATGATGTCCCTGGAGGAGACTGCCCTGCAGGCCCAGCGGGAGTGTGAGAAGGCCTGGTGGGTGGCGGAGGTGCGGGGTAAGAACATGCAGCTGGCAGTCCTCCTGGAGGAGAGGAGGATGCTTGCCGCTCTCCTGAAGAGGGAGCGGGATCAGCGCTACGCGGAGAGGAGATCAGTGGCGCTGGCAAGAGAACAGGAGAAGGCCCTGTGGACCAGGCTGACGATGGACGGGCTCACTGTGGAGAAGAGGAACGGCATGATGGCCAACGCCAAACTCACACCCATGATGAGCAGTCAGGATCACGGACAGGTAGGGGGATACTGTGGCGCACTGTGCCAATACACCTGTGACACATATGGGCAGTGGGCTATGAGGACACAGGTTCAAATCCGGCCTGAGTCCTCATATCCCAATCCTTCCCAAGCCCTCTCTCCTTCTCTCTCTCTCTGTCATAATTAATATAAAATACCAATCATATACGTTAAAAAAAATCATGGACAGGTAGTACAACCAAAGCCAAATCAAGATGGTATGGGGCCCCTAGGCTATACAGTATGCCACATGAGTACACCCCTCACATTTGTGCAGATTTGTAAGTATATCTTTTCATAGACTCAAAATACAGCCATTAACGTTTTACAACATGTAACAAAAGTGAGTACACCCCAGATTAGAGGGTGTCTGAGAAGGGGCCGTGTTGGCCCGAAACGTCTCGAAATGAATGGCTGAGAATGACAGACTCGAAATGTCTGAGAAGGTGGCATGTTTGCCCGAAACGTCTGAAATTGAATGGCTTTGTGGGCCAAATTTGGCACGGGCCCGAGTTTGTCATCCCTGATCTAAGGGGTTAAATTGGGAGAATTGTATGTTTATCATTACAGCCGTGCATTCAGCTGGGTGAAGAGTATTTAGTGTGGATGTCTGATTCTACTGAACACAACCATTGGATTAATAACAAATGGGCTTCTTTTCTGGTTTCACAGAATCTGCCGTCCAGCTCCGCAGGTCAACACGCCTCCATGACAGCACATGTCATCAAGGGATACGCCAGAGGCCTCACTGGACAGGCCCAGCAGCTGAGACCGGTGGCCAGAAGTGATGACGGCGGAGCTGTGATGAATGAAGGAAACACAACATATCACAACGCCATAACAGACATGATGAAGGCCCACAGGCAGGAGGCTCTGAGGCAGGAGCTGCTGAGGAGGGAGAAGAGGAGGTCAGAGGTGTTTGCAAGAGAACAGAAGGCCCTGTGGAGCAGGCTAATGATGGACGGGGTCGCCAACGCCGTGGAGAAGAGGATCGGCATGATGGCCAACGCCAAATTCACACCCATGATGAGCAGTCAGGATCACGGACAGGTAGGGGGATACTGTGGCGCACTGTGCCAATACACCTGTGACACATATGGGCAGTCGGCCATGAGGACACAGGTTTGAATCCGGACTGAGTCCTCATATCCCAACCCTTGACAAGCAAGCTCTCTCTCCTATACTTTCTGTCATAATTAAAATAAAATACCAATAAAATATGTAAAAATCATGGACAGGTAGTACAACCAAAGCCAAATCAAGATGGTATGGGGCCCTAGGCTATACAGCCATTAACGTTTTACAACATGTAACAAAAGTGAGTACACCCCAGCTTAGAGAGTGTCTGAGAAGGGGCCGTGTTGGCCCGAAACGTCTCCAAATGAATGGCTGAGAATGGCAGACTATAAATGTCTGAGAAGGGATCGTGTTGGCCAGAGTTTGACATCCCTGATCTAAGGGGTTGAATTGGGAGAATTATTTATGTTCATCATTACAACCATGCATTCAGCTGGGTGAAGATTATTTAGTGTGGATGTCTGATTCTACTGAACACCCCTTGGATTTATAACAAATGGGCTTCTTTTCTGGTTTCTGAAAAGAAAGTAAAGGTCCGCAATACTGTAGAATGCTCCCAAAATATTTATTCGCAATAAATAAATAAATATTTGCGAATAAATATTTTGGGAGCATTCTACAGTGTTGCGGACCTTTACTTTCTTTTCAGTTATCTTACGTTTGGTCCAGCACCTGTGCCTACTGATGTGCGCGCATTTTTTGACTTTTTGCATCTCCTTTTCTGGTTTCACAGAATCTGCCGTCCAGCTCCGCAGGTCAACACGCCTCCATAACAGCACATGTCATCAAGGGATACACCAGAGGCCTCACTGGACAGGCCCAGCAGCTGAGACCAGTGGCCAGAAGTGATGACGGCGGAGCTGTGATGAATGAACCAAACACAACATATCACAACGCCACAACAGACATGATGAAGGCCCACAGGCAGGAGGCTCTGAGGCAGGAGCTGATGGAGAAGCAGAGAGTGAGGGAGAGAGAAGCGGAGGCGGCAGAGGCAGCAGAGGCCGGAGTGGGGGTCCGGAGCAGACTGCTGAGGTTCTGGAATCTGCTGCGCAAGTCCAACTGCTTTGGCAACCGGAGGAGACGACATGCAGCATCACAGGACTGAGAGCTGAGAGCAGCAGGCATTAAAGGAGAACGTCATTACAAAAGTTATATTAAATGCAATTATTTCCACAGATAAAAAGGTGATATTTTTACTTAATGTATGAAGGTGGTGTACAATTTCAGACACAGTCTTCAGTTACTAAACATTGTTGGCTTAAATGGCTCAATACTCAGAGTTGGTCGCATCAAAGGGAAGGAGTGACAGTCCTGTAGGCTACTTTGGGAAACAAAAGTACACCCCTTGACTGGACGGGGCAAAAAAAGAAAATTAACAAATGTTCAGCAAAGACCTGTCTGCCAGACATTGAGAGAGACATTGAACTTGAAGCATGTGACATTTTTAATCATCTAATATGACCATAACAGCCAAAATTAACATTTAAGTCTGACTGAGATGTTTGCTGTAGCGACAAGAGGACTGATACCATTACATGAAGGTAACAACGGTCCACCGGGCAAATGCACTGACTGTATGCCCTTTGTCCATTCCAGCCCTGGTACAACTCAACATTGGATGTCTAAGTATGAACGTGAGACATAATAGGTGTGGCAGAGGGATCATGCTTCAAACTGGAGAACACAAGATACATATGGCAAGACAATTTGCACTCAAGTCAATACACTGAATACTGTGAACACAATTCGTAATAAATAATGAGACTTAAGACGGTTGAGGGTAGATGATCTTTTTTATATTTTCTTACAAAAAATAAACAAAATAAAATAAAACAAGTAATTCACAACATAACACCGCCATATAAATTACTACAACAAACACAATAAACTTTAAATACAACTCTCTTTACTTCATTTTCATATTTTAACCATAAAAAATAAAAACTGACACTTTAAGTCCTCTTCCCTCTCTGTCTCCAGCCCATTGCATCCAACAGTGGCGTACTCCCATGCACAATCTGAGCTCCCTTTGGCTTCTACTGCCCTCTGCAGGTCATGACCAATTATTGCAATTACTCTGCCTAGCAAAATTTGCATTGGTAAACTAATGGGGGTAAAATAAGGTAACACAAACGTTGTGTATTTGAAATAGTACATGATCATAGTTTTGACCAGTGATCTTTTATTTATAACATGTTATATTACAACATTGTATCAGTGCGATAAGAATATACGAATTTATTTATTTTTTAAGACTAAAATAAAGTGTACTGAATCTTTTTTTTCTCTCCCAATATCCATTCAACATGTTCAGAAACAAATCACTGATATAACAAATCACAGCTTTATTTTCCCTAAAGAAGTAAAATCAAGAGGGAAAAATTCAGAGGGTATCTGCCAAACTCCAATTAGACACATGCACTTGTTGCTGAGCTCTTCTGCAGAAAATACTATAACAAAATAAAACACCCTCACCATGGTTACTGTTAGCCTTTAACATCAGTACTGAAATATAACAACCTTCTCACAGACCTCACCTGATGTCAAAGGTCAATAATAATGAGGTGATGATTACAGAAAGAGTTGGGCTCAAAACATCAAATTTTACACAGCCAAGATTAAAAATATGAAGTCTCTAAATTGTGTTAAATGAGGTTTCCTCTCAATGTTCCTGTCTATCAGTATTCACGTTGCACAAAAATAGGTGGTGTTACCCCTTTTTTTGTTGTTGCCCTTGCTGCTGTCAAATAATATTTTGTTCCACCAAAATGAGCTATTGCAGAAGTCATTCATCGCTTTTAGATTAGGAGGAAACAGCGTCAACATAACCGGTGAAGGCTACAGCTGTATTGTGCTGTATGCAGCTAGTCTATAATGTCTAGTTTGACTGGAGCGGCCAGGCCACGGAGTAAAGAGGAAAAGTTAACCCAAATGAAATCTTTTTTTTTTTTTTACAAGTCAGTGCCGAAACAGAGCAGATTAGAGGAGCAGGTCCATTCACTGCATGAAGCCCATGAAGCGGGTTCTAGAACTGGCTGTCAGCTGAGCAAGCGTTCTGGAACACATGCGAGTTCTGAGAGTTACGTGGAGAAGGTGTTACTTTAAGCTGCTTCCCTCATACACTCATACTAATGTATACGAGTGAACGCAGCGGCAGAAATGTCATCTGTGTGAGCGCCTCGTCAGCAGACCTCACTGAAAACAATCGTCCCAACATCAGTCACAGTGGTGTGCATCCTCTAGCTTTACAAAGCAGTGCATTTGAAACTGTTAATCCCTTTAGGCTGTGAAAAGACAAAAGCAACAAAGAAAATAAAACAAAACAAAACAAAAAAAACAAAAAAATCACATACGCACACAGGGATAAAGACAAATATACGGTATAGCACAAGATCACCAGAGGTTTACCACTAGACCTGAAGAACACGGTGTGTGAAGGTCACAGGAGGGACAAAACAGAGGTGACGCTAACGGGTGACACCACGAGTACCTGACAGGGAAACACCACAAGTCCACATGTCCTCTCTCATCAGTTTCCTTCCAGGGTACAATTCCAAGAACAAGGTTAAGTGATAAACCTGGCTAAGTCAACCTACAGGAAGTGGTAAACCTGCTAATAGATCGTCCACAGGTGCTATTTTAGCTAAGAAAATCAGGACCCCAGGCTCTTCTATTAGATGATTTACCACTAGGTTCATGGAATACTCCTCATGAGTACCTGTCAGGGAAACACAAGTCCGCAAGTCCTCTCTCGTCAGTTTCCTTCCAGATCCCTGCTATTTCTCTGCAGTCTCTGAATAAACGCACACTCTGAGTCCTTAGCACAAGTCCTGCATCATAGTCAGTCCGAATGTCGAGCAACCTTACTGCACCCCCCCCCCAATTAAAACAAAAAAACACACAAAACAAAACCAAAATGAGCAGTTCTCTGTATGTGCAGAGTGGAGTGTATGCACGTCGGTGTGTTGTGTTGTGTAACGTGAAGTGTTCTGCGGTGAAGTCTTCTTGTGAGTGCTGCTTCTGTGTACCAGAGTCGACCTCTATACTCTCCAGTCTCCACCATGCAACAGCAGCAGGGCAACACCCTGTTCCCTCTACGCTCTCTGTTCCCTCTACGTTCTCTGTGGGTTCCCTCTACGTTCTCTGTGGGCTCCCTGTCTGTTGTCTCTGGATTCCCTCCACGTTCCCTATGGGTCGTCTCTGGGTTGCCAGGGTGTTGTCTCAGTTCCCTGTGTGTTGTGTCTGGGTTGCCAGGGTGTTGTCTCAGTTCCCTGTGTGTTGTGTCTGGGTTCCCTCTGCTTTCTCTCTGGGTTCTCTTGCTTTCCCTGTGTAATACTTCCGGGTTCACACAGCTGTCCCTATGGAATCCCATAAGGTTCACTCAGGGTTCCCCTGGGTTCTCCCTGCAGTCCCAGACCCTCCTCATGGTTCCGCTAGGTTCTCCCTGTTGTCCCGGACCATCTTCGGGGTTCCCCTGGGTTCTCGCTGCAGTCCTGTACCCTCTCCAGGCAGTCCTACCTCCGCCTGGCTTGTGCGTTGTGGAGCAACTGGCTGGCTCGTTGAACTCCTGTTTCCTCCAAACTGTGTCAGTTTAGTCCTCCATGAGGAGCATCATCTCCCATGTTAGTTTGCTCTCCAGTGCGAGCCACCCATCTCTAGTCCAGTCCATTTCCAACTCCTCTATCTGTCTCCTTTAGGAAACATTTCACCAGGGCCTCTTCAAATAAAGCTTTGAAATCCAGATAAGTAGATGTCCAAGTGTTGTTGATTTCTTTTTTCCTCTTTCCGTACATAAAAGGCAGGGATGGCGAAACAAGGTTGGAGATATTAAAAAAAAGGATGCAGCGGGTAACTAAAGGTGCAATAATACTACAGAAGAGATTGCGGCTGAAGCCCTTGGCCTTCTATGCTAACAGCACACACTCAGTTCACGTTCTAGTCTACTGTACTATAGACTTGCGGTTTGACCACGCCATAGTAGATAACTAACTGGTTCTAGTTTGAAGGCATTGCAACGTGTGTTTGATTTGATTTTCCTATGAGGTGCATAGTTTAGGATTGTGTCTACAGCACGGAGAGGCTGCTGAGCGTTTCAGGCAGATAGATAGATATATAGAAGGCAGCACAAAACAAATACACTTAAGGAACGCAGGTGTAAGGGGTTAGACCACTTATGGCTAGGACCACTTGACAAAAACGAAGAAAAAAAAAGAAACTGAAAAAAAGCCACCTGCCAGCCAGAACATCTTGTGAAGTATGGTCCATCTGTAATCCAAAGCATGATTTAAAAAAAAAAAAAAAGAGACACACACAAAATGAGACATGATTTCCAAAGAGGTCTCTGGACCAGGAAAGCTATGCCTCCTTTGTGGAAAGACAATATCCCTCACTTGAAAACTTGTGAAAGCGACACTAAACCAAGAGAATACAAACAGGGGTAGAGGGTGGTAGTGGTGGTGGGGGAGTACGATCACCTCTGGTGGCAGAAGATTCAGAATGAGTTGCTGTGTTGGAAGTTGTTGAGCAAAGACCAGGAGGATGTGGCTCTTCACGACTAGAGGCCAGTCAAGCCTATTGTGGTCCAAGGCTCTGCAAAGCGCACTGAGACACACTGAAACACACTGAAGAGGCAACATCTGCAGCTGCTACGACTGAGGGCAAGGAGAGGCATCAGCTGTGGTGGTGTGAAGTGGTGGTGATCAGGTGTTGGGGTAAGGAACATCCAGTAGGCCCAGGCTATGATAAGGAGAAGCAGTACGATGAAGACAGAAGAAGGGAAGAAGAGGAAGAGACGGAGGAGGAGGAGGAGGTGGTGGTGGTAGAGAGAAGGGGGGTCGGTGGTGGCATCATCAGCACTCCAGCGGTAGCAGGAAGCAGCGTCGGCAGTCTACGGCTTTGGGAGAGGGTGGCTGCGCTCGCTTGCGCCGCATCTCGTCTCGCCCCATGGAGCCACTCAGCCGAGAGTAGGCCGTCTTGTACTTCTTGTCAAACGCAGCTGTGGACAAACATGAAAGAAAAACAGAATGATACACAACATTTTTAAGCTGCAAAACTTACTGTACTTTGGGCATACTAGTAGTAAATATTAGTTTATTATTTAGTAAATATTCATGAAAACACCAAATTTGGCATTAGACAGAACAGTTTCAATGAGCAGTGTAATTGCAATACCTACTCTGGCCACATCCTACACAGTGCACCTTAAGAAAGACTAATTTATATCATAGGTATAAATGTAATTCCAGGGTAATTTTTAATTATTGGAGCATAATGTTTCCTCTGATGCGCCCCTGCTCCAGGCCCCTCTCGTATGTCTCTCCACAATAGACTGCAGTGCTACTACTCACCCACATGGTCTTTCCCCATGGCCGCCAATGTCAGGAACAGGATCTCTCTGTACAAACTCCTGAATGCAAAAACACACATAAACCACCATTAGACACATCCATACCTGTCTTCTAAGTGATGTCAATTTCTTTACCTCCTTCGATTTGAGTAATTGCAAACAATTGGAAGAGTGAGAGTTGGAGAGTTGAACTGTTTTTGTGCTTTTATGATAATTACGTTCCGTTTCAATTTTCAATGTTTCAGAATTTTACAATAACCAAATTAAAATAACTTTTGGACTTTTTGCCTGCCAATGACCTTTTTCTGTTACCAGTGTATTTTTATTACGAGAGGATATGAAACTGCAGCGGCATCACAGTGGAAACGTCTGACTGCCAACACTGACGGAAATGACCGAGTGAGTCAACAGTGAAATGATAACACAGCTGTACCAGTGGCAGTGTTGCCAGATTGGGCGGTTACATGCCTATTTGGGCTGCTTGGGATGGCCGTCTGCGGGTCAAAACGGGAAAAATTGGCCTTTTGGCGTTTTTTTTCCTGCAGTTTTATGCCCATAGAAATGAATGCAATGTGTTGAAATTGGGCGGAACTTAGCGCATTTTGGCATTTTTTGAGAACCTCTTGGGTGGCAATTTCAGATAACTTTGTCCTGGGCCTGGCCAAAGCTGTTTGTTTTCTTCATGCCTTGAATGTAGATGAAGCAGCAAAGAGATGACAGGAAGTTAGTGGGAGAGAGAGATCAGAGAGAGTAGAGAGAGAGAGGTTCCATTGGCCCATTGTTTCCTGGTTCTATTATGGCCCCCCTTAGGCAGACCTAGGCAGACCTAAGGACTGTTCTATTCATTGTAGGAGCATTATGACACGCCCCTTTAGGCAGACCGGAACCTGGTCGCGTTAGGTGCCCATAGAAACCTATTATGTTGGCATATCTCTATACTTAAAGAATCTCTGAAGAGATGGGGTTGGGTAGGGTCGGAAAAATGACCCAGACCTGACTCGAACCTGGGTCACCTGCATAAGTCATAGTGTCTTAACGCGCATGCTCACCTCTGGACGCGAGGGTTGCCCGGTTGCTTGGCGATGGTATCCAGGAAGAGCGTGACGGCCTTGTGCACCTCGTTCATGCCCACCCAGCGCAGCACCTCCTCCAGGAAGCTCAGCGTGAAGGGGTGGTTATGCCGCCGCCAGCTGTGGCAACGCAGCATACGCGCGCCACCTACAGGACAGGAGGAAGAAACACACTGAGTTGCGCCATCTACACAGCACAGGGGAGGCGAGAATTAAGACACACACAACATTAGGCCACCTACACACCACCTAGACAACGCAAGAGAGAGGAGAGAATGAGGACACACAGGAGAGAGGAGAGAGGAGAGATTGAAGACACACACATCACACCACTAGGGCTGGGCGATATGGAAAAAAACCTATATCACGATATGGATTACTTTTATATCACGATAACGATATATATCACGATATACCACAATTACGTATGTTTTCAGTTATTCTCTTTATTTTCTCTTTATTTTGTGGCAGGGCAAAACCACATTTCTTTAAAATGAATCTTTATTCTTATTTTTACATTTACATGAACTTAGAGCGTGTATAGTGACAACATGAAATGTAATTAAATGATATTAAATTGTATATAATAGATACATTTGTTTATCACGATGTAAACGATAGAGGAGAAAGGGCACTATATACATTTTTATATCACGATAACGATATATATCGTCATATTGCCCAGCTCTACACACCACCTATACAGCACAGGAGAGAGGAGAGAAATAACACACACACACACACACACACACACACACACACACACACACACACACACACACACACACACACACACACACACACACACACACACACACACACACACACACACACACACACACACACACACACACGTTGCGCTACCTACGGCAGTGATTCCCAATACCAGTAGGGGTGCGCGAGAACACTACAGGGGGTACGTGGAAAACATGTAATGATAACAAATAAACATATATGATGTATGAATGGTATGATGAAAATGGCTTCAAGGGTACGCTTGCTATCAGATAAAAATAATAATTAGGAGATGCTGGTGCCTTACTGTGCATTCTCCAGAGGACGTAGAGTGGAGGCCAGTAGTCCGTGTCAGGCATCAGGGTGTCCCACAGCAGCCGCACCCTCACAGCTGGGTTCTCCATACTCTAGAACCAGAACCACATAGAACACGGCAGTTAGCCAGAACCACATACAACACGGCAGTTAGCCAGAACCACATACAACACGGCAGTTAGCCAGAACCACATACAACACGGCAGTTAGCCAGGCCCAGAACCACATACAACACGGCAGTTAGCCAGGCCCAGAACCACATACAACACGGCAGTTAGCCAGAACCACATACAACACGGCAGTTAGCCAGAACCACATACAACACGGCAGTTAACCAGAACCACATACAACACGGCAGTTAGCCAGAACCACATACAACACGGCAGTTAGCCAGGCCCAGAACCACATACAACACGGCAGTTAGCCAGGCCCAGAACCACATACAACACGGCAGTTAGCCAGAACCACATACAACACGGCAGTTAGCCAGGCCCAGAACCACATACAACACGGCAGTTAACCAAAACCAAATACAACATGTATAACATGCCTGTTAGCCAGAACCACATGAAACATATACAACATGCCTGTTAGCCAGAACCACATACAACATGCCAGTTAACTGCACCACACTATCACACAGCAGTGAAGTGTAGTGTAGTGTAGTGTACCTGTGTTAGGTGTAATAATTTACCCATGTGAGGTGTAATCATTTACCTGTGTGAAGTGTGTGGTACTTTACCTGTGTCAGGCGTAGTAATTTATCGGTCTCAGGTGTAGTATTTTCCCTGTGTGAGGTGTAATAATTAACCTGTGTGACGTGTTGTATAGTGTACCTGTGTCAGGTGTAGTAATTGGCCTGTGTCAGGTGTAGTATCTTACCTGTGTGAGGTGTTGTGCGAGCTGTGAGCCGTGTATGAGCTGCAGCAGAGTTCAAGAGTGGTGTAATGTAGTGATACTGTACCTGTGTGAGGTGTGGTGTAGTGTAGTGTACCTGTAAAAGGTTCAGTAATTTACCTGTGTGAGGTGTAGTACGGGAATTTAGTGTGAGGTCAGGTGTAGTAATTTATCTGTGCCAGGTGTAGTATTTTACCTGTGTGAGGTGTTGTGCGAGCTGCGAGGCACGTATGAGCTGCAGCAGGTTGCTGGGCAGGCCGAGGCGCTGGAAGTACCAGACGAGGTTCCAGAAGATGATAGAGTGGCTGTCAAGCAGCTGGGGCTGGGACAGCACCGCCTCCCCCTCGTTCTCCAGCAGGCTCTCCAGCTCCTTACGCAGCACCAGGGGGCTCAGGTACGCCACCGTCACGAGCGGGGGACCACTCAACGACGACGAACCCTGAGGAGTAGGAGGAAGAGGAGGAGAGGAGGAGGACGTGTGGGGAGGAGGAGGAGGAGGAGGAGGAGAGGGGAGAGGAGGAGGAGAGGAGGAGGAGGAGAGGAGGAGGAGGAGGGGGAGAGGAAGAGGACGGAGGAGAAAGGAGGAGGACAGAGGAGGAGGAGGAGAAGGAGGAGGAGGACGAGGAGGAGGAGGAAGAGAGGGGAGAGGGGTGATGCTATATTACATTATAATTATATTGCATTACATTACATCCTCCTTGTACTGTAAGTCGCTTTGGTCAAAAGCGTCTGCAAAATGTGATGTAATGTAAATACACTCATTGATGCTTTTATGCAAAGCGGCTTACAGTACAATTAACAGTGTTTTGCGGCGTCATCACAAGGTTACAAGCACAAGGTTACAAGCACAAGGGAGGACAAGAGTTAGGATATTGGACAGAACCCTTACTGAGCAGGAACTACGAGCTACTGAGCAGAGACTTTTAGACTTTCAGGGCCTTTCTCAAAACCTAGGACAGTGTGCTTCCAAGTGTATCAGCCTAATTAGTCACGCCCAGTGATTGGATACTCTTCGGTGAACTCTACAGAATATATAATCACTGGGTGTGACTAATAAAGAGTATCCAATCACTGGGTGTGACTAATTAGGCTGATACACTTGGAAGGACATTGTCCTAGGTTTTGAGAAAGGCCCTTAGACTTTTCTCCAGTTTAATCCACAAATCGACACACATGTAAGCCTTCGATCAGTTTCGCTGCACAGAAACACTATTCCATACATCAACAAGTCATCATATTCCACGCTTTTCTCATCATATCACTAACTCCTTGCTTTCACTGTACGCAACATGAATCTGGAGTTTCATCATTTGTGCTTTTGCATGCTGATTGTATGCTCCACACATAGTGTAGACCTGTACTCATCATTCATACAGGCTATAATGCAAACATTCATACAGGCTATAATGCGTACATTCATCCAGAGCACTTTGAGTGCTGTAATAGAGGCTAATGTGACAAACACAGCCCATTGAGAGCGTCTGTAGTGCGCTGTATGGTTCACCCATGCAGTGAGTGTACAGAGTGAGGCGTGTAATATGTCTTACGAGGGTGTTGTTGCTGCTGGTCTCCGAGTACCCGCTGGTCTCAGAGCTGGAGTCGTCGCTCAGGCCGTTGTGCAGCAGCCGCTCTGAGCTGTCCTGGCCACCAGGGGGCCTCATGGCACTCTCCACCTCGTCCTCCACGTTCAGGGCGCCTCGGTCGGAGCTGCAGTGAAAGTAGTAGAACATTTTATACACATTACAATGTAACAACTCCAATATCTCCACAAGCTCCAGAATGGGAAGCATTGCATTTGTGGAGGTCTTGGTTGTGATTTCAGATTTCACTTGTGTTCAAGAGTGGGACTATGTCCAGCATACAGTGTAGTATGTATGAATTAAGTCCACAACACTGCTTGTCTTCTGAGTTATTTTAGTGGTGAAAGCGCAACGTTTCGACCCACAGGCTTTGCCTGATGAAGACCTGTGGGTCAAAACGTTGCGCTTGCACCATTAAAATAACACAGAAGACAAGCAGTGTTGCGAACTTTATTCACTTTTCACTGGATTATTGCTTTTATTGTCCTGCACCTGGCCCATCGGGTAGGATGTGCACACATCTACTCCTCTGAAGTATTTCCCGCATGTCCTTGTGTTGACACATAAAACTGAGGTCTCCATTCTAGTAGAAAAAAAAAAACACTTGGCTGGCACAGGTGGTGTTTAAAGAGTTAGGAGTTAAGGCGGATCATGGGTAAACAGTTAAATGGATTAGAAAAGCAGCCAAGCGGGATAAAAGCAGTGAATGTCTCTGGCCGTACAGGCCAAGATGGCGCATTTGTGTCAAATAGAAAGTTTTCACATGATCGCTCTAGTTTCGCCTGTTCTGCCTCTGCTTCGAAAGAGGCTAAATGAGTCACGTTGCAACTGCAGAATGTGAAACGGAAGGAAATATCATTTGACCACAAAGACACAGCAGTAGGTGTAACAGCCTAGCTGCTTTAATCACCACAAACGGTCTAAAGGATATGTCTTGCATGGTACACCATTACATTAAATTGCATTTGGCAGACGCTTTTTAACGCTTTTTCATTGTCAACATCACTAGCAGATACAAAGTGCACAGGAAATATACAGAACAACAAGGGCAGACGCTTTTTTTAAAACTACATTCGCACAGGGTTAAGTAGTGTACACACACACATACACATCATAGAGTCTGGTCCAGGACTAAAGCATTAGTGTAGAACAGTGGTTCTCAACTGGAACAGTCTTGGGACCCACCATTTTCCACTCTCATTCGGTCGCGACCCAATTTTTTTAGCGTTCAAGTCAATTCAATGCAATTCTCAAAATGTAACCAAGACTCAAATGACTGGTTGCACGCTATCTATCTCGCATAAACATTCAGATTGTATCTATGACAACAGATGACACAGAGTTCACTAGCCTATCAAAATAAAAGTTGTAAATTGTTGCAGGCAAAGTTGGATTTTTTTTTTTTAGAATTAGGGTTTTTCTACACCAAGGCTCCGCGACCCACCCATGACCCCTCCGCGACCCACTTTTGGGTCGCGACCCACCAGTTGAGAAACACTAGTGTAGAAGATAGTGTAGTGTAGTGTAATGTAGAAAGTGTAGTAGTACATAGTCACTTTTATGCTCATGGAAAATAAAATGATCTTTTCCTAAGTGTTAGACTGCAGCAGAGCAACAACAACGTCTGAGGTACAGATATTATCCTGTTCCTTTTTGCTTTGTGAGACATTTGTGTGTACCAATAGACAGACTTTAACCTGGTAACTGGATTGTTATACAATAACTAACAACCAATTAACACACAAAGAGAAAAATATTAGGAGGTTTGAATGAAAACCGAATGCTGATTAGTAAAATACAACTAAAAAAATCTGTAAAGATCTTGTACTAAGATACATAGAAAAAATAAATAAAAATAAAATGACAAAATAGTAATTTTAATGCAAAAGTAGGTCTTATGTACCGTAGGAGTAGCTGTTCTTAAATGTGTACCTAGTGACGTAACAATTGTGTATATTGCATCGTAACAAGCTGGTTCGCGAACGCTAAAATCTGTGGCGTGGACACGACGGCCGGTTCGCAATTAGGTGCGGGAACGGGCACCAGCATGGTTCTCAGTCGGCCTGAATGCCTATGTGCGAGCCACTGGGTTCCAGTACTGTACCTGCTAACGGGCCCCAGGTCGCAGATCTCGGCGTTGAGCAGCGGGACGAAGGTGGACGAGCAGAAGGGGCAGCTGGAGTTGAGGTTGGAGTCGTCCGACGTCCAGCCGGCCATGATCTCCTCGTCGTACACCAGAGAGTTGCAGCTCCGACACAGAGAGCAGCTCGACATCAACACCTGCGGACCGGACATTACATAAAATGTTTATTACAACCGTGGCCTCATTTTCTTTATGCACGTTTCCTGCGTTTTTGTCATTTGCATTTTCGGAAAACAAATCTATTATATTGTATTGTATTATATTATATTGTGTAGTACGCTCTATAGTGTGAGCACTCGGGTCGCATAGTGTGAGGACGTGGGTCACAAGATGTGAACTTATAAAACCTGTGATTCCCTCGTAGAGTGTGAGCCGGAGCTGAATCCCCGCGACTGAAAATATCGCACAGCCTGGCCATTAGCTCAGAGTTGGCCTAGCCAGGCACATGGGACAACAGAATGTACATAAGGAGTTAACCCATTTTAGCCTGATGACTTGTGTAATGTTGTTTGACCTTTGGTGCCTGGAGCGACATATACGCTGTATTTAGGTTCTTGAGATTTAAAGGAACAGACCACCCTTTTTTGATTTTCACATATTTGCAGTATTTCCTAGCATTATTCGTGAATGTGCATATCATTTTCTTCTCAGTGTTTTCAGTTCTTAGATTCATTGGATCAGAATTATTAGCATAGCTTAGCATAATCACTGGAAGTAACTGGTATCTTTAGCATCAAGTCACAAGTGATCACTAGACAGAATTAAACTGCTGTTTTACACTCTGGTGAATTTTACATTAATTTTAAAATGGTTTATAAGTACATTTGAGGATGTTTTATTTTGTACCATAGACTTGCATTAGTATGCCTAATTTGGGTATACTGTTAAACGGGGCAATACAAGCACATAGACGAAAATGATATGCACATTCATGAATAATGCATGGAAATACTGCACATATGTGAAAATCAAAAAAAGGTGGTCTGTTCCTTTAAGCTTTTTTAAAAAGAAAAATGTGGGTATGTTACAGCTGAATGAACACATCCTAATGCAAGATGAGGGTCTTATGGTTTAAATGCAACTTATTTCAGATATTTAGGTTTTTGTAGGCTGAGGGCAACTTTCCCAACAAGGGCTTAGGCATTCAGTAGGCACTTTTTGCAGGTGATTTAGGCATCAATGGGTTAAAGTCTTAAGGACTTCTTCAGTTTCTGGTTTGTTATTCAGGGAAGTAGAAGGTGGGTCTGACGAGCATCTTTGAAACTACAATAAGGAGACTACTTGTTCAAAATTTCACTTCTTTGGATACCTTGACCTGTGTGAATTAGCATCTTCACAGTCATGGAGGATGTATGACAGTGGTCTCCAATTATTTTTCACCAAAGCCAAATTATGTAGAGCAAGTGAGGCTGCAACCAACGCCCCAACCCAATAAGAAACAAGTTAGATGTCTGGACAATGAAGAAATTTGCGCTTCTCCGTTTTCTCTCCTGGTCAATGTCTGTTATGAGACTTTTAGCACAAGATCTACCTCTCTGTGAATGCTTTGGAGAGATATGACCCACTGAAGTTTTAGTGATAAAAAATCACACACAGTCATGTTTTCATTTGTTCTGATCTCATGGTGGGCCAAATGCTTGCCATGCCCGGGCCGGATTTTGCCTGCGGGCCTTTGTTTGGAAACCAAGGATGTATAGTGTTCACAATGTAATTTTATATATATGCATATACACTACCGGTCAAAAGTTTGGGGTCACCACACTTTCCTCCCACAATGCTTCTTTCTGACAATTAAGCTGATTCCTTTTCAATTTCTGTTCCGGTATAAAATCAGTGTATAGAGTTATTGTTCCCTGAAATTAATGCATGCAACAAATAAGCAATTTGATATTGGAAAAAGTAACAGTTGAATGGATTTACTTGTATAGACAATGCATAGAATAGACCAAAATGTATCACTTACTTTTGACTAATCAAAGTGTACCTTTACTAAGGTAGTGTCTAGTCTGGTGTACTAATCAAAGTGTAGACTCCTTTGGCATTAATAATAGCCATTTGTGGTTCTACAGATTCATTCCCGGGATGAGATGAGGTCCAGAATTGCCCATGAGCTCTATGAGCCCCATGCATGCAAAAGTTGATGTCTACTCCTGTCAATCCATACAATGCTGGATGACATATACATCATTTGAAAGAGGAGAATCTACACTTTCCAACGATGTATGGCACTGGCTTGCACACTAAAACATCGCTGAGACAATGGATCGTGCATTGATAAGTAGGTTAATTCTGATGGTTAGAAAATCATGCAGCTACTTTGACTTGAATTTGTGGATGAGGTGGCAACTCAACAAATGTCATACACCTACCATTGGAAAGGGCAGACACTGAGCTTTCCAATAGTTCAATGCATTCTCTGATAAACCAAAGAAATGTCTGTAGAAAAATGGGCTAAAACACGTATTTCTATGTAATAAATGGGTGAAAAAGCTTGGTTAGATTTCACTCTTCTGTCCAGTTTAACCAGTGTTATGGGTAATTCAACCTTTTTTCACCTGTGGCTGTTCAGTACTTTCCATTATTCCATTTCAAGCTATTTAAAAGATGTTTGCGACTTGAATTAAAAAATAACTGGAAAAATGAAGGTGACCCCAAACTTTTGAACGGTAGTGTATATATGCCTCTTTTCCACAGCCATTTTTTCTGGTAGGCCTACAGCTCGACTACAGCGTGACTCGGCCGCCACTTTGCTTTTCGAATAGGCAGGACACAGCTCAATCGGAATGCAAAATGTGGCAGCCGAGTCACGCTGTGTCGAGCAGTAGGCCTACCAGAAAAACAGCAGTGGAAAAGAGGCATTAGTGTGATTTTATAACCAATAAATGAAATGCTGGCAGGGCCTAACAGTATCAGTAGGGATAGGAGGGTGTGTATGGGGTCATGAGGATGAGTGACCTTCCTGCTCTGAGAACAAACTGCTTCTGTAAGTCTGAAGCCTGAGTCTGAACCACATGGCATAGAATAGGATAGAGATACTTTAGTTTCTTACTATTTCTTTGAGATCTTTACCTACATGGACTTGCTGCCACTCTTGTCAATAGTAAAATGCATTTCAGCTTCAAAAAAAGATTTCATTATCAGTAAGACAATCCATTGCAATGGCACCAACAATATTATTGTGGCCTGCTGTCAACCCATGTAGACATAAAACATTGGACAAAAAAGTAGCACAACTTTTCACTTTAGTGGCTTTTACCTCCAGTCCAGCTCCTTCTGGTGACGAGGTGTCCCAGGATTTCCTTATTGGGAAATTCAGACCGTGAGGCAACTCGGTCAAGTCAATGTCACTTCCGACTGACAGCGAGCTCTGTGTTAGAGGAGGAGATGACAAAAAAACAAGTGTCTGTCACCTTCATGCAAGACAGTAAACATTGTGACACAAACCAACAATGTCGGCGTCTGGAGACATTGAGAATGGACTAGGTTCAAAACGTCTGTTGCTCCAGTTTTAACCTCTGACTTCTGTTGTAAATTTTCGACTACAATATTCATTTTTCACACAAGTCTTGTGTGCACTTCCTTTTTTCATTATCTCAAAACAGTAAAAATTTACATGACAACCTGAAAG
>NC_085861.1:10649574-10684574 GCF_034702125.1 Engraulis encrasicolus
TATTGTAGTCACATTTTTATTTTTTTGACGAAAATATAAATCAATAAACTCCACAGAATGTTGAAGGGGACAAAGGGGAAATTTTGCGGGAAAAATGCGGCTTTCCAGGAATTACGTTGCATCGTGAAATTATGCGGAATATCATTGAATTTGCATGAATCCACGCGATCGCTGAATCGCGAAAAACTGGAGGGACTGTACAGTATAACTGATGGTGTTGGGCATTATGCCTCACATACTGCGTACAAGAAAACAAACAAGGCTAGCTAATGTTGAGTCTCCTCACCTTGTTGTAGTATCCGTAGGTGATGGTGTTGGGCGTGATGCCGGCCTTCTTCATCTCCACCAGTACGCGCACCGCCAGCACCGGGTCACCATACTGGCCACACAGCTGCATCAGGATCCGGTAGCACACCTGCACAGGTGCGGACAGAGGAGAGGGGAGAGATGGACAGAGGAGAGGGGAGAGATGGACAGAGGAGAGGGGAGAGATGGACAGAGGAGAGGGGAGAGATGGACAGAGGAGAGGGGAGAGATGGACAGAGGAGAGGGGAGAGATGGACAGGTGAGGCAGGTGAGAGCTCTTCATTTAACCCTTCATTTCAGGATCCTGTAGCACACCTGCACAGGTGTAAAGGAGAGGGGAGATGGACAGAGGAGAGTCCCCAACAGCCCTTTATATTTAAGGACCCTGTAGCACACCTGCACAGGTGCGGACAGAGGAGAGAGATGCACAGGTGAAAGAGATGAACAGGTAGGGCTGGGCGATATGGAAAAAAAACTATATCACGATATGGATTACTTTATATCACAATAACGATATATATCACGATATAGCACAATTACATACGTTTTCAGTTATTCTCTTTATTTGCTGTTTATTTTACATGTCACAAAACAACCTTACTTTAAAATGGACCTTTTTATTCTTATTTTTACAGTTACATGAACTTATAGTGTGTATTGTGACAACATGAAATGTAATTAAATGATATTCAATTGTATAAAATTGATCAAATTGCTATCACGATATAAACGATATAGGAGAAAGGTCACAATATACACTTTTATATCATGATAACGATATATATCGTCATATTGCCCAGCCCTATGAACAGGTGAGAGAGAGATGAACAGGGAGTCAACAACAGCTCCACAGCACACCTGGACACGTGCGGACAGAGGAGAGAGTTGGACAGGTGAGAGAGTTGGACAGGTGAGAGAGATGAACAGAGAAGAGAGATGAACAGCGGAGAGAGTTGGACAGGTGAGAGAGTTGGACAGGTGAGAGAGATGAACAGAGGAGAGAGATGAACAGAGGAGAGACTTGGACAGGTGAGAGAGTTGGACAGGGAGTCACCAACAGATGTTTTTTTTTTCAGGATCCTGTAGATAACACACCTATAGATAGCTGTACTTGTTTGGATGTACGAAATAAACCCTCCCTGTGTGAACACACCAAAAGTGACATAAAGCTCAGAAATCATGTCAAACTCCTTAAGAGCAGCCCTGACAAACGCATCAAAGCAGGACAGATCTACTACAAGCTGTTGCTCATGTCACTCAAAACGCTTTTAGTGCTTCTGTGTCCAGCTTGTCCATTGTCCTTGTCCAAAAGCCAATTACTTTTTCCAATGTTATCGAGTCTGATGTGTTTGCTGCGCTGATGTGTGGTATAGGGGTGAAGGTGGGAAAAAGTAGCCATGTGAACTCCCAGCTCATCTCATCGGGCAGCACAGCACAGCACAGCACAGCACAGCACAGCACAGCACAGCACAGCACAGCACAGCACAGCACAGCACAGCACAGCACAGCACAGCACAGCACAGCACAACACAACACAACACAGCACAACACAGCACAGCGTAGCACAGCACAGCAGAGCACAGCAAAGCACAGCGCAGCACAACACAGCGCAAAACACAAAACAAAACACAGCACTGCCAGCTCACCTCATCGGGCAGCACCACCTTGCGCGTCTCCATGTGCTTGAGGACCTCGTAGGCGGTGTGCAGGGCCCTCATCTTGTTGCCCTCCGCCTTGACGTAGGTGGGCAGGTAGATGAACCACAGGCCATAACAGTGGCCCAGCAGGCACTTGGACCACATGTCCGGCACAGTGGCGTACTTCTGGGCACGCTTCTGCGCCAACTTGATTTCCTGCAGCAACACATTACATTACATTATATAACATTATTTATAATATGTGAAGTGAAGTGAAGTGAAGTGAAGTGAAGTGAAGTGAAGTGAAGGCCCAACTGGGAAATTCCAACTCCAATTGTCATTGTGACACAGCACTCCACAGCACACAAGTGTTCACTGCACACAACGAAATTGCATTTATGCCTCACCCGTGCAAGGGGGCAGCCCCCAATGGCACCCCAAGGGAGCAGTGCGGCGGGACGGTAACATGCTCAGGGCACCTCAGTCATGGAGGAGGATGGGGGAGAGCACTGGTTAATTACTCCCCCCACCAACCTGGCGGGTCGGGAGTCGAACCGGCAACCTTTGGGCTACAAGTCTGACGTCCTAACCACTTACCCATGACTGCCCGTACATACAAACGTACATATATTTTATCCAATGTGGCTTTGTGCAACAGATGACATAATCAGTAACATACAAGGTGTCGGCAGAATAGAGAACAGAAGCATAGAGGCAAAAAGAGAAGTAAAAAAAATATACACAGTACAGGTATATATAATCTTGTGTGAAAAGGCATCTGTTGCTAAGGCCATTGTATTTTGGTATGATTTTATATTTCTCTTTCATGCAGAACCAGTTAAGACTTTGTTATTATCATGATGTAGTTAAGTTTTTTTTGCACCAAATAGAAAGTTGGATTGTCAGCAAATCCCATCTGCATCAAAATAAACCCCATAGTGAACCACAAGGAGGAAGAAGTGAGAGTGATGTGTGTGCACCTGTTTGGTGCGTCGCGGAGCAGGGCTGCTGGGAGCACTTCCTTTGGCTGGGGCCCGCAGCTGGTCTTGCGGCCGGTCGAACAGCTCCGGCTGCAGGATGGGGAACGTCTCGTAGCTGCACACACACACAGAAACAGACAAGCGGTCAGATACATATTTTTACAGGTTTTTTTGCCTTTATTTCGATAGGGCAGTATGAGAGGTGACAGGAAGTGAGTGGGAAAGAGATGAGGAAGGCTCTGCAAATGACCTCAGGCCGGAATCGAACACGGGTCGCTGGTGTAGCAGTGCAGTGCCCAGCTGATTGAGCCACGGCTGTGGCCAGGTACATTTTTTAAAAAGGTATATTTTTGGGGCTTCTCCCCCTCTTTTGAGAGAGACAGGAAATGGGCGGGGAGAAAGAGAGAGAGGGGGGAAGGATCATAAAAAAAGGACTTCCGGGTCGCCGGTGTAATGGAATGGCATCTAGAGCCACTGCACCTCAGAGGTCGGTCAGGCACATTTAATATTGAGTAATGGGGCAGCCGAGGC
Organism: Engraulis encrasicolus; assembly: GCF_034702125.1. Classification (NCBI taxonomy): domain Eukaryota; kingdom Metazoa; phylum Chordata; class Actinopteri; order Clupeiformes; family Engraulidae; genus Engraulis; species Engraulis encrasicolus. Next base: position 10,653,029 of record NC_085861.1, read on the forward strand.
CTAGTGGTTAAAGAGTTGGTCTTTCAATCTGAGGGTTGCAGGTTCAAATCCCACTCCCTACATCTCCATGGCTGAAGTGACCTTGAGCAAGGCACCTAAGGGACTGTAACCAATACCCTGAAAAATAATAAATGTAAGTCGCTTTGAATAAAATGAAAGCGTCAGCTAAGTGAAATGTAATGTAATATTAAACAAGACAGCATAGAGACCATAACAGTAAAGCAGCGCTGGAACTGGTTTGGGCATGTTTTGAGTAGAAAGCAAGACAGAATCCCAAGAGTAGCCCTACGATGGACACCTGAAGGAACTAGAAGAAGAAGAAGGGGGGGGGGACCTCAGAACACCTCGAGGCGCATATTAGAGGAAGAGATGAAATCTACTGTATGTGCCTCACACAGGATAGTGTCCAGAAAAAAGCACAGTGCAGACCAGAGGGGAGATCCTTTGTTGTTACCCTATTTGCCAGGAGGCAAAATGGGCAGTAAGTAAGTAAGTAAATAGATAGTGGTCTTGCTTTCATGGATGTTGGATATCATGACAGCAGTATGGAGGATATGAGCGATATGTGCATGTAGGCTACTAGCCAACTGGAACTATTTTGGACTAAGATCAAATCAAGTCTGATTTTCACTTCCTCATTTTTTATCTGAAAAGGGAGCCCAGAAAGACCACAAAGCAGTTTTAGAAGTCCCTTTTTTGTCTTTTAGAACACCCTGTTGTTCAGGTCTTCTGATTTCAACAGAATACTTCAACATCTTCGGTCTTCAAATATCTGACATTGTTTGATTTTTATTCAACCCATTATAGTAAACAGTAATATTCTGACAGTACACTACGGTGTATATTTCTCGGAACCACGTGAACCTGATCAAGCAACAGCGAAACGTGTTGCTCACCTAATAAACTACCAGCAAAGAAGACCAGTATACTATACACTACCTGTAGAGTGCTGGGCACTATGGAAAAGGTGTTGCGTCACTAGGAGGGCATAGCCGGGCTAGCTACTAATGCACTACTGTACCTGTATAGTGCGGGGCACTATGGTTAAGGTTAGGGGTGTAAATCACAGCCTTCTTAAATCAGGGATTCGATTATTTTTGATACTTAAAAATTCCCCACGATACGATGCGTTTTGATTCGATTTTTTCAAATGACTTTTCCACTACTACTTTGTTATGGAGCTAGGGCATTGCACAGGGGCTAGCGATTCGATTCTTTTTTCGATACTTAAGAATGCCCCACGATACGATGCGATTCGATTAAATCGGCGGCCGATACTTCGATGCATCGATATATTTCGATTTTATTTACACTCGTCGTAAATGTGTTGCGTCACTAGGAGGGCGTAGCCTGGCTAGCTACTAATGCACTACCTGTATAGTGCGGGGCACTATGGAAAAGGTGTTGCGTCACTAGGAGGGCGTAGCCTGGCTAGCTACTAATGCACTACTGTACCTGTATAGTGCGGGGCACTCGGAGCCGTCTGCCTCCTGGGGCTCCTCGGGGGGCATGATGAAGACGGTGTGCTCCCCACTGTGGGTCTCGTCCAGGTCCACCAGGCGCACCTCCTCCGGCTTCTCCACGTCCACCTGCGCATCGCATTTACAATTACATTATAATTAGCAGACGCTCTCATTCAAATTCAATTAAATTTCATCCAAAGTCAATTACAAATGAGGGCATGTGTATATGGGGCTTCAACTAAATGTTTTGGCATCATTCCTACTTTATTTACACTTTTCACGTGACACTGCGTGGCCATTTTAACATGGGCGGGCATGGCACATGGCATGCATCTATGCATGCCTATTAGAAAAGTAGTAATGTCTGACATAGTACATAATGAGTAATGGACGATGGGCTGAATCTGAGTTGTGATCCTTACTTTCTGCACACACTCATCGAAGAACTCCAGACAGGCGTGGCGGTCGCTGACGAAGGAGCACTCCTCGATGAACTGGGTGAACATCTGTGTTCTGGTCAGCTGGTTGTAGAACTTCTGCTGCGTGCGGTCTCGAGACTTGAGGAACCCTGTGTGGTGTTCGAGCATTACGGTACAAAGTCAAACCCCAAAGCTATTTCAACGAGCATCCTCATCACACAAACAGACAGACTCTTACACACACTCACTAATTCAAACAACCCTACACTATCACCTCCACCACCACAACAACAGAATTATGCTGGGCCTGGCTGATGGGCAGCAAGAGTGTGTGTGTGTGTGTGTGTGTGTGTGTGTGTGTGTGTGTGTGTGTGTGTGTGTGTGTGTGTGTGTGTGTGTGTGTGTGTGTGTGTGTGTGTGTGTGTGTGTGTGTGTGTGTGTGAAGTCCTCCTCACCCTGTAGGTTAAATAGCGAGCTGCAGTCTGTGGTGCGTTCACTAGGCGCCTGTGTAATAGGTAGCAGGTATGTGCGGTAACCCCTCAGCAAGGGGTGTGTGTGTGTGTGTGTGTGTGTGTGTGTGTGTGTGTGTGTGTGTGTGTGTGTGTGTGTGTGTGTGTGTGTGTGTGTGTGTGTGTGTGTGTGCGCGAAGAAGACCATTGGAGTACCACTCCCCTCCCTGCAGGACATTTACACCGCACGCCTCACCCGAAAAGCACTGATGATCATCAAAGACACAAGCCACCCTGCACACAAACTGTTCAGCCTCCTGCCCTCTGGAAAGAGGTACAGGCGCCTCCGTTCCCGTACCACCAGGCTTGCAAGCAGCACGATGCATCAAGCAATCAAGATACTGAACACTCAACCCACTCTCCCTTCACTGTCAGCCTCTAGCCAGCCAGGCCACTGACAACGCTCCCCCCCCTCATCCCCACCACCATATCTGCGACTGAACATTCCACCTGCACTACTACATCTGTGACTGAACTTTCAACCTGCACTAACTCAAAACATACACATGCACACACACACACACACACACACACACACACACGCACACACACACACACACACACACACACAAGCACACTGCACTTTTTGCACTAAACCCAAACATACACACACTGACACACAACTCATACTCACACACATACACACACACACACACACACACAGGTACACACACACAGACGCACACCGCACTTTCTACCTGCACTAAACACACACACACACACACACACACACACACACACACACACACACACACACACACACACACACACACACACACACACACACACACACACACACACACACACACACACACACACACACACACACACACACACACACACACACACACACACACACACAAAACACATACAAACACACACACACACACACATACCGATGCTGGTGTATTTAATAAAAACCTTTTTTTTAATTATTTATTTCTTCAAATGCTACTATTACTATGTCAGAACGCTATAAAGGACTTTTAGAAAAAGAACAACAAAATACCTCCTCTTAATGTATGTTCTCTACAAGTCTCCTGTTGTCCAGTCTTGCACTTTAAATGTCTGTATGAGCAATGTCTACGTCCATACTGTCTATGTCCATGTATGAGTACTGTCTATGTCTATACTGTCTATGTCCTTACCTAGATTAGTCTATGTCTGCATGGGAGAGCAAGAAACGCAATTTCAAATTCTTTGTATGACCAGTGCATGTAAAGAAATTGACAATAAACTTGACTTGACTACTGACCCTGTAGGTTGAAGAGTGAGCTGCAGTCGGTGGTGCGGTCGCTGGGCGCCTGTGTAATGGGCAGCAGGTATGTGCGGTAGCCCCTCAGCAGACAGCTCATGAAGCGCAGGAAGGCCTCCTGGATCTCCAGCTCCAGCTGCTTCTGCCGGCCGTAGATCAGGTCGTAGTCCGTCAACAGGAACTCCAGAGTCGCCTCCTCCTGACCCGGCGTGCAGACTGCGGTGCAGACCAGACAAGACAAAGAAGTAAAAAGAGGATTATGTATACCAGTGGTTCTTAACCTTTTTTTCTTAACACACCCCCTTACCTATGCCCAAGACAAGCCACGCACCCCCACCCCAAACTTCTACACTTGTATACGCACTAAAAAATGATTTAAGTGATTAATTACAATGATTCTTGCTTGAGACATGAATCAATACCTTAATGACTTGACATGGGGACCAAAACCGGTTTAAATTTGGGTTTGACTTGGCCTAATGATAATGTTTGCTAACAGAATTTTGGTCACAACCTCAACACAAACACAATTCCGTGCACCCCCTGAAATCTCTGGCGCACCCCCAGGGGGTGCCCGCACCCCAGGTGAAGAACCACTGATGTATACTATAATCACGGTTCTAGGAGTTTCGGGTGACCGCAGAGGCGATGCTTACAGCAAATCGATATCGTCGCACTTTCCATGTGATGATATCCATGTGCTGTAAGCAACGCCTCTGGCGGTCAGGAGAAACGATATAGAACTTAGATTTTTCTTTTACTTCAGACATGTAAAAGTTTTATCTTTTATCTGACACGGTTCAACAAACTTGGCTGACAAGACAAAAAAGGAAAACGTAGGAGAGTTTTATCTTTTACCTGACATGTTTAGACACGTTTTTACATGTCAGGTAAAAGATGAAACGTTTACAAGTCTGAACTGAAGTAAAAGAAAAACCCAAGTTTTACTTTAACAGTTAGACATAATGAGCATCATACATCTATCAACACAAAGAAGTGCAATTAGAGACAGCCACCTGGCAACCGCTTGCCTGGTTACCAACACCAGACCTAATCAGAGAGATCGTCTTTCACATCGGAATGATTGTGCAAAGCAGCATGGGATTTGCCAGGCTAGACAACTGCCTGACCTAGGATACATTCCATTATCCTACCTATCCATCCTTGACTTATTGCTTGTGGCCTGGTGCTTCGCACATGCACATCAACATGCAACACTCACTTTTCTCCAGGGTCTTGTTCAAGTTGGTGAGGGAGTTGACCAAGATCTTGGCATGTTTCCTAGGAAGCGAGCGCCATGACAACGGCTTCTTATCTTCCAATCTGCAGGTGAGAGAGGGAATGCGAAGCATGTGACACGGTGGCATTGTCACTTCGGCTGACATGAGAAACCTGTCTAATGACATCTGGGTTTCAGGGCTGGACAGCAAGAGCAGACTACTGTATACTGCCATGCCTCTCTGTCAGTGAACTCTAACATGAGCCCATTTAAATTACCACAATAATCAGGCTATTGGAATTAACAGGTTATTGAACTGTTTATATTACATTACATTACATTACAAACTGTTTATTGTTGTTTACATGCAGTCTGTCGGTTGCAGCACGTGCAGACTACTGTATACTGCCATGCCTCGCTGTCAGTGAGCTCTAACAGTAAGGTAGAAACTGGATCAGAAACTGAAACCAGGGAAGCACAAAGGTAAAACTTGTAGGCCAAGAGTGATGCAAGACCCCGTAATTACAGGTATACACCAGAGATGGGACCAAGTCACTAATTTGCAAGTCACAAGTCCACTCCTCCAGCATACACGACCTAAGAGGTGTAACCACTAATTAGTGCTAACTCTGTACATGGGTCAATGGCGTTTTAATGGTAAGAGACATCAAGTTGGTGTAACCACAGCTAATGCCACTATTGCATGTATTTTTAGTAGATAGTCCACGTATCATATTCGCTGCATTACATTAATTACCAATTACTAATGAATTTATGGGCATTAGATGTGGTTGTACCACCTGACATCTGAGCCCAAAAAAACACCATTGGCCTACATACAGAATGTGACTCATGCATATTTGCATTTTGGACCTACATCCAAATGCAGATTCCGGTGCATTCCAAATGTATGAGCATTCTGAGAACAGTCTTTCAGAATGTGAGCAGAGGCTTCTCATAGCATTCTAGTCTTTTTTGAGAATCTAGCAGCGTACTCTCCACTACACTACATTCACTTCAGTTTAAATATGGGTCATTTCACGTGAAATCAGACACTTTGGGACCCGACCGACCCGGATTTCAATCATACTTGGTGTGCCTTTTCAGTAGCAAGGTAGCACCCCAGAACTGCATTGGTTTGAATCTGACACTAATATTAAGGGAGAAACAGACTAGGAAAGGTTCACATATGAGGGTAGGACACTATACATTCAGCCTTGAATATATCAGTCAGTGTTAGTCACAAAAAGATGCCTGTGGTGTTGTTTGAAAGCTCTTTTCTGGCTCTACATATTACACAATCACCTTGGAATACAACTACTCTCAGAATATGAATTATGATAAATTGAAAAATTAAAAATTGAATATCGAAAAAACTTATATTTTAAAATGGCCAGTTCCTTGTCCAAACGTAGCCGGCAATGTCATGAGCAGCACCTAAAATGCTGGTGTTCGGTTTGTTATTCATTTCAGAGAGAAGTTGACTCACAAATATGGCATCATACAGGACCCATTTACTAATAATATGGTAATACCATAGTAGCATCACATGACAAAACAAAAACAAAACATAAAATGGTCAGTGTCCATGGTCCCAGGTTTCAGAAACTAAGGCAGATGTCCATTTATACACACCAAATGATGATATGTGAATGTTTGAACATTCCTTCTCTGTGTACCTGTGTCATCTTCCCTTTACCGTACTTTAAAGAGATAATCAATGGCTACACTGTCATTTTGTACTCTACCAGTGCATTTGAAGCAGCAGCTGTGTCTTTTGTAGATAATGTATAAGTACGTCCCGTTGCAGTTACAGGTTCCACTACCAGAAGCACATCCTGATGATCCATGACAAGTCTATCTTGTCTGAAGGGAAAAGTGAAGGATGGAGATGGCCCATGAGGATGCAGGAAGTTCAGTTTCACCTCTCCAGTGCTCGGCATACATTCCTCAGCACATGCTAGCCACCAGTTGCCATCATATACAGCTGCAACACACCCTTTGAAGCTTGAAAATGTAACACATTCCTTTACTGAGCTCACTCTTTCAACTCTGCCTTCTCTGAATGCTGAAAATGGCCTAACTTCCACTGTGTCCATTGACAATGGGCAGAAGCTGTGTAGTTTTTGAGTACCTGGAATAGTTCTTGCAGATTCAAACCTTTTCAACAGGTTCTCAGCTTCATGATGGTACATCTCTGTGGTGGCAAACTGGCAATGGATGTTCTTGACATTATCCTTGACAAATTCAAACAGTTGGTATGGCGTTACAAGTTAATTGTCAATAGGACGTTGCAGACTTGCTCGTGCAGCAAGCCATTTAACTGTCCCTCCAACGCCATCACATGGACCTTCGCCATGTGATGTGGCAAAAATGTGCCACTCTGCAGGTATGTGAAAATCTGCCTCGTGGTGGCACAAATTTGTTGTGTTTTTTAAGGTTCTTATATTGTGCAGGAGTCTGCAACGTCCTATTGACAATTAAATTGTAACGCCATACCAACTGTTTGAATTTGTCAAGGATAATGTCAAGAACATCCATTGCCAGTTTGCCACAACAGAGATGTACCATCATGAAGCTGAGAAAAGGTTTGAATCTGCAAGAACTATTCCAGGTACTCAAAAACTACACAGCTTCTGCCCATTGTCAATGGACTCAGTGGAAGTTAGGCCATTTTCAGCATTCAGAGAAGGCAGAGTTGAAAGAGTGAGCTCAGTAAAGGAATGTGTTACATTTCCAAGCATCAAAGGGTATGTTGTAGCTGTATATGATGGCAACTGGTGGCTAGCATGTGCTGAGGAATGTATGCCGAGCACTGGAGAGGTGAAACTGAACTTCCTGCATCCTCATGGGCCATCTCCATCCTTCACTTTTCCCTTCAGACCAGATAGACTTGTCATGGATCATCAGGATGTGCTTCTGGTAGTGGAACCTGTAACTGCAACAGGACGTACTTATACATTATCTACAAAAGACACAGCTGTTGCTTCAAATGCACTGGTAGAGTACAAAATGACAGTGTAGCCATTGATTATCTATTTAAAGTACGGTAAAGGGAAGATGGCACAGGTACACAGAGAAGGAATGTTCAAACATTCACATATCATCATTTGGTGTGTATAAATGGACATCTGCCTTAGTTTCTGAAACCTGGGACCATGGACACTGACCATTTTTGTTTTGTTTTTGTTTTGTCATGTGATGCTACTATGGTATTACCATATTATTAGTAAGTGGTCTGTATGACGCCATATTTGTGAGTCAAATTCTCTCTGAAATGAATAACAAACCGAACACCAGCATTTTAGGTGCTGCTCATGACATTGCCGGCTACGTTTGGACAAGGAACTGGCCATATTAAAATATAGGTTTTTTAGATATTCAATTTTTAATTTTTCAATTTATCATAATTCATATTCTGAGAGTAGTTGTATTCCAAGGTGATTGTGTAATATGTAGAGCCAGAAAAGAGCTTTCAAACAACACCACAGGCATCTTTTTGTGACTAACACTGACTGATATATTCAAGGCTGAATGTATAGTGTCCTACCCTCACATGTGAACCTTTCCTAGTCTGTTTCTCCCTTAATATTAGTGTCAGATTCAAACCAATGCAGTTCTGGGGTGCTACCTTGCTACTGAAAAGGCACACCAAGTATGATCGGAATCCGAGTTGGTCGGGTCCCAAAGTGTCTGATTTCACGTGAAATGACCCATATGCAAAAAAAATGAAATGTGCCATCATCATTACGAGATACTTCAGATTATCGCTAGAAATTTCCGACGACCAATCATTTGGTACAATCTCGGCGTGCTGTGCTGAAGTACAAGTTGATGTATGAAATGACACTGGCAGCTAGCAGAGTTGTCTGCCGGGCCCTCAACCCTTGCAAGTAGGGGCGGTCCTAGGGGCGGGCCGACCACGCAATTGACCGGGGTGACATCTGAAACCACGCCCCCAAAAGACATTGTCTTGACGAAAATCGTCTTAAAACATGTAAAAACAATTATAAGCTGTCATTTGTATTTTTGTATCCTATTACCACATTGTTGTTATTATAACATTACTATAAGTGTTTTTTTTCTTCTATTTCAAGCGTTTCCTCCGATTTTTTTCGTCAGGGGCAGGGCCACCACAAAAGGAGCGGGGCGTCAGAGGAGGCGTCGCCCGGGGCGCAACTCATTGTAGGACTGTCACTGCTGGCAAGAGGGAGGAGTGGACAGGACTCAGCACACTCACTGGAATATGGTGTTGCTGTCCAGGTCCACGCACACCACATCAGACGGGGGATCGTAGAGGTCGAAGTAGCTGGAATGCACGCCCACGATGAAGGGCATGGGGGCGCACAGCACGTCGGCCAAACGCAGCGGGCACAGTGGGATGTAGGGGCAGTGCCAACGCAGAGGGAACGTCATCTGAGGGGGAGCAGGGAAGGGAGAGAGAGAGAGAGAGAGAGAGAGAGAGAGAGAGAGAGAGAGAGAGAGAGAGAGAGAGAGAGAGAGAGAGAGAGAGGATGAGGAGAAAGATGCGAGAAAGAGAGAGAGAGAGAAAGGAGGAGAGAGAGAGAGTTAAGGAGAGAAGGTAGGGAGATTGGCAAAAGTCATAGAAGGAATTGGAGAGATAGAGATAGAGGGATAGAGGAAAGGAGTTTAAGATATGTGGTGAAAGATAGAGGGAGATCAACAGAAAAATAGAGGGAGTGAGAGACATAGAGATACGTTGATATGATGAAGGAAAGGAGGGAGAGATGACAGAACAGTAAGGGAGACAAGGAAGATATGATATGGGAGGGAAAGGATGAGGGGCGCAGAGGGAGAGGAAAGGAATGTCAAAGGAATGTGTGATATGAACATGTGAAACACCAATGTGATAGGGGGTGAGAGAGAGAGAGAGAGAGAGAGAGAGAGAGAGAGAGAGAGAGAGAGAGAGAGAGAGAGAGAGAGAGAGAGAGAGGGGAAGGGAGTAAAGGAAGGACAAGGACAAAGTAAGATGGGCAGACATGGGGGAGAGGAGAGGACCAGATGGGAGTGTCAGGATGGAAGGAAAAGAAACAGACTAAAGAAAAGACGGAAGAAAAACTGGATGCACGACCAAGCTCTTGCTTAGATTGGCAAGACATGGAAACCTACATGACATGGAAACAAGACATGGCCCTACAAAGTGAAGCCCAGTAGATCATAATACGGCTGTAGAATGAGATATTAGGAGGCTTCCTACCAAATAATAATCTATAGAGGGAGTCAAAGTCAAGTCTTGAAGTTTTCCGAAAGCAGCGCCTGGAACTTGACAATGACTGTGACGAGGACAATAATAATGGAGTTCTGTTTCTCATGTTCTTGCATTGCTTGTAGATTTTGGTACCTGGTACCTCCTCCCGCCTTGAATATTGCAGTTGTGATGGTGTGAACCTCACCACACTATATTTTTTCATTTTCAGTTGATATTTGTTAGCTATTTAATGTTGAAGTCAGTGCCCTCGGTGGACATAGGGTGAAGTGAAAATACCAAGGCACACTTCATCGATCAAAAAAAAAAAAAAAGCCTTTATTGACTCACTGAGGAAGGCCGGCGGGCCGAAACATGTTGGAGTTTTTAAAAAAGTTTACTCTAACCAAGCCATGCAATAAAGGCGTCTTTATTTTTGATAGATGAGAGTGCCTTGATATTTTTCCTTTTTCAACTTCCTCAAAGAGCACCTTTTTTGAGTCCAAGAAGCGCTCTTACAACAAAACATTTTTGTGAAGTGGGCATTAGACTTACGGACACGGTGGCCTCCCCTACGGAGGTGAGCACGTCGGGCCGTAACGAGTGCAGTAGCAGCTTGTGCTCTGTCAGCACGGCCAGCAGCAGCGTACAGGCGTTCTCTGGACCCAAGTTCTGGAGAAGCTTCAGGAAACTGGCACCACTGGAGGGAGAGAGAGAGAGAGGCAGAGGGAGAGAGGGGGGGGGGTAGAGAGAGGGAGAGAGAGAGAGAGAGAGAGAGAGAGAGAGAGAGAGAGAGAGAGAGAGAGAGACACAGAGAGAGAGAGAGAGAGAGAGAGAGAGAGAGAGAGAGAGAGAGATATCAGCGACTGTGTGTGTGTGCAGGCGTTTTCTGGACCAAGATTCTGAAGTAGCTTTAGTGACACCACTTGAGAGACCAAGACAGAATAGGAGATTAAGAGGTCACCGATTGTGTGTGCGTGTCCGTGTGTCCGTGTGTCCGTGTGTCCGTGTGTGTGTGTGTGTGTGTGTGCGTGCATGTCTGTCTGTCTGTCTGTCTGTCTGTCTGTCTGTCTGTCTGTCTGTCTGTCTGTCTGTCTGTGCTCATCCTAACTAGCAGAAAGTGGGTGTGTGGATTCCATACTGTAGGCCTTAATCTAATGCTGAAGTGCCCTTGACTTGAGCAAGGCACCTGGCCCCACAATGTGGTAACCACTGTGTGGTCTTCTCTTACCTGAGAGGAAGAGGCGAGGAGACAGGTTGGCACAGTAGCAGGTTGTCGTAAGGGGACAGCTGAGACAGAAAAGAAATAAACTCAATATAGTCAGTGTGTGATTAGTAGCACTACACATGACTAATGTGTATACAAAGGAAAAGCTCTGTGTTTGAAAATGAGAAGTATGAGCACATGCAGATTGATTCTGAGAATCTGTCATGCTTTGATTTCACACCAACTAGACACCAAATCAAGCCCCAGAAGATTCAGATGAAACACAATCATTATGATAGAAGAAATCACAACTTGCATCTTGTGGATGTAGTGGATGCACCCTTATATAAATTATGCCCCGTGTAAACCAAGCACGACCTACGCAACCCAGGTAACTGGGGTCGTTGAAGAAGTTTCGCCATGGATTCGCTTTATTCGCTCTGGACACCTCATTGACATGCTTGATTTAGCTAATCACACAATGGTTCTAGCTTGACAGCCAGGGACATTCGGAGATATGAACGGTCCAATTAGTTTTCGCCAAAATTACCTTGACTTTAATTTGTTCCCGGTCGCACTTGGTTTACATAGGGATTTATAGTGGATGCATTCTTCTCTTGCTTGCCCCTTCTTCACTACTGCTAACTTAAAAGGCATTTTGGTACAGTATTACCCAGTGTTCTCAGCAAACACTCTCTAAGCAGCGATCTCGAGCTGTGGAGGAAGTGAGATCACCCATAAAACACACAGAAAAAGGTAACACTTAATTTTAATGGTTCACTATTACAGTGGATCTACCACATTAGGTACAGTGTAATAACCAGTGTAACGATATTTAATACCATGTAATACCAGTGTAACACCATGTACCAATTTTGTACCTACATCTAGGGCAAGGGTTGGTACGTGCTGTTACACTGGTATTACATGGTATTAAATATCGTTACACTGGTTATTACACTGAAGCTAATGTGGTAGATCCACTGTAATAGTGAACCATTAAAATAAAGTGTTACGCAGAAAAATATATATTGTACAGAAACTAACATGCCTGCACACAACTCTAGTGCGACACAACTCTTCCAAACATCCCTAACATTTAGCAACTGTTACTCTTCAAACCGGTTATATGCAGTAGGATGACATGAAATGAGAACATGCAATGGGATGGTGGTTTACTGTAGTTATTATGCAGGCGTATACACATGCTAAACGTAATGTAAATGGACTGAGGAGAACAAAGAAAGCACGGCATCTGCAGAGTGCATGGTCATGTGTGGATGGGAGGAGGATGCAGTGAGGCTGAGTACTTCACAGAGGCCTGCCTGAGCTGTGCTGGGGGGGGGGGGTTGGTTCAAGTCAATTCAGTGTGTGACATGATGTGTGGTATGGTGTGTGTCATGGTGTGTGTTGTGGTGGTGGTGGTGGTGTGTACTGTAGCGTTGTGTGGCATGGTGTGTGTGTGTGTGTGTGTGTGTGTGTGTGTGTGTGTGCGTGTGTGTGTGTGTGTGTGTGTGTGTGTGTGTGTGTGTGTGTGTGTGTGTGTGTGTGTGTGTGTGTGTGTGTGTGTGTGTGTGTGGTGTTGTGCACTGCAGCATGATGTGTGGGGCAGCGTGTGGCATGGTGTGTGTGTGGTGTGTGGCATAGTGTATGTAGCATGGTTTGTGTGTGTAGCATGGTGTGTGTGTGTGACATGGTGGGTGTCATGGTGTATGTGGTGGTGTGTGGCATAGTGTGTGTGTAGCATGGTGTGTGTGTGGCATGGTGTGTGTGTGTGGCATGGTGTATGTGCAGCATGGTGTGTGTGTGTGGCATGGTGTGTGTGTGGCATGGTGTGTGTGTGTAGCATGGTGTGTGTGTGGCATGGTGTGTGTGCATGTGTGTGTGTGTGGCATGGTGTGTGTGTGTGGCATGGTGTGTGTGTGTAGCATGGTGTGTGTGTGTAGCATGGTGTGTGTGTGTGGCATGGTGTGTGTGTGTAGCATGGTGTGTGTGTGTGGCATGGTGTGTGTGTGTGGCATGGTGTGTGTGTGGCATGGTGTGTGTGTGTAGCATGGTGTGTGTGTGTGGCATGGTGTGTGTGTGTAGCATGGTGTGTGTGTGTGGCATGGTGTGTGTGTGTAGCATGGTGTGTGTGTGTGGCATGGTGTGTGTGTGTAGCATGGCATGCGTGTCTCACCTGCACCAGGATGCGTGGGCGCTGGGGGGAGGGGAAGGGGACGTTGTGCATGAAGCTGGAGATGTGCCTGAGGGAGAGAAGAGCAACACACACACACACACACACACACACACACACACACACACACACACACACACACACACACACACACACACACACACACACACACACACACACACACACACACACAGATGAATTATACATTCACAGACCATAAGCCACTGTGCAATATAGGTCAACCCTACTGAAGTAGACTACAGAGACTCAAGCAGAGAGCTTCTGCAATGAATTACAGCACATGATATCTTTATGTTATGTTCGGATCATTTGTGTATCCCATACAGCTACCAGCCACATATAATACACATGTCCATACTGTTCTACAAAGGCTAAGTGCAGTAACTATGACAACACAGAAGCTGAGAAAAAGGCCTTCAAATCCTTGGGATTAGATTGGATATTGCAGCTACTGCAAATTTGACATAGTGACATCTTTAAATTAGGACACATAGGGATCATCAGGCTTTGTCACAAGATAAAGGAGGAGTAGAGATGTCCGATAATAACTGCCCTCAGATATTATCGGCCCGCTAATAGCATAAAATGTAATATCGGTCAATATCGGTATCGGATTTTTGACCCATCAAAACCGATATAATAATGCTTGAATTACTGTACACTTTTCTCCTTAATTATTTTTCTATTTTGCACAGACAATGTTAATATTTGGAAAGCTTTGTTGCATTCAAGAATGCATCTAGTGGGGCATTACTATAAAATTAAGCATATTTTGTTCCACAACAGCAGATTTGTAATGTTACCTAGAATTTGTTATGAGGAAAAATAACCCACATATATCGGCATTGGTATCGGCCAATATCGGAATCGAAAATTGAGAGTTGGACAATATCGGCATATCGGATATCGGCAAAAAAGTCAATATTGGACATCTCTAAGGAGGAGTAAAGAAGACCATTTTCAGTCTAAACACAATTTTGGCTTCTCCTTTGTAGGGCAGTATACAGTGCATGTTTGGATATAATCATGAGGCGTATCATACGCATATGGGTCAGTGACGTTTCAGTAGTAGCACGTCAGGGCGGCACAACGACATCTAGTGCCACTATTTTATGTTTGTTTGTTTGTTTGTTTGTTCGTTGGGGCACTAGAAGCATATTCATTGCAGCATATCAACCATCACAAAGTACTAATTAATTCATGAACATTATATGCTGTTCCACCTGTCGTCTGAGCAAAAAAAAAAAAAAAAAAAGCCTTTCTGTTTAGAGGTCCTCACTGCCCTTGTCCCATTTTATACAGTCTCACAGTCACACTTCAGTAACTGCAGTGGCTATCTGGGACAGCCGAGGCGACATGCTTATGGAGTGAGCTGTGGCATGAGAGGGTCACATGTTCGAATCCCAGCCTAAGCAAGGCTTGGGCTTGAGCAGGACACCTAACCCCATATTGCTCCAGGGACGGTGACCTATGGATGAACAGGGCTGCATAATGTAATGTCATGCAATGTGTAATCTAATATAATATCTATTCAACCAGCCTGATCTCTCAGAATTCTGTGGAATGGACACGGATCTTATGGACAAGAAATCTGTGTCAGTTTCACAGATTTTGCCAAAATTCCGTACCCCTGGTCACGGAAATGTTTTCCGTGATAGGCCCAATGGGAGTAAAAAAAATTGTAGTTGCCCTCCTTGTCGAAGACGCGCAGACCCTCCCCCTGTCCTTCGACTTGGACAAGTGCTTAGGGCAGTCATGGGTAAGTGGTTAGGGTGTCAGACTTGTAGCCCAAATGTTGCCGGTTCGACTCCCGATCCGCCATGTTGGTGGGGGGAGTAATCAACCAGTGCTCTCTCTCATCCTCTTCCATGACTGAGGTACCCTGGTACCGTCCCGCCGCACTGATCCCTAGAGGCGCCATTGAGGGCTGCCCCCTTGCACGGGTGAGGCACAAATGCAATTTCCTTGTGTGCAGTTTGCAGTCTTAACTTGTGTGCTGTGGAGCGCTGTGTCACAATGACAATGGGAGTTGGAGTTTCCCAATGGGCTTTCACATAAAAAATTACACAGTCAACAGGAGTAGACATTTTGGATGGGATTTTTTTCTGTGGGAGTGGGATGGGACATTGTTTATCCAGAAAGTCAAAGAATGCACGCACATTAGTGGCACAGGTGCTGGACCAAACGTAAGATAACTGAAAAGAAAATAAAGGTCCGCAACCCTGTTTGCACTTTGATGAAGGACGATTAGTCCGAAACGTCGTGCCATTAAATACTTGGGAGCATTTAACAGTGTTGCGGACCTTTATTTTCTTTTCAGTTATGGGACATTGTTTGTCATAATTATAGGGCAGCTCACTCACTTTTCCAGAGGCAGCACGTGGGGTCCGGAGATGGAGTATCGGTAGACGAAGGTGAGGAACTTCTGGAAGACGGTGAAGAACGGCCAATGGGAGAGCACACACACACTCTTCTTCACCTGCACGGAGCGGCTGGTGATGGGCCTGGATAAAATAAAATTTAAAATAAAATAAAATAAAAGAGAAAGTTATCAGTATCGTTAGTTTGGCCACTGCTCTAAGTAAAAGAGCACACAGATACTCTTCCTAACCAGCAGGAAGCGCCTGGTGATATTGTGATATTGTGCCATTTATGGAAATACCGGTAAGTTTTTAAATTTTATACCTCCCCTTGAGTTAAATGATTGAGTTGTACATTTCTTCTGTATTTACAGTCATTCTCTGAGTCTGGCAGTGCAAACTTTACCTCCAAGCATTGAATCCTATGAGACCAGCTCCAGTGAATGGCTGAAATTTCAGGACAAAGGTACAACTCAATCATTTAACTCAAGGGGAGGTGTAAAATGAACTTATTTCCAAAAATGGCACAATATCACTTTAAATAAAGTAACTACAATAAATGCATAAATGGAGTCACCGCACCAGAGCATCTGAGATGAAGATTGAATGGTGCTTTTATTTAGAAAGAAGAGCACAATTCACAAGGAAAAAAACACTCTGTAAGCTTACCGGCGGTCCACCACGCTCACCAGCCCCAGACGCACACGCTGCCGTTCCGTCAGGGCCTCCCGCGGGTACGCCTCGTAGAACTGGATGGCAGCACCGTACACCTGGACAGGTACAAAACACACTTGAACTTAGTGTCTGTTTCTGTTGAAAGTAGAATGCAGAGTACTCTCACAATCTCTCTCCTACACACACAGCAGGGATGGAAATAAGCGCCCGTCCACCTGCCAATGACGGGTGAATTTGACTTTTGAGGTGAAATATTTCCACCCACCAGTCACTTTGACGGGTGAAATTTTTCTACAGGCACAGAATGCTGAATTACAACCAGCATCCAATATCAAAGGTTTAAGCAAATTGGTAATGTAAAGAGTTATTGGCATCACAATAACTGAATTTATGACCTCTGAAACAAAAGTATTGATCAGAAAATGATCTTACTTGGCATTACAATGCTTGGAACGGTTATGAACTGGTAAAAATGGTGAGTGACTGGTAGATTTTATATTCTACGTGGCACAGTGACTGGTGGGGAAAATGTTCAAGTTCCACCCCTGACACACACATGCACACGCACGCACGCACGCACGCACGCACGCACGCCCGCCCGCACGCACGCACGCACGCACGCACGCACGCACGCACGCACGCACGCACGCACGCACGCACGCACGCACGCACACACGCACACACACACACACACACACACACACACTCTCTCTCTCTCTCTCTCTCTCTCTCAAACACACACACACACAGCTACACACCTTTTCCCCGGTGGCACTGGTGAGGACGAATGTGGAGAAGACGGGCAGCTGGTACTTGGTGTTGAGGGGCCAGCTCTCCACAGTGACCCCCATGGGGAGGCAGAACATGGGCACCGACTCCGGCAGGGGGAAGGACTCCACATCCTCCTCCGGGTACCGGCTAATCAGACCTGGAGGAACACACACACACACGCACACGCACACGCACACGCACACACACACACACACACACACACACACACACACACACACACACACACACACACACACACACACACACACACACACACACACGTGTCATGCAGGGGAAACGACTCGAGGTCCAACCTCAGGGTGACTAGCTAAACACACACACATATTCATATACAGTACAGGCAAACACAGACACACATACCCACACACACAGAAATATACAAAAGAATCACAGCCTATCTGTCATAAACGGTTACACACACACACACACACACTCATGTATACACAGTACACACAAACATGAGCACACACACGCACACACACACACACACACACACACACACACACACACACACACACACACACACACACACACACACACACACACACACACACACACACACACACACACACACAGAGCGAGTGAGCATCTGTGCGTATTATTATTATATAAACATTAATTAGCCCCCAAGTTAGAAGATATCTGTCATGCAGAACACCTTCAGTTCTCATGCAGAGTAGGCCTACATGTTACTGTCTGTTTGTGTGAGTTGCAATTACTCTATCATATGTCAGGCATGTGAGACAGCCATATGGTCATCTTATTGACGCCTGGAGAATGTGTCTCTAGATTAAGTTGTTCCAGGGTTTGTCACAAGATGTGCTCAGACTACTTGGAGTGTTTCATGCCTTCTTGCCTTCTGACCCAAAAATACCTTGTCTTGGCTTTCTTTTTAAAATTGCATTTATTAATTTTTCCAAAAGAATTATATAAAAGTCACATAAATGTCCTCACATTTTGAATCATATTCCAACATGGTAGTACAAATAAACAGAGGCTATTTTTCTTTTATACGTTTACTTGTACCTTACTCTGCTGCACACTGAGTCTGAAACAAGTTCCGTTCCGTCCATGCATTAACTGTTATCACTCTAAGCACAAGTATGTGGAAATGATATGGATACCACATGGAACTCTGAAATATATTTTAGAATAACAAAAAAACCCATATACTGTAGTCAGCCATGTGGGTTACTCACCTGCCTCGTACACAAGAGCATTGGCTTTGGCTACCGCCCTCTTGTAGCACAGGTACAATGCTGGACCCCACTGCAGAACAAAAACACACACACACACACACACACACACACACACACACACACACACACACACACACACACACACACAGACACATAGACACACACACACACACACACACACACACACACACACACACACACACACACACACACACACACACACACACACACACACACACACACACACACACACACAACCAAGGGTTGAAAACACTTTCTCTACTCCCCTCTCTGAGGCATAATAATTCATGCCATTCTTGTGTTTGTGGACTGGGTATAATACCGTTTTAGTAAGAGGCTAGCAATAGCCGTTCACTTGCACTAGCCTAGCTCCACCCATCTCTGGAATTACAAGGACTGTTTGGACTCTGACTAACTGGGAAATAGGGTCTAATGTTAAAAATACCGGATGGGTATTTAAGCAATCACATCTCGGAAACAACATGAACATACCATACATATTGTGCTTAAACATGCATGGCTTCCCATACCTGAGATAACAAGCCTAGCATGAACGTGGAAACGTGAAGGATTGTGGGTATTTTGTCATGGCAAGGATGCAGCAAGTGCAACCTTGAGAACTCTAAGAAGAAAGTGCGTGGGAGACTTCTAGAATTCTGAAGCACTCTTCTCTTTGGAACAGCACGTGAAGTGAAATGGGGTTACTCATACTAGCAAGGATATCAGACATTTCTTTGAGAAACAGCCTCTGTTTCAGTTCAGCATTTTGCTATGAATTTCATATGAAATGTAATAACTGTCAGAGGAAGTGAGATACAGGCAGGTCGAAAATAACTGAGTGGAGAAATATTCCCACCACCACAGCCATCCAGGACCACAAGACACTATTTTTCATCACATTGTATTACAATGCATGAAACGGATTAAGTGAATTAAGTAGTCCCCCCGTTTTACCACATTTCTTCCTGTCATAATCTCTGGTCCTATCCTCAATAAAAGGCACAAAAGGCAAATAAAATGTTTGCGGAAAACCTCCCCCCAAAAAAACAAAAAACAAAAGATTCACCATGCTGGTGTTGAGGTTTTACCACATTTCTTCCTGTGATAATGTGTAGTCCTATTCTCAATAAAAGGCACAACAGGCACATAAAATGTTTGCAACACAAAAGCACACTGTTCACCTTTGCAGAGTGTAGGTCTATTGACCTTCTTCAAGGATTCAACCAGATTCTCTGCAAATGTGAACAGTGTGCGGTAGCGTTCTTGTCGCAAACGTTGAAGACGTGGAGATGTGCCAGAATTGTACAAAATGGAACCATAAAATGTCTGCGAAAAATAACAAATAATATAACGCAACAAAGTCTCACCATGCCGGTGTTGAGGTTCTTGTCGACGCGGCAGAAGGTGTGCGGCGCCACCTCCGCTTTGCTGGGCATGAGCAGCGAGATGTCGGTGACGCCCAGCGTGTTGAGGGCCTGCGAGTCGGGCGCGCGGCGGTAGATCAGGAAGGTGCGGTGCGTGGTGGGGCTGCCCGTGCTCAGGCTGGCCGAGCGGCCGTACGGGGTGTGGTCAATCATATCCCAGCCCGACCTGGACGGCTCCTTGCCCTCGTACAGGACACTAAAGTGCAGACAGGAAAGATATGAAGATATTGTTACATTACACGACAGGACACTATGGAGGCAGGAACAACATTACATTACATGACATTACATTACAGGGCACTACAGTGCAGACAGGAAAGATATGAAGATATTGTTACATTACACGACAGGACATTATGGAGGCAGGAACAACATTACATTACATGACATGACATTACATGACATTCACCATGTCCCAAACTGACTCGGAAGGCTCCTTGCCCTCGTACAGGGCACTACAGTGCAGACAGGACAGGTATAAAGATCCTTACGTATTATTCATTCATTACATTAAATTACATTCATGCCGTGTCCCCAATCCCTGTCCCCTAACCCCATCCCTGTCTCTGTCCCTGTCCCTGACCCTCATCCCCTGACCACCATCCCTGTCCCATGTCCCCCGTCCCCGGTCCTCACTCCAGCTCCTGTTCCCTAACCCCTGTCCCCCATCCCTATCCCCTATTCCCAGTCCCTATCCCCCATCCCCTGTCCCTCATCCCTGGTCCTTGTCGCCCATCCCCTGTCCCCCATCCCCTGTCCTCCATACCTGGTCCTTGTCCCCTTTCCCCTATCCCTGGTCCTTGTCCCCTGTCCCTCATCCCTGGTCCTTGTCGCCCATCCCCTGTCCCCCATCCCCTGTCCTCCATACCTGGTCCTTGTCCCCTTTCCCCTATCCCCTGTCCCCTACCCCTGTCCCCATCCCTGGTCCTTCTCCCCCATCCCTATCCCCTGCCCCTGTCCCCTATCCCCTGCCCCTGTCCCCTATTCCCAGTCCCTGTCCCCCATCCCTGTCCCCCATCCCTGGTCCTTCTCCCCTATCCCTGTCCCCCATCCCCTGTCCTCTATCCCCTGTCCCCCATCCCTGACCCCTATCCCTGGTCCTTGTCCCCTATCCCCTGTCCCTCATCCCCTGTCCCCAATCCCCCATCCCTGTCCCCCGTCCCCCATTCCCAGTCCTCACCCCAGATATCCATCTCCCATCCCCTGTCCCCGATCCCCAGCCCCCATCTCCCATGCCCCATCCCTGTCCCCCATCCCTGGTTCTCACCCCAGCTCCACGATGGGCGGCTTGTCGTGTCCTCGTCGGTAGCAGAGGAACATGTGTGGGTTGTTGATGAGGCCGGCGCTGAGCTCAGCCGGGTGGCCCCCCAGCGTCTTCTCGATGCAGGTGAAGCCCTCGGGCACGTCCTCCCCCAGCCCCCGCGCTATCACCACCACATCCGTCACCGGCTCCACCGGCCGCCCTCCTACAGTAGAGTAGAACAGAACAGAACAGAATAGAATAGATTAGAATAGCTGTTGTTATCATATTCACATACAGAATTTACACAGCACAAATTTCACTTTGAGTGTGTTTATATCCAGTTCAGTATCCCGAATATGAGGCTTATCTCAGATATGATCAAATTAGGATAAGGTGCTTATATGAGTTTAGAGCAGTGTTTCTCAACCTTTTTTTAGGCGAGGCACCCTTACAGTTCATGAAAAATTTCAAGGCACCCCAAACCAATAAGCCATAACATGGCATCGCATCCAATACCACAAAAGCTTAGAAAAGTAACACATTTGAGACGTCACACGACCTACGTTCAAAGTTGCAGCTGACTGGGGCGACCTATATTTACTTTATTGTGCAAAAATGGCAGATAAAAGATTCCACTGACTAGCATTAACTTACCAATTTAGACAAAAATGTATTATATTACATAATTAATTCATCAGCCACGTTTCCGCGGCACCCCTGAGGGGGGCCCGCGGCACCCCAGGGTGCCCCGGCACCCCTGTTGAGAAACACTGGTTTAGAGAGTTAAATCCCGGTCTACGTTCTTGGCCGTTATAGAATTCTCTTCAAATGCGTGTAGCCTGGAAACCTGCAACAACATTCTATGGGAAGCCTTTCCATGCATAAATATCCCAGTGACTCTCAGAATACTGCACTTAGCATATCCCGATTTCGCAAAAAACAGAATAAGGTCTTATTATCTGGGATACTGAAGTCGGGAAAAGGTGTTAACGTTCAGCCAAATTCGGCATACTATCACATTTGGGATACTGAACTGCATATGAACACACTCCTTTGGGAGATTGAAAGCACTCACTTCAGTGCAGACATTAAAGTGACATGCTGTTCAACACAATGGGTTACTTACAAAAGGTATATAAAACAATATTAACATCATAGTATAAGTAACGGATGCCAAATAGCAGAGTTTAGGGGTAGAACGTTAGTAAACCTCCCTTCCGAATCCTCAGATACGATAGCATTGAACCAGAGAGAGTAGAGAGAGAGAGAGAGGTTCCATTGGCCCATTGTTTCCGGGTTCTATTATTGCAAGGGGGAGGTGGGGAAATCCCCCTTTAGGCAGACCTAGGCAGAACTAAGGACTGTTCTATTCAATGCTAGGAGCATTATGACACGCCCCTTTAGGCAGACCGGAACCTGGTCACGTTAGGTGCCCATAGAAACCTATTATGTTGGCATATCTCTATACTTAAAGAATCTCTGATTGAACTACCTGGACCTTAACACAGTGGTACTGTACTGTGCCTCCCATGCCGAACTGGAGCGTTGACTAGACAATCACGGGTTCGAACCCCGAATGGCGAATTTGCACAGACTGATCTTGACTATGGAAGAATAGAATAAAACACTACGAACCTCTAAGCTAGAATAAAACACTACTAACCTCCACCTCCTCGATTCTGCAGCTGCTGTCCTCCTCCTCCTCCTCCTCCTCCATCCTCGTCCATGGGGGTGCTGCCCTCCACCAGGCCTGCCACCACAAAGTAGTCCACCAGCTGAGGGCATTTCTCCTCAGTCATGCCGGCTGCTAGCCCACGGCTGCGGAGAGGGAGAGAGCAGAGGGAGAGAGGGAGAGGGAGAGCGAGAGAGAGGGAGGTACAGAAAGAGAGAGAGGGAGAGAGAGAGGGGGTGGTGGGAGGGAGAGGGAGAGAGAGAGACAAACAGAATTTAAATGAATATTTTGTTACAGACTCAAGGTTTCATAAAAACATAACTTAGAAAAGCCAATACAAGTAAAGTAACGCAAGTACAGTAAGGCAAATGCCAAGAGAGGCAGAAAGAGGGGCAGGGAGAGGGAGAAAGACAGACAGAGTGGGCAGAGAGAGAGAGAGGGGGGGGGGCAGACAGAGAGAGGGACAGATAGAGAGAGGGGGGGGGAGAGAGACAGAGGCAGAGATTATCAGTGGGAAGTGATGAGAGATAGACAGAATGTGAAAGAAGGCATAAAAACAGGCTGAGGGGGACATGAAGGGTAACACACACATCAGGGAAGAGAGAATGACGACAGGAAAGGAGAGAGTAGATTGAGAGAGAGAGAGAGAGGGGGCATGTTAAGACCTGACAGAACAAACACCTGATCACACAGAGGCATGTTTACAAAGGCGTTCCTTGCTCCTGTCTTGCATGTCAACAACCTTTTCTTGCTTTCATTTAGTAGTGTGCAGTCTCACAATATCAAATTGTGAAGAATAAGAATGAGTAGAAAGTCGTCAATCTTCCAAAGTGGAAAAATAGATCGCCTTGGAGTGAGGAGGCTGATAGAGGATTGTGATTTTTTTTTTTTAATCGAAATCTGTATTTTATGTTAAAAAAATGTGATATTTGCCATATCGCCCACCCCTTCTTTCATTACAATATGACAGACTAGTTAATGTGTAACTGTTGTGTATGGCTCAAACTAAACAGAATGCTTGCATTCCAAAAGCTTTCTTCTGTAATACCAGTCCATAGCTGCATTACAGCAATACTAAATAAATACATTTCTGTTGTTTGGGACCTGCTTCACTCTGTAGGGTCATTCCATGTCAATTCCCATGATTACCTGGAATCTCCCCAGGTGACCCTCCTAGATTTGCACAGACAGGTACCTTTTGATGCCATCTGAAAGAATACCAGGTTTTTCCATTCCTACCTCTAATAGTTTTGGAGATGAGGGGCCAATACTACAAAGCTGGTTCAGGAGTAGATAGGAGGTAAATCATCTAATAGAAGAGCCTGGAGTGCCCATTTTCAAGAAAGAGTATAGGTCTGAGGTGGTGATGAGATGAGCGTGAATACTTAGACATGGAATGACCGTGTATGCTAAACAGGGTTCTCTTTCTAGAATATTTCATAAATGTATCTTTGCTCAGTGTCAGGACCCAGTCCTAAAACAGGACACAGTCATGATGTAGGTACCGTAGCTCTTATTCATCAGCTTGCCAAAAGCGAAGGCCAGGTTAGCACCTCACCTCAACTTCCACCTTACTGTGAAATACGTCAACAGACTCCAGGCTCTCTGTTTTACTCACAAAGTCAAGCGCTTACAGTACACTACAACCACAGGTTTACTTGCAAACACCCACACACAATCACATACTGAACTCACACACATCATCATACACAACCACATACTGTACCCACACACATCGCCATGCCATCTGACAAGCTGTTTTGTTTTTCACAGGATACACTGTAAAGAAATGGTCTTCTCTCCTCTCCCTATGGTTCTTTTCTACTTTCTCAACACCTCTTCCTCTCTCTTCCCTCCTTCCTCTCTCTCTTCTTCCCTCTCTTCCTCCCTTTCTTCTCTTCTCTTCTCTCTCTTCCTCCCTTTCTTCTCTCGTCCCTCTCTTCTTCCATCTCTTCTCTTCCTTCCCTCACTCCACTCCTCTCTTCTCTCCTCCCTCTCTTCTTCTCTATTCCCTCCTCCCTCTCTTCTTCTCTCTTCCCTCCTCCCTCTCTTCTTCTCTCTATTTTCTCTTCCCTCCTCCCTCTCTACTCTCTTCCCTCCTCCCTCTCTTCTTCCTCTTTTCTCTCTTCCCTCCTCCCTCTCTTCTTCCCTCTCTTCCTCCCTCGCTCCACTCGTCCTCCCTGCTGCTGCAGCTATCCCTAGACAGGCCACTAGGCATAGGTATTTGTGGGAAGGCACTTTACGGGAGCGTTTCCATGGTACCATTTAATAAAGCTGCTCTAGAGTGGCGGGCCGGGCTGGCTGTAACTGAGTTAGATGCTTTTGTGTGCATGGCTGAGGAGGAACAGCGAGCAGTGAGTGGCCATACATCAGTGTGTTTGTTCGTGTCACCAGGGCCGCTGACAGCTTTGGCTGGGCCCAGGACAAAGTCACCTGAATGGGCCCCCCACCCAATGTATATTACATTACATTACATTACATTACACTTAGCTGACGCTTTCATTTATTCAAAGCGACTTACAGTTACTATTATTTTTCAGGGTATTTGTTACAGTCCCTGGAGCAATGTGGGGTTAGGTGCCTTGCTCAAGGGCACTTCAGCCATGGATGGAGATATAGGGAGAGGTCAGGGGGGATTCGAACCTGCAACCCCTAGATTGAAAGACCAACTGTCTAACCACTAGGCCACGGCTGCCCCATATATAATGTAAGTAATGCCTATTTCTGGGCCCCCTTTCGCTCTGGGTCCAGGACAAGTGACCCCTTTGTCCACCCCCCCTTGTCAGCTTCCCAGCGCGTCACCAAAATTGATGTCTGATTAAACTGAAGTACACGGCAGGGGGCTCTGGGGATGGGAGTGAGGGAGGGATGGAAATAGGGCTGGGCGGTTCTGGAAAAAATGTGTATCACAGTTTTCTTGATGAAAATTAGTATCACGGTTCTCTGCTCGATTTTTTTTTTCATAAGCGGTGATTTCCCCCCACATCTCAATGTTTCTGAAGAAAAGGCTGAAATTAAATTTTAAAATGAGATAAAATCCTGAATTTTAATTAATCTCCATTTCTATTTTAATCACTTTTTTGGAATAAAAAAAAAAAACCCTTCTCTAATCAAAAAGTGAACCTTCAGTAGGTGAAAACTGTTATCACGTTTTTTAACGGTTGACTGCCCGGCCCTAGTTGGAAACATCGTACACTGTTATGTCAGCAGTGCATACCAATAGGAAAAAAACTGAAAAACAGAAGGAAAAAAAACTATAGGACGGGCGAAAAAACTGGATTACATAACCGTCTTGACGCAGCTGTATGAGAGGATTTGAGATTTGTGGTGGTCAGCAATCCTCTCTGCCTGGTGTTTCCAGCCTGGCGTGATTGATGACTGGAAATGACCAGTGCAGTGGCCTCGCTCAACCACCTACACTCGTCCACACCACCCGCCACCCCCCATACACACACACACACACACACACACACACACACACACACACACACACACACACACACACACACACACACACACACACACACACACACACACACACACACACACTCGTCCACCACCCCCCCCCACACACACACACTCGTCCACCCCCCACACACACACATGCTCCACCCTCCTCTCAACCATCTATACTGTGATCCAGATCCAAACACACACTCACATCCTCCCCTCCCTCTCCTCAACCATCTCCACTCATACACACGCCACCCGCACACACACACACGCTCCACCCTTCTCTAAACCATCTACACTGATCCACCCCCCCCCCACACACACACACCCTCCCTCTCCTCAACCATCTCCACTCATACACACGCCACCCGCACACACACACACACACACACACACACACACACACACACACACACACACACACACACACACGCTCCACCCTCTTCTCAACCATCTACACTGATCCACCCCCCCACACACCCTCCCTCTCCTCAACCATTTCCACTCATCCCCACCCTACCCACCCACTCATACACACACACCTCCTCCTCCTCTTCTCCTTTTCCTCTTCCCACCATCCAGTGGCCATGCCTGTGAATCCCTCCCTCCCTCCCTCCCTCCCTCTCCTCGACCCCCCCCCCCCCCCCCCCCCCCCCCCCAGCCACACACACCACACAGACACACACACCAACACCACACAGACACACACAGTCACCTCTTCATCTGTTCATTCTTCCCCCCTTCCCCTCTGTACCCTCCCTGTCACAGGCGCATCTGCTCAGCAGGCTAGTAGGCAGGCAGTCGCTTGGGGCCCACAAGCCTCTAGATCAAGGGTGTCAAACTCAAATTGACTGAGGGCCAAAATCGGAATATCGCGGGCCGAACTCAAAATTTATTTTTAATAAATGAACTAAAAGCGTGCAGGCACACACTTAATACTCATAGATAAGTCTCATACACACTGGCACATGTTGTATTGTGTATGAGTGTGAGCTGTGTCATTGGCCTGGGCCCGCTCATACTTCTGTGACGCACCAAATTTCATGTTCAAGTCATGTTACACAATACATTTATGGTGTGGGCCAACTGTAATACACATTTGAAATGATCTCGCGGGCCGAATAAAATGACTCCGCGGGCCAGATTTGGCCCCCGGGCCTGAGTTTGACACCCCTGCTCTAGATGATGAATAACAGCTCACGCTTTACTACAGTAATGGCGATTTTGTTTGAAATGTTCATTCCTTTGAGTTTTCGCATGGGGCCCCAGCTGACCCTAGAATCGCCTCTTCCCCGTTTTAGAACCCCCCCAACCCCCCAACCCCCCTGCCCTCCACACATACCCACCCCCTCTCTTTCTCCATTTTGCCCTCTTCCCTGCCAGTGAACCCCATATCTATGTTCATGGGCCCAGTAGCATGCAGACTGGAACTGGCTCATCACGCCCACATAAGGCAGGGCAGCACATGAGGGGAATGAGTGAGTGAGCAAGCGAGCGAGCAAGTGAGCGACTGTGTGTGTGAGAGAGCAAGCGAGCGAGTGAGCGAGCGAAAGTGAAGAATGAGCGACAGAAAAGAGCCAACTCAGTCGGATGACAAACAGGAAGTGCTCAAGACCAACACACTTCCCGTCACTCACCATCAACGTCTATGGTGTAAATGTGTGCGAAAGCATGTGTGTGTGTGAGTGTCATGACATGAGAGACAGTGCACTGCCACTGACTCCAACCCCAGCGACCTCCAGAACAAAAGACTGGATAGCACAGAATTTGAATGTGTGGGCTGCTCAACAATAAGGGTGCCTTGAAATATGAAATTGTCCCATATTTAGACACAAAAATATGAAACAGGACACAATTTTGTTAACATACAGGAAATTGCACAGAAATACAACAAGGGGAGGGCACCCACACTCCCCGCGAGAATAAGGTGTCCCGTATTTTTCCCCACAGAGAGTTGGCAACACTGCACAATCTGTACCATTGTTCTGTACTACTTCATGCTTTCTTATATGGTGAACTGTGCAGTTATCCAATACCTAGAAAAACAGCATCAAAGGGAGTGCTGCTTCACTTGGTCACTTATCCAACTCTAGTACAAAAGGGTACTCTTTAAAAAAAAAACATGGCCGTCCTTACTTAAATGTAAAAAGCCTCTACTAAAATCTGGTTACAAGCCTACTCGTTTCGACACATTGTCTTCATCAGTGCTTCATGACGTAGAAAAATAGACTTATTTAGTTCTGGTCATGACTCATGTGTCTCATATGGGGAGACTACAGAAGATGATGCATAATACAGTGCCCTCCATAATTATTGGCACCCCTGGTTGAGATGTGTTTTTTAGCTTCCAATTATTATTATTTTTTTTCTAAATAATATGGGACCTTAATGGAAAAAAAGAGAAAAATCCAACCTTCAATACAAGTGCATTTATTCAGTGGGGAAAAAATCCCACATAAAGAAATAATTATTTGACATCAAATAATGTGTGTCACAATTATTAGCACCCCTGGTGTTAATATTTTGTACAACCCCCTTTTGCCAACAAAACAGCACCTAATCTTCTCCTATAATGTTTCACAAGATGGGAAAAGATCTTCAGCCATTCCTCTTTGCAGAATCTCTCTAAATCATCCAGAGACCTGGGTCCTCTCCTCTGTACTCTCCTCTTCAGCTCACCCCACAGGTTCTCAATGGGGTTGAGGTCAGGGGACTGAGATGGCCATGGGAGGAGCTTGATTTTGTGTCTGGTGAACCATTTCTGTGTAGATTTGGCATGTTTAGGGTCATTGTCTTGCTGAAAGACCCAGTGACGACCCAGCTTCAGCTTTCGGGCAGAGGGCAACAGATTTTGATTTAAAATGTCCTGGTATTTCAAAGCATTCATGATGCTATGCACCCTAACAAGGTTCCCAGGGCCTTTGGAAGCGAAACAGCCCCACAGCATCACTGACCCACCCCCATACTTCACAGTGGGTATGAGGTGCTTTTCAGCATGCGCATCTTTCGTGGTACGCCAGACCCACTTAGAGTGTTTGTTGCCAAAAAGCTCAATCTTGGTCTCATCTGACCAAAGCACACGGTCCCAGTTGAAGCCCCAATACCGCTTGGCGAACTCCAGACGCTTGCGTTTATGATTGTGAGTGAGGAAAGGTTTTCTCCGTGCATGCCTCCCAAACAGCTTGTTGGTGTGTAGACAGCGCCTGATGGTTGATTTGGAGACTTTGTGACCCCAGGATGCTACCATTTGTTGTAATTCTGTAGCAGTGAGCTTTGGAGATCTTTTGATTTCTCTTACCATCCTCCTCACTGTGCGTGGTGGCAAAATAAACTTGGGTCCTCGTCCAGGCTTGTTTACCACTGTTCCAGTTGTTTTGAACTTCTTAATTATTCCTCTCACAGTGGATATGGGCAGCTGCAGTTGAGTGGTAATCTTCTTGTAGCCTCTGCCTGACCTGTGAAGGTCGATGCACATCTGCCTCACTTGTATGCTGTGTTCCTTTGTCTTTCCCATGTTTAAGAGTGGATAAGAGAAATGGCCTCGGTGTCACGTCATATTTATACCCCAGGGAAACAGGAAGTGATGAATTACTAATTAAATGTTCCTACATACTCTGGTAAACTTTGTAAACTACTGTAGAAATGACAGAAATGCTTCAATTATATTTATTTCCTGGGAATTGTTAAGGGTGCCAATAATTGTGGAACAGATGATTTAATGAAAAATAATTATTTTTTAGTCAGGGATTTTTTTATTTTCTTACAATTCATTTGAGTTGAAGGCTACATTTTCCTACAATTTTCAGTGTGACAGTATTCTTCTGCAATAAACACTGAATTTATTTTAAGGCTTTTAACACATCTCAACCAGGGGTGCCAATAATTATGGAGGGCACTGTACATGTGAAAGATATTTTGTGAGTGCAGCCCTATGGGGGAGTCAACAGCTGTATGGGATGGGATCTAACCTTACCCTGAAACAGACGACTCTACTCTTATCTAACTAGTATGAACTATAAAAAAGGAAAAATACCAAGGACGGAGGGCCGGAGGGCCGAAACATGTTGGAGTTTTTTAAAGGTTTACTGTAATGCCATGCAATAAAGGCTTCTTGTTTTTGATAGATGAGAGTGCCTTGGTATTTTTCCTTTTTCAACTTCTACATTTGCCCATCCAAAGAGTACCTTTTTTGAGTCCAGGAAGCGCTCTTACAACAAAGACTTTTTAGTATGAACTATATTAACACGGGAAATCAAACTGCACGTTAAAAAAAAAGCAAAGCTGCTTTCTGCTGACGACGGAAAATAGCATTTTGGGATCCACCCTTTTCCCGTCCATTTCCCTTTACAAGGTCCCCTTTTTTTTGGACTGTCATCAAATCCGACAGAGATTCAGCGAGAGGACATAAAGCTAGCAGATGACATACTGCTAACAGGCTACCATCCGGTCATCACGAAACAGAGGTTTGATTAGGACTAACGCGCATTAGCACTACCATTACCATTCTCAGCCACACAACTAAACCGGCCACTCATCTGTGCGTGTGCTACAGCAGTGATTGATAAACTGTGGGCCCTGAAGGTATTGCGATTGGGCCTTGAAATCATTTTCCGAAAAAATCTAAATAATATTTGTGTGTGTTGTTGCTGTTCACTATTTAATTGAGTTTTATGGCTTATTGGCTCAGAGGTGGGCGTTGTGAAACGTGAAAATTTTAAGTGGGACCCAGGTTGGAAACAGGGTTGCCAGAAAAATGCTCAAAACCTGCCAGGAAGCACTAAATCCCGCCCAATTTTATTAATTTCTATGGACCAAAATCCATTTTTACCCGCAGACGGCCATCCTAAACAGCCAAATTGGGTGGGAATCCGCCCACTCAGGCAACACTGGTTGGAAAGGGTTGGGAACTCCTGTGCTACAGCATGGTGCGGTTTGGATCACTGACATTTTTAGCAGCAGTGGTCAGGTGGTGCAACCACAGCTAATGCCACTTTTGCATTAGTTAAATTAATGAGTTTAAAAAAGTTGTAATTAATGTACAAGCAATGAGGCTTTTTACATAATCCAGTGAGACAAAAAATATTAAATTAAGTCAATAACACTGGCTGTGGTTACACCACCCTAACGTCTGCTACTAAAGAATGTTAATGAGCCCTTCATGCCCAGGTTGACTAGGGTTGGCAACGGGACACTTCATTCTCACGGGGGGGTCATCTACTTCTTAGATGCAAT
>NC_085861.1:10689574-10709574 GCF_034702125.1 Engraulis encrasicolus
TGAAGAATTGTCCCCTAAAAGTTGTTGTCTCTAGGCTTACAGTGGGGAAAATTGTTTTCTCCACAGAGATGGGGTGTCAGGGAAATGCGAAGCCACAAGCACAGGCTGAGGACCGGAGGACAAGAGCAAGAACTCTAGGCTCTTTCCAGGAGACTTTCCAGTTCGCGAACGCTAAAATCTGCGGCCGGCCGGTTCACGATTAGGTGCGGGAATGGGCACCGGCACGGTTCTCACTCAGTCGGCCTGAACGCGCCGTTTGTGAGACAGAGACAGAGAGGCCCATTGACTGAATGGCAACAACACACAGGGCAGCAGCAGACTCCCTGTGATAACAGCAGGGCTGGACTGGTCATCGGGCATAGTGGGCATTTCCTGGTGGGCCCCCTATTTTCAGATTTTTTTTAATTTTTTTTTTTACGTTTTTAAAAAATGTGCATTTCTGAAAATAGGGGCCCATGAGGGTGTGGGGCCCACTAGTGAGTCAGTTCTGCGCCGCTAATTATCCGGGTTCCCTTTTAAGCCAAAAGTGCCCGGGCCCTGTTTCCCCGCCAGCCGGCCCTGGATAACAGTGTGTGGGAGGGAGGAGGCTTGCAGCATGCATGGCAGAACATGGCCTTGGCTGCTCACACTCACTGGCACAACTTTGGCAGAGCATCACAGCAACACTGTCCTCCTGATCTGAAAATGATGCACTCTTCAAGGACAACGGCCCTGCCTGCGCTCATGACCATTTGCAGTCTATTTATTCTTTCTGATCATAGTGGTCTAAAATCATCCTGTCTGTTTTTTACCCATATATATTTGCTTCATACTGACCTAGGATTAAAATTGACACAAAAAAGCAGATCAGGTGACTGATTTTTTTCCAACATGCGTTTTTAAGCACAGATCTGATCAGTCTGCATGCGATCACTCCTAAGCAAAGTGTGGGATTTACAAACGTGTACTGTACTTGAACGTAGTAATATTGCCTAAATGTATGAACATTTCAGACCATGCGTGTGTGGAAGAAACACAAAATTGCAAATAATATTGACCGTGCAGTATATAGTTTCATTTGCATTCCAATGGCATGTGTCTGCATGTTATCTGACAGTGTTTCCGTGTGTTTCTTTCTTTTAGTTATTTTGAAGCACTGTCCTCCTCCTGTAACAAGTAAGCAGCTCCACTGCTGCCGAGGAGAGTTCTCATCTCTGCGCTGAGGCCTTATGGTCTTAACGGACAAGGGAAAAAAATATATAATCGATTTTCTCCATGGCAACTAGATGTCAGCTACAGGACTTGTGCACAATAGTCTTCATGGTGGTTACATAAAATGTATGTCCACAAAATGTCAACATTGCAGTTGAAATGGAAGAATCAAGGACGATTGGCTCTCCTACATTCCCCTTTCTAACAAGGCCACGGTATTACCACACAGAACAGCCAGTGCTCTTTGCACACCTGGGGGTGCATTTCTTGAAACCATAGTTGCTAATTACATTAGCTACTTTGTTGTTTGCAATGCAATTTCCCATTGGCAACTATCAGAGTTGCTAACAGGCTAACAACTACGCTTTCGAGAAAAGCACCCCTGGGTTGCATTTCTTGACAGCGCAGTTGTTAACCAGATAGCAACCTGGGTAAATTACCAATCGGAAATTGCATTGCAAACAACAAAGTAGCAAACGTGGTTAGCAACTATGGTTTCGAGAAATGAAGAGCAAGGGAGTACTTGCAAATTAACAGTAAATCTGGTGAAAGCACAGTGAAAAACGGCATGCAAAAGTGGTAGACGCCAAAGCATTGCAAAATAATAGAGCCAAAACAAAGGAAAGCCTTAGCCTATGCCATCAATCATTTGACAAGCACTCAGTGTTCACATGTTCATTCGTCACAATAGAAGCGCTTACAATGAACAAAATGAACAAAACAGGATGACAGATTGATTAAACCTCATCATGTGGATGTGTGCGTTTCATACAGAGTAGAGCGAAAGCGCAGCCTCCAACATTAGGATCAGTCTATTCATCTAGCTGTGGCATTATAGTGGGGCAGCTGTGACATGGTGGCTAGGGAGTTGGACTTGACATCAGAGGGTTGTAGGTTCAAATCCCACCCTTACCAGTCCTCCCTACACCTACATTCATGGCTGAAGTGCTCATGAGTAAGTTGCACCAGGGACTGTAACCAATACCCTGTATCTAAATAACTGTAACTGTAAGTCGATTTGGATAAAAGCATCAGCTAAGTGTAATGTCATGTAACAAGCCCTCTTCTATGCACAGCTAACTGCTTCCAGATGGATGTAAAGCAACCTGTCTCATATTCACAAAAGTATGCTTACTATGCAGTCTGCACCGTTAGCCCACCACACACACACAAACACACACACACACACACACACACACACACACACACACACACACACACACACACACACACACACACACACACACACACACACACACACACACACACACACACACACACACACACACACTATGCAATTAAGGGCTGTATGATCCATAACGACCATGGAGAAATTGGGGCAATTTTCTTAGTCCTGGCTCCAAAAACAGAGCTTGCTTCAGGGCTATTAGCGAAGTTAAACAATGTTTTGCAATCACACAATTACTGGGAAAACATTTCGTCTGTGTCAGGTCAGGTGTTTAGGATGCCCATCTAATATTCTGCTTTCTTTGCTATGAACCACATCTACTCACCATCAAACAGCAGCCGCAGCAGTTGAGCTCTGTAAAGAGTTTCGCGGGAAGCTGCAAACCGTAAGTTGCGGACAGCTGAAGTAACTTGACCTGGATGAGTATGACTCTTCACACACCAGTTGAGTTCGGATTTCTGTTATTTTTTAGCATGCATTTAAGCATAAGCCAGACGTTCCCTCCAAGCTTCTCAGATCTGTGCCTCTGACTGTACTCTATGAGGACCAATGGAATGTGTGTGATCCATAGAGGCCACATTGAGCAGAACCCGTCAGCGGCTTTGGCCGGGCCTGGGACAATATCATCTGACAGTCCCACTCAAGACATACACTGTAATGGGGGTCCAATTCTGGGCCCTCTCTCTCCATGGGCCCGGGACAATTGACCCCTTTGTTCCCCATGTTGGCTTCGCTGCCCGTCAACACTACGGTATACAGTACAGAAACGGGACTTCACAGAGAGGCACCCCACTGCTTCGCCATCACATGCCAACCACACACATTCAACACGGATGCTCTACATTCTGAGCCGTCCCACTGGTGTTCGTTGCACCGTCCCATGCCCCCAGACCATGAAAGGGGTAGGGGAGGACTATGAAAACTGTTTATCATCTATGGACCATCTACTGCACTCTTTCACGGCTAAATCTGTATTAGAAGCAAACAAATGCACACTTTAAAAACAGTGAAACCAATGGGCCACCTGTCCGCCTTCACTTTATATTAGAGATGCACCGGATCCAAGATCCGGTTCCGGATCCGGCAGGATAATAGCAGAGATATTCTATAGAGATATGCCAACATAATAGGTTTCTATGGGCACCTAACGCGACCAGGTTCCGGTCTGCCTAAAGGGGCGTGTCATAATGCTCCTACAATTAATAGAACAGTCCTTAGGTCTGCCTAGGTCTGCCTAATGGGGGCCATAATAGAACCAGGAAACAATGGGCCTATGGAACCTCTCTCTCTCTACTCTCTCTGACAATAGGGTTTTTCACAGGATCCGGATCCGGTTCCAGGATCCAAGATCCGGTAGCCGAGGCTTTTCAGACAAAATAGTTTGAGCCAACGTGATGAAAAGGGCCCACGTGTGTGAGTAGGCTATGTGTTTCAACCCTTTCGTGGGATCCGGTATCCGGTTCCGGATCCGGCAGGATCTTCAGCAGTGGATATAGTGTCTGATAGTATTGGTTTGCGATACCAATTTATGGGGTTGATTCCAATATGCGGACTTCTGTCCTCCCTTGCCTGCATGTGACCTCACGATGACGTCACCCATGACAGAAAATGAATTCGATATCTTGCAAAAGCACAATTCTAATGTCATTTCCTGAATTGCAACAGGGATGGTGAATGAAGAACAGTCCCCCCAAAAAATGTTGTGGCTAGGCTGACAGTGGGGAAACTTTATCGTTTTCTCCACGGAGGCGGGGCAGCAGCATGCATGCAGCAGCCCCTACATGCATGACGCCATGACGCCTGGCCACACCCATGTGTTGATTTAGCTTTCTCTCTCTCTCTCACACACACACACACACACACACACACACTTCAAGTTCTCATTCTTCACTCATATACCGTCTGACTGACTGAAGATAGAGGCGTGTAGAGATGCAGCAGCCCGGAGAACGGTGTACTCGTCCAAACACAATTTTGTTGCCTTTTTCTGTCAATGACAATAACTTGAATCTCGTCTTACATGCTCTCTCTCTCTCACACACACACACACACACACACACACACACACACACACACACACACACACACACACACACACACACACACACACACACACACACACACACACACACACACACACACACACACACACACACACACATGTGGTGGTGTCTTTCACTGTCAGCAGCACTGATGAGCAAAAGGGGCTATTTCTGCCTGTGTCCACCTCTATTTCCAGCCTGGCCAGAGAGCCTCTGCTGTGCTTGGTCATAGCGGAGGGGAGGGGAGGGGAGTGGAGGGGAGGGGGCACGGCATGGTGCTGCTGTGCGGGTAAGATGGGTAATAGCTCTCATTACCTCCGGAGTAAACACCAGGCCTCCATGACACACACACACACACACACACACACACACACACACACACACACACACACACACACACACACACACACACACACACACACACACACACACACACACACACACACACACACCCTTAGAAACAAACTAGCAATTTCATTGTCTTCAGCTGGAAATATACAGTACTACAAAGCTAGCCTGGGAACTCCCATACTGCCTTTAGTTCTACACAATCGTTTCGATCTGAAAGACAGTATGGCGAGGATGACTCATAACGTACAAGATCATGGTACCTGTGTCATAATGGCCAAGCATTCCGACCTTAACAGTTTCTCTGCCCAATCAGGGAGCAGGGCAGTGTGTCATAATAGCCAAGTATTCTGCCACCTATGGAATTTAATATAGGCAACTCCCCAGACCTAATCTCACTTGTGATTAGGTCTGGTGTTAACCAGGCAACTACAAAGCCACACCAGGGCCCAAAAGCCAACGTGAATCGCAGTGCCTTATTTCGGTACCCTAGTACGATAACATATTGTGGAGCCGTTTAATTTCGCCCTCTATTCACTGTTAAGACTTCATCCATTTTGGAGTCCTGCGCTATTCCAGACCATAGAGAGTACATAACAATGGAGGCCGAATGAATGTTCTTTTCCATTCAACGCTGTGAAGCCGTTTTGACCAGGGTCCAGGCAGGGTCCAGGGTCGGAAGTGTGTCTTAGCAACACTAAGGGCAGGCGCTGATAGGTCAACACAACACCCAATTAGAGAACGCCCAGTTCAAGTCATGTCCCGCCCCACCCACGATGGTAACGAGGGTGAGAAATTAATAATATGCTGTGATGGTGCTAATGAACCAACCCAGTTATTCTACATTCTATGTTCCAGACAGCACTTTTTGAGACCTATTCCAGATATGGCATCCTTTTCGGAGTTCTTCTCTTTTTTAAAAGGTTTTTTTTAAATTGTCTTTTACGACTTTATTTGACAGGACAGTGTGAGAGGTGGACAGGAAGCGAATAGGGAGAGAGACGGGGAGGGGTCAGCAAAGGACCCGGGCCGAGAATCAAACCTGGGTCAGCCGCATGGCAGACGAGTGCCCTACCGGTTGGCCACGGCAGGGCCCTTTTCTGAGTTCATTCTTCTCATACCCTCTGGGCATGTTAGTAATATTCTCAGTGCAGAGTAGGGTGAAGTGGAGAGATACAGTCAGTTGTACATAATTACTTATGCCTTGCTGTCCAATAAATGTTTAAATCTTATGGCAGATAAAAAAAATGATAAAACGTAAATATTTGAGTGGGATTAGTTAAAACAGACACTGTTTGTTCCTTCGTGTGATTTCCGGGAAGATCAGACCATGTTTTATGACCCATTTTGACAGAAATGTAAGAAATGTCAAAGGGTGTACAAACTTTTTCCTTTAGATGAGAGGATGGAACTGAACAGCAGGTGGCTGCGTTGGTCTCCATCCGGAAGTGCGTTTCACTTTCTCTGTTCACACTGCCAAGAGGCCTGCCTGCCTGCTTGCCACTAAAAATAGCTGAACTTGTATTATTGTTTTGAAGGAGAAGACATAAAACAAAATGGTACTACAAAGACATAAAACAGGTTACTTTTTTCATGTGATTTCCCCTCTTGCCTCCCTCAAACACACACATATATAACCACATACATCACACATGACGGTTGCCCTAAAGCAGTGGTCTTCAAGTGGCGGCCCACGGGCCAGATCCGGCACAGGCATGGCAAACATTTGGCCCGCCATGAGGTTAGATGAAAGATGAAAACATACATGTGTGCTATCTGTGGTCATACAGCCGGACGATCTGTTTGGCCTCATTTGCGCTACATAATTTGGCCCTTGGGGAAAAAAATAATTGGAGATCAATCACCTACAGGCTACTACAGTATCA
Organism: Engraulis encrasicolus; assembly: GCF_034702125.1. Classification (NCBI taxonomy): domain Eukaryota; kingdom Metazoa; phylum Chordata; class Actinopteri; order Clupeiformes; family Engraulidae; genus Engraulis; species Engraulis encrasicolus. Next base: position 10,696,231 of record NC_085861.1, read on the forward strand.
TGTCGGCCTATGCATAAGCTTACACAGCTTAGTCGAGCTACTGGCAGCAATGAAGCTTTAAAACTTGAAAAACCTCCCGCACACTGACCATTTCGCTGTCTTTGCTTTAATGAAGGACGTTTCGGAACAAGACCTTCATCAGGCAAAACAAAAGTTTTTTTTAAGTTGTCTGCTGAGTGACCCATGGACCATCTCCGACGCACCTGCCGGCTAGGGTGTGCGAAAAAAATCCAAGTTTAGCAATCAAGCTTTAGTCAGAACTGGAGTTTTCGAGAAATCCAATCAGAGTAAGCAACAAAGAGAACAGCGACAGAGATATGTCTGTTGAAATCAGATAACAGCTGACTACTAAACAAAAGAAGCTGACACCAGTGCAGGAAGTCACGCTAAAACTAATGATCCTAAAATGAAAGCAAAAGACAGAGAAGTGACCCAGACAGTGCTGCAGATCCTTTGATATTCTTTCCTTTATTAACAAGGGATACTTTCCTTTTTCAATCCATGTGACAGACTGTCACATTATATTGGATAAGAGTTAGAAGTGTTAAGACTAGAGTGGCGGGAAGAGGGCTGAGAAGAGAGGGGCAAAGCTGGGGACAGACAGACAGACAGACAGACAGACAGACAGACAGACAGACAAACAGAGAGGAGAGGGGCAAATCTGAGGACAGACAGACAGACAGACAGACAGACAGACAGGCAAACAGAGAGGAGAGGGGCAAAGCTGGGGACAGACAGACAGACAGGCAAACAGCGAGGCAGGCAGAGATGGGGACAGACAGACAGACAGGCAGAGATGGGGACAGACAGACAGACAGACAGACAGGCAGAGATGGGGACAGACAGACAGGTCAGACAGAGAGGCGGGCAGGTAGGCAGACAGACAGACAGACAGGCAGAGCTGGGGACAGACAGACAGACAGACAGACAGGCAGGCAGGCAGACAGACAGGCAGAAATGGGGACAGACAGACAGACAGGCGGGCAGGCAGACAGAGAGACAGACAGACAGACAGACAGAAGGGTAAGGGGGTAGTGCAGGGGTGTTAGTGGCAGTTATTTTCAGCACGGGACAGGTTCCATTTACAACACTGGAGGGGTGTCTGCCCTAGCCGTTGCTCGGCACTGCGCACCACTGACAACAATAAGGCTAGGAGGAGTAGGAGGAGAGGAGGAGTAGGAGGAGGCCCCAGCACCCTGCTCTGCTGGCCAGCACTGTATTTAAGCGGCTCACTGGGGAGTACACACGGGCTAAAATAAACCTGGCCGCTGCAGCAGACTTAAATACTGGGCTACATCATCCACTCTAGCATCGACACTTAAATCCAGTTACAAGATCAGGCAGAGGCAGTCCACTCATGTAGGTTTGGTCTCATTTACATTTAAATAAATCAGTCAATCAATCAATCAATCAATCAATCAATCAATCAATCAATCAATCAATCAATCAATCAATCATTCAATCAATCAATCAATCAGTCAATCAGGAAAGGGCATTAAGCAAAAGTACCTTGAAGTACACTTGGTAGTGTCATGAAGACATGGCTTATGACATGTTAGTTTAGTTCTGGCAGCAAAATTAATTTATTTAATAAACTTTAGACAAAAGACAGAGGGGTGTCGCGCCAGTAACTCTAGTCCTTGTGGGTGCGTTGGTTCCAAAGCGATAATCCACAGAAGCAAAGAGTAGAACTCGCACACCAGGAGCCGATGCAATAGTTGATTTATTGCTTTACATATGTACAAGTGATCAAGGTGCTACCCAAAAGTGCAAAACGTTTTCGGTCACCAGACCTTCCTTTTGTCTGTTTGCACTGAGGAAGGTCTGGTGACCGAAAACGTTTTGCACTTTTGGGTAGCACCTTGATCACTTGGCACATCTAAGCTGCTCCAGAGAACCTTCCTTCTTGCTTGTATTAGTCCTCCCCAGCTGATTCACCAGCTAGTAAACGTACAGCAGTGTTGAGACAGGGTTTCCTATCTTCTATCTGTTTCTCCCTTAAAGAAAGATGTGCAGTCCTCAGGGACAGATTAAGACTCCATAGCCCCCCTGGGCCAGACAGCAATAAAGGGCCCCCTCCCTGGGTGTTGCTAGATTCTAAAAAGAGTCTAACTGCATTCAGACATTAGAGACCCTATGTTGTTGGGGGTTTGGCCGTTTGCCCCCTGAGAAAATTGGACAATACAGTTGTTTAGCGTGCAAAAATAACACAATATGAGAATGGAATTAAGGAGGCTTGGGATTCAGGCGACCAGGGCCCCCCTTGGCTCTTGGAGCCCTGGGCCTGGGCCCCGGTAGGCTCGTACAGTAATCCCTCCTTGGCAGTCCCCGTCCTGGCTGCATTTGATGTGATATTGGCCAGTGCCACCTGGGCAGCCGCAGCTCTGCCAGGACAGGAGGGAGCCAGCAGAACAGGCGTCTTCTTGGCATCACTAAACAACTCTCACTATAGTCCCTCCAGGAGAGCCACTGCAGCAAACGCAGACGTAGTGCACCGTACGTGGATGAAAAGCTGATTGTGTTCTCGTCAAAGCATGCTGCTTACAAACAGGTAGTTTAAGCTTACCAGTGGGTAAACAAACTAGGCCTGAACTGACACCTGAGCTGCACACATGCCCATCCGGAATGCTATTTAGTAAAGAGTAGGCAGGCTTAACTAATAAGTTAAGTTATAAAGCATTATTTACTGTTTTAACCAATCCAGAAAAGAAAACTATGCTTTATCACTTTTGCATTTGCATGATAGCTCCAAAGTAAATATTGAGTGGAGTGAGAAAATAGATAAAAGAGAGAAATATTGGCGTAAAGGAGTAGGACTAATGGGCTGAAGAGAAAGGGAAAAGACAACAGTTGGACCAAAGATGAAAGGAGTGGAGGTGAAGAAGACACAATGCCCCAAAACCAGCAGTACACACCAGAGTTCACCTGTACCAGAGTTCACCTGAACCAACCTGTATCAGAACCCTTTAACATCTTGAAGAGCCCCTCCTCCAACCCCCCAGCCACTAACACACCAACACACACCAAGTACAAACACACACACACACACACACACACACACACCAAGTACACACACACACACACACACACACCAAGTACACACACACACACACACACACACACACACACACACACACACACACACACACACACACACACACACACACACACACACACACAGCTCTGGGGTGTGTTTGTATCCGAGGGGTCAATTTCCCCTTTCTGACTGACGTGACAGGCTTTTTTTAGGGTCACTAGTCACAGCTGAGCTGCCCGAGTGAGTGGCAAGGGGACCCCTCTCACTGCCCCACCGAGATGCATCAGCTGGGGCAGGGAAAGCAATCATACAGCCGCCAAGGACATAATGAGTATGGAAAACAGGGATACATATAAGCAGTTTATTCATCACATGCACAGATATACGCAAGTATAACTTAAGTATAACTGTGTAGTGCATTTGGAGCTGTCTCCCCTGTCCTGTGGGGTAAAGTGCGGTACATGAACAGAACAGAATAGAATGCATGGAGAGAGAGAGAGAGAGAGAGAGAGAGAGAGAGAGAGAGAGAGAGAGAGTATGGGGAGGGAGGGGGAGAAAGTGATTGACAGAGGGAAGAGTCCTGTGAAGCCTGGGAGTCTGGTGTGTCACTGCTGTCACATGAGCACCCAACCATGTCCCAACACAGAAAGCTCATTGACAAAATAAAGCAACCCAGCGCGGGGGAGGCTATACTATATACTAAATAGGCTACTATACACAGGTTTTTTTTTTAGATTGCGTAGTTTGATATCACTCATAATGGCATAATGATGACTGCTCTATTGATTTTTTTGATGGCTGCTTGACTTTTTTTTTGGACACCGTCAATGAACATAATGCCCCAGAAAAATAACCGTATTCATTACATTGTTTTTTTGACAATTTCTCTAACCATATCATCAAGGAAAAACTAGTAAAATAACTGGTGATGTGTTTTAACAACCAGTCTTCGATAAGACTAAGTTTGTGTTTTTTTCTACTGTTGGACGAGGGTGCCAAGCTGCTGCTACTTTTAACAAGAGATGACAAGTCCCAGCCACAGTGAGATCGTGATCTCACCGACGCTGGGGAATGTAAGCTCACAGATACTCCAAGACAAAAACACAAGTCCCTCAAAACAAGCCACAACACAGCATTAACAAGTCACTATAATGCCTGCATAACAATGATGTTGCTCAGAGTAAGGAACATGGTAATAAGAAACGTACAGGACTGGCGGGGCGCTCTCCTTTCAATGAATGGTGATAAGCTATTTCCATACTGAAACACTGATCTGTGGGGTGACATATTCCGAAACATTAGCCTACAACCTCTTTGAGATCAGGTGAGCAGTAGATGTTCTATAAATTCCACAGGGCCAGAATCGCATTCCTGTAATCTCATCTTTATCCAGGAGTCAACATCTGTCATCACAACGTAAACGGTAAATTATTATTATTTTCTCTAAAACACAAATAAATGTCGATTCAATACAGGCCTACTCTTCCTTAAAAAAACTGTTTTCAGCCTGTCAAGTTGAAACATGGCACGATGTCAACGTTTAGAACAAGTGGGAGGGACAACGAATATAACGGTGATATAACTTTATCTTATGGTAGTGCGCATCGTGGTTGGTTGTCACAGCAGAAATGTGTTGTTTCGCCACCAGACAGAAAAGCATCACACTAACAAAGTAATCCATTGTTGATAAACAGCGCTGCGATGCATGACAATTAAGCGCACGCACCCATTCAGTGCCTAGGCTTCTAGTTCTAGATTCATTAGGGAGAAATACACGCTTCACTGTTCACGAACAGGCTTTTTCTGCGTTATAAGCATAAACCCGTCCAAAAGACTGTCAGAATGTGTCATATGCCTCTAATGGACCGCAATGAAGGTACCGATGAAAAACACATTTTGAACATTGGAAGTCTTCCTAAGCACTGGTGCTTCGAGCCTCCGATTCCTTTTAAATTACAATGATACACACCCCTATCTATGGACTAGCTCGAGAAATGATAGCAAGCATGTAAAATGCATTGCCGTCACTAAAACATCAGTCACTAACAGGACGCTGCATTACATAAATGCACGACAAGCAATACAATGTGTTTGACGACGCACATTTCCAATATAAAGCACAAAGCATAATCGTTAGAACCGGTGGTCAGTGCAGTCGCATTCTGTTAGCTTGCCAGCCATCTAGCATAAAACACCAATGTTATCACATTAGCCAACCCAGCTGCTAACGAGGATTGCTAGCCAATATTAACATTTTATGCCACCACCTTACCTCTCGATTTAGTTTGACAGTTCTCAAAACACGGAGTGCATGTCATCGCTTAGACAGTTAAGTGACGTTGAAATAATTCCCATCCATATTTTCTTCTCTTCTAGGTATAGAGGTCGACTGTTGACGCGTATGGTAGCTAGCAGCCTGGTAAAGCTGAAATGTGTTTGCTGCGTGCCGCACACTGAGTGCCCGGTTGTTTTTTCTCTGACCACAGTGGGGCGCACTTCTCCAGCAACAGCACCAAGGCACGACTCGACCATCATAAATAAAACCAAAATCCTGTGTGTCTAGGGCCTAACTGTACTCTCTGTGTACGGCCTCTCTAGTAGGCCTCAAGTCCCTTTTTTCAGTTTTGTGTGACAAAGTTCACGTCCCCAAACGAAGAAACAATGACACAATTTTCCATGATGCATTCTGCTCGTTTATTTTTTTATTTTTTGTAAAATATTGTGGAGATACAGTCTTAAAAAACGTTAGGTTTAAGAAGCACCTATGGTTTAAGAATATTATGTACAACAGACATGGTTTCCCTGGTTGTTAAAATTGATGAAAACACACAGCATCAGCTGTCAATGTATGACTTTAAAAAAAGGACAGAAGGGCAAAATGTACTCGTTTACATTGACAAAAGCAAACTAACCTTACTATATATAATCTTACTGCAGTAAATATAATTAATTTGATACAACGGCACAATCATTTTAAAATCAGTTAAATATGGCCAATTTGCATATCCCTAGGACCTCTTGCTGTTCAACAGCTACCCCTACTGGCAAATGCTATCATAAAAATCAGAGAAATCAGACTTGTAACTGTAAAACCAACTTCTAGCCAACTGACATGGGACGAACCGCTCAGAAACATTTCACTTTTCCAAAATAACAAAGAACAAAAAGAAAAAAAGACATGATCCCACAGCACAAATCTGTAAGCAGTTTTTCCATATAATGCCCCCTCACTTCGAGTGTTCAATCAGCTCGAATGGTCACACAAACACCGCCTTGACAACCAGCCTAGTATCCATTATCCATCTCTAGTTTTAAAAACCAATGAACACAGACACATTCCACTACCTTCACTGATCCCATCCCAGAGCACGGCGTCGGCGCAGTACAACATCAACAATATCCACAGTTTAAAACATAAAAGGGTACCCCAGTGTGGCCCAAATCATTTGCACGCTGACAAGTTGCCTGCAAGTGCACATGCAACTGTGGATACTGAGGAAAACATGTTATTAAGATGTTAAAACAATAAACATGTTCTTCAAGACAAAATAACTTCTAGCAAAATATTAATTTTAAAAGCGTCTGTCACAAAAGTCAACTTGTCAATAGTGGTACAAATAATTTTTGGCCACACTGCACATCCGTCGCTCCCACAGATCCACACTCATAACGAAAGTAGGTCTTCTATCTAGCCAGTGGCCAGCACTGGACGGTGGGTTCATGAGTACTTGCCAAGTCCTCTAACTAAACCACTTGCCTGCTGCTTACACACTCCACAACAAACAGGCATGGCAAGAGACAGACTTATCAATATGAAAGAAATCACTTGCCTGTTGTGAACCTATTAACCACTTAATAATACACCTTGCAAAAAAGACCAGTATGTACACTGGCAACAAAAAACAGAAATGACCCTTTGTAATATTCAAGTGCCGGGGACTGCAGCATACTGAGTCAATACAGATAACCTTCATTTCAACCGGGTACATTAGTACAAATCTGGACCCCATTTCTCGAAAGCATTGTTGCTAACCAGCTACCAACTTATTATTTTGCCAATGGGAAATTGCACTGCAACCGAGTAAGTTGCTTACTTGGTTAGCAATGACACTTCCGAGAAACACAGTCCTGAATGGTTATTAACAAATCACCTCCATGATTCCATTATCCACCCAACCTCCCCTGAAGCATGTTAGTCAATAAAAGGCAGAACTTAAACATCTCCATTCTCTCAACTGTGAATTCCAAATTTCTGGCTGACAATATACTACTAAACCTGTGCTCAACGTTTAACCTTACGAAAGACCCAAACTCATTTTTTCAAAAGGAAAACCAGTGCATCTTGGGTTTGTGGACAAAAATTAACATTAACGGTGGATGATGCGGTGAAGAAGTCTTTTGTTGCCCGATAAGTGACAAGCATGTGAGATGAGGCCTTGACACAAAGTCCATGTGTGGATTCCAATATGGGACCTTGCGTCCTCCACTTATGCTTGTGGCCTCATACCAAGAAGTAATATGTCATGATGACAACACTGGCATCAACATTATATTTCAATATCTCGCTAACGGTCAATTGGTAAGTCATTTTCTCATTTGGTGAATGAAAATCAGTCCCCCAAAAATTGTTGTGGCTAGGCTGACAGCTGGGAAACTTTTGTCCTCCACGGAGGAGGGGCCCGGAGGCGGGGCGAGGCCACAAGCACAAGTGGAGGACGCAAGGTCGCATATTGGAATGCACCCCATGTCACATGGTAAGGACAGGAAAGGTTTCCCTGGGCCGCGAATGTTTCCTGATAGTTTTATAAGACACAAGCAATTTTTTTTTGTTCCACTTAAAAACTGTTTCATACAAAAGGAAAGCTCCATAAAACTCAAGCACAAACAAAAAAAAACACTGAAAGATGCAGAAAAACAAAACAGGCCAGACAGAAGAAATATACAACAAGCACTACTTAAGAAGAGAACAATACAAAATCAGTTTCAAAGATGACATTACAAAACAAACAAACAAACAAAGAAAAACATTACAGATGTTGCACACATGTACACACTGGTGTGAAAATTGACAAAGCAAGAGCCTACCCATCATCAAACCGGTGGTCTTTCAAAGAACATGTTGCTTTGGTGACTTCCAGAGCAACTATATAGGCTTCTCTTCCATAATTTATACATTTATATTCATATAGATTTTATGTAGAACATTTACATACATGTACACCATGACTTGACTTGGGTTTTTTTTGTCCAAAAATACACTTTCTTCCAAAGTACAAACTAACACACCACTCTGTCGCACAAAAATATGTCATAGTCTGACTATGGCCTCTTTCGGGATCCCCTTGTGCAAAAAGCAGGCAGGGGCTGTGGGCTGGGTTAGGGGTTAGGGGGTGTCAATCACAGTGACAAAGATACCTGACAGCATTTTCTGGCTCCAAGCACAAGCGCTTGCATGTTCAAACAAGTCAAACCATGTAAGATTTTTTTTTTTTTTAAGTATGACAGAACTATAAGGTTTTTTTCTATTTTTAAATGAAAGACAAAAGAAAAATAAACATTTACAAAGTGGGAGAGTAACAGTCTATGATACATGTCAAAATGTTTGGTAATTTGCAGCACAATAATTTAGTACATAAATAGAATTGCAACAATAATCTGCTGTGACTTAACTTTACATATATATTTTTTTCGATAGCCTGGAACAAAAACAAGTGCAGTCTTATTTTGAGGGCTTGCACACTTTAGTACCTGCGCACAGAGATCCTCAGGTAAATGATGCACTGTTATGGCTATATGAGTGGTGGTGGTAATGTTATTCAAGTGTAAAGAAATCCCACACTGTCCATTCCACCAACAGACTTTAATACAACATTTCGGTCATCCGACCGCAGAAGGTCAGAAGACCAAAACGTTGTACTAAAGTTTGTTGGTGGAATGGACAGTGTGCAGGAGTTCTTTACATTTGAATGACAACCCCCACCGAGATAGTATCCTACGCACCTGTCCAACTACAGAGGTGTGCAAAAGCGTCATTTTGAACAGTTAACTAACGCAACGTCACACAGCCGATGAGGAGCAGCAGCAGGTGAGGAAGAGGAGCGGCTCAGGTCATGTGACCCGAATACTCACCATCCTCAACACACTGCCAGCAAATAAAACTTGTTTGTGCCTTTTAATGTCTACATGACTGAAGCACATAAGAGCTACGGCTATGACGTATTAAGAGCATATTGAAACTTAATTTTCTTTGTTTTCCGTCTTTTGCTAGTTAAATGCATTGCGATAGGTTAGCATAATATGTTAGATACATGAAGGTACACAAATCTCTTGTTTTTAAATATCACTAGTGACTGCTTGGTCTTGCGCACAGTGATGGTTTTCACACTGACAGGGCTAGGGCAAGGAATAACCTGAATCTGAGACATGCCATGAGCACCTACGCTTGGTGGCATACAGCACTTCAATAGGATGCATGCGATAGCAGACACAGTGGCACTGCAAAAAGGGATCTGCAGCTGTTTCTCTCTCCCTCTCTCTCGTTCTCTCCCTCTCACAAGATCCCTTTAAAACATTGTACCCTCCTTAGGGCCTGGAGCCTCAAAAAGTAAGCATCTATCCTTCACAGGATGTACTCCACAAGCTACTGAGAGACCTCTGAGAGACCTCTGAGAGCAGATGGTCTCTTATTGTATTTATATTCATCAGAAAAACAAAAATAGTTCAGTGGTATGAAGAACCTTGGTCACGTTTTTTTTTTGTGGCTTCTCAAAAAGGAAAAAAATAAACTTGGTGACATTTCAAGCTTGTCCTCATCCAGTCCATTCTGGATTGTACTCACACCTACAAGTCTTCAAGTTTAGAGGTGACTGATTTTTTTTTATTTATTTTTACATAGAAGTGATATATCACATGCATTGATGCCTTTTTGTTGCGTTATCTGAAGTGCATTTGTTAACATGCAGGTAAGACCCATAACAAGCTAATGCCTAGATTTGCATTGTCATCAGAAGAGCAAGACAGCAAAGTGCCTGCATATATCAAAACATCTCAACAACAGAAAAAGAGAGAAAAAAAGAGAGAGAAAGAGAGGGAGGGGGAAGGACCATCCTTGTTTTGACACTGAAACATATTGGTCCTATTCTTGAACCTTTTGAAAAGTTTTTTTTATTTTCTCTTGCCCTCTGCCACAAGGAGAGTGAATGGAGTGGGGGTGGAGTCAACATGAGTCTTCAAACATAAAACTTAAGTTTTTCCTTTACTTCAGACATGTAAAAGTGTCATCTGTTACCCAACATGTTTCGACAATATAGGGCCCGTCTTCATCAGAGGGTCACATGGATGTCAATCCACATCACGCATCAACATCCACGTGACCCTCTGATGAAGACGGAAGCTACACCGTCGAAACATGTCAGGTAAAAGATACACATTTTACATGACTGAAGTAAAAGAAAAACTTACGTTTTATTATGACAGTTAGACATAATGAACGTCATACATCTAAAGGAGTTTTCAACCTTCCAACGCCACAGCTCTTGATGTTCTGACCCGTTTTCCCTCCTGCTCCTCCTCCTTGCTGGCCATCTCCTATCCCTCCTGGTCCTTCTACACCGTCTCGTCTTCTACACCCTCAGCAACACCTAACGCACCCGTCCTCTCTCATCCTCTCCTTGTCTTCTCCACCCCCCTTCTTTTCTTCTCTTCTCCTCTCCGCTCCTCTCTCCAGTCACTTGAGCCGGTCGGATCGGAAGGAGTCCTCTACGGCAGGGTCGGCCAATAGGAGGTCTCCGTCTGTCAGCATGCTGAGCCCCTCCAGCGCCAAGGGGTCCATCCGGAGCGGGTCGTCGCAGGAGAACGAGTCCACCTCGAAACCTGGAACACCAGACAAAGCGCTGGTGATCTCCTTCGACAGACCAGGTGGGGAATCTCCTACACACAGGCAGCACAGCAAAACCACAATTTAAGAACTAGCTAATTTAATTTAAAAACTATCCTACTGTTTAAATACTTTTTAAGACCCCTCTTCCTTCTTCAAATTTGTCATAGGCAGGATGTGTCTTTTTGATACCTACACCTGTTTTGAATTTATTATAACTTAGGGACGGAGTGAATTTTTTTTAAATTCAGAGCTTCGTGTATCTCCCTGATTAGGTGACATGGAACAAAAAGGCATGTGAATATTACCCTAAATAATTCATGTGCAGTAAACACCCATGTAATTTAATGCCGACAGGAATATTTTTTTATCATGATCATGGTAGCAAAGTTTCATTAAAAAGACAATAAATGTGTGACCCTCACAACAACAAAATATCCATAATCAACACACTGAATATTTAGGGCCAGAAAGGGCAATGGAAAGTTTTTCTTGGGTGAAATCTATTTTGACACGCCAAAGTAATTTCAGTTCCCTCTGTGGCCACCTGGGGGACTAAAACATCCTTGCTTTGCTGTACAAATGCACCATCACTTACAGATCAATACACAGTGAGCCCTCTGGTCCTGTCTCCATCGCCTATGTTGAGGTGCATTTCTTGACAGTGTCGTTGCTATCTAAGTTAGTTGCAATGCATTTTCCCAGTGGCAACTTACTAAGTTGCTAACTGGTTAGCGACACCACTGTCGAGAAACGGGGTCCTGCTCAGCACTATCTCTCAGGTCCAACAATCAAAACACCCTGCCTGTCCCCCACACCCAGTCGTGACCAACCTAGCATTTGAGAGTGTTGAATCTAGATTGAGGAATGCCCTGCCTGCTGATCTTGGGTTTGTCGTCTCCGAGAACTACTTTTAAAGGCTTTTCAATTCATTTGTATTTCTTTGTCTCATCATCACTGTTTTTCAGTATATTATATTTTATTTACTCAGAAGTGTTTTTTTATATATTTACCTAATAGTGCTGACTATTTTTCTTTTCCTGACTATTTTATATTTTATGCATACTATGTTGTGTGTCTGCCTATTAGGCCCAGAGCCTGTAATATATATATATATATATATATATATATATATAGTTTATCAAAAGCACTGTATTTAACTATTTTTTACATTCATTTACATTTGTGCTTATTTATATAATATCATTTATTTGTTTATATAATTATATTTCGTCCCACAGTGCTGACCACAGGAGAGCTACAGTACAGGGGTTGATTTCTCGAAACCAAAGTTGCTTACTACATTAGCTACTTTGTTGTTTTCAATGCATTTTCCCATTGGCAACTACCAAAAGCTGCTAACAGGCTAACAACTTCTCGTTTGAGAAATGCACGCCAGTACTTCAGTCCCAGCGCTGCTCACCGGTGAGTATGATGTTGGGCACGTTGTGGCGGCCGCCCCCTCCGTAGTTCTGGTTGGGGTGACCCAGCTGCTGGTCAGCTGACTCCAGCAGGTCCAGGACGGCCTGGTAGGAGGCGTCCTGCCCCCCCTTACCAGACGACGAGCCCAGACCAGAGCCCAGGCCGTGGCCGAAGGACAGCCCCTCCACCTGACCATCCATGTTGAACTAGAGAGGAGGATGGGATAGGATGGGATAGGATAGAGTATCATTTATTATATAATTATTTGGATACAGAAGAATAGAATAAGAGAAGAGAAGAGAATGCCTTTTATTGCAATTATACACAGTTCAATGACATGTAATTAAAGCAGCTCCTTAAAAGTGCACACAGCACAATACAAAAAGTACTCTAAGTAAGCACTACTCTACTCCAACTACCACTACCACCACGACTACATAAGAAATTGCACAGTGGAGGAGAACAGGTAGAGCGCCCAGCAATAGGACAACATTACATCAAACAGCATTACATTTAGCAGACACTTTAAACCAAAGTGACTCACGATAAAGGACAAACACACAGTAGCACCAGAGAGAGTAGAGAGAGAGAGAGGTTCCATTGGCCCATTGTTTCCGGGTTCTATTATTGGGGGGAAAGGCAGACCTAGGCAGACCTAAGGACTGTTCTATTCAATGCTAGGAGCATTATGACACGCCCCTTTAGGCAGACTGGAACCTGGTCACGTTAGGTGCCCATAGAAACCTATTATGTTGGCATATCTCTATACTTAAAGAATCTCTGGTAGCACAGGCATAACAAAGGTCATGCAGATGAGTAAGGTTAGGTCTAATTATGAAGGGAAAGTGTGTGTGCATTACACACAGAGTGCCCAGCAGCACAGACAAGAGCAGGGAGGGTGCACAACACTGTGGTGCAAATGTCTGACTCACTCACGCAACTCTGGTTTACTGCCTAGCAGTGAGAATGCGGACTCGTACTGTACTGCCCCAACCCCCAAACAAACACA
>NC_085861.1:10712074-10722074 GCF_034702125.1 Engraulis encrasicolus
TGCACTTGCTTCATTCATTCATTTATGTTTTTTGTGGGATTCAGCACCCAGTTAAGAACTGTTAAATTAGCCTATATAGGCGATAGTGTGAGCGCGTCTTCTCCACTTTTGACATGACATGCCTTATCCCTTTCATGCCTCATTTGCTGACAATAATTTCCCCACGGGGACAACAAAGTGTCTAACAAGCTTCTCTCTTCCTCTGGTAAAGGGAAGGAGGCAAAGAAAGTGACGGTCTCTTTCCCCGTCTCACTTCGCCAGACCACAGCAGATTCTGAGTCTCTCCATTTCCCTCTCCTTTACTTTACTTTCTCTCTCACTTCCTCACTTCTGTCTTCTCTCTGCCTTTCTCCATTACTTGTCTTCAACTTTGCATCTTTCTTGTCTGTGTGTCTGTGTGGGTGTGTCTTAGCCAGGCCACTGCAGATTGCTGGCCTCTCTCTTCTTCCCTCTATCTCGCTTTCTTCACTTCTCCGTGCTCTCGCCCTCTCCCTTCTTCTCTACCTTTATCTCCTCCTTATGTCTCCTTTGTCCTCTGACATAAAAAATTACCCAAATGAGGTTTCTTAAACCAGTTCTCGCGTTAAGTCTGGTGTGACGTGCACGCACACGCACACACACACACACACACACACACACACACACACGCACACACACACACACACACACACACACACACACACACACACACACACACACACACACACACACACACACACACACACACACACACACACACACACACACACACACACACACACACCTTCTTTGGGTCGCTCCCGTATTAGCAGTACCATAGGCCAGATTTGCTTTGAGGTCAGAAATGGGGAGTGGTGCCTGCCTACTACTGCTGCTGCTGCTGCTGCTGCTACTACTACTACCACTACGAGTAGGCAGGAAGGTAGTGGAGTCGAGGGAGTGACTGTGCGAACACACCGCTGGTGTTGAACGCGTGGAAAGATGCGGAAGTAATTGACTTTGTATTGGAGAGGAGGCGGCAGAAGAGTGAAAAACAGCAAACGCGTTTCTAGAGGCGAGGGCGTCAAAATCTTCAAAAGCAGAGGGCGTCAAAAGTTTAACTTTATCTAAAAATATGTATAAGCTTCGGTTGGTCGAGATTCCTGTCCGAACGCTTCAGGTTGAATCGTTTGCCGCGTTCAACGCCCCTGACCAGTGCTTTCCAGGCAGGAGCCAGCAGCGTTTTAGTTCTTTCAACGCCTGCGGTGTGATCGCGCCATCACCCTTAAGTGTAGCCTGCATGCCTCACCTGGCTGGCTGGACGACGGCGCTGGCCTCAACAAGGGGAGGGGAGTGTCTCATCTCTATTCACTAGTAGCCAGCACTTCCCATCGCACTTCCTCTATCTTTATCACCGCAATTAGCTCAACGTTTCCCTCGCTCGCCACATTCAAAACAAGACAGCTGCTTTGCATGCCCTCCGACGTCCGTCTGCCTATTTCCATTTAAGCCGTTATTGCCAGTGGTTCCCAGTCTTTTTCTGCTGGGACCCCTTTTTGGACCTAAGAATATTTTGCAACCCCCGCTCCCACCTTCTATTTTCCAACAGCAAAAACATATTTTTTTGCTAAACTTTAATGCAAATCACAGGAAGGGTACATACATTTATTAAACCAACTGAAGTGAATATTGACACTAACAATACATGGAAAGGTTGTAAAAAGCCTTCAAAGGTTTTATGCAAACAGTCCCTTCTGTCCACGACCCCTCCCCCTGCAGTACCTCCGCGACCCCTTTAAGGGTCCCGACCCCCTGTTTGGGAACCACTGCGTTGTGCGGACAGCAGCCTGGCAGCCAGCACACTCTCAGCCTGTATGGAAAGCAGCTTGACCACGGCAAGTCAAGCCAAGCCGGCCACTTGCACCGCAGCCTATCTCTCAGGTGGAGAGACAGCACGGTACTTTCTGATAGTAAAATCCCATTCATTCATCCAACTCATGCAGCAGCACTTCAACTGCGTACTGTATCTGCATGCTTTACATAGTCACAACACTACACTTGAAAGCACCTTTTGAAGGGTCTTGTTGTTATGGATTGACTTGGTTTACACATAATCAGTTTTTCAATCAAAGAATATAAAAAAGCGAAAGGGGCCACTTGACATGAGCTGAAGAAGACTCAACCTCATCATCATCATCATCATCAAGTGCCAATAAGTCTAAATATTTTCTACATTACCCAGCAGCTTGCCTGATTATCATCGACTTTCAAATCCCTTTGAGACTTGGTCTGACCAAGACAACATTTCCCAAACGGCATGGTTGACCTGCCTCCCTTGGTTTGCTACTGGTTGTATGCCAGAAATAAAACCCCATTCATTTTCAATGGGCTTTCATTTCTGGTTATTTAGAATTAAACTGGTGAATTAGCGCCAAAACGTGGCATGGAAATCTACAGGGTATATTGAAGAGTGAAGTGTGGGTCACCAGGTCAACAAACAAGAACAGCTGACAGCAAAGCATCAAGGATATCTGGGCTTCCATAACTCCCATGTACTGTTTCTGCCATTGACTTCAATGTTAAACACATCATGGCAGTTATTAAGACAGAGAGAGTACCAACCAAGTATTGAACGTTGCATGGTATGTAGATAGTACCAAATTTCATCTGATTTGATGTGACCTGAATTTTGCTGAAGAAAATTGTAATTTTATCACAATATTCTAATGATGCGAATTCCTCAATTCATGTTTTTTTTTAGCTGGAAGCCCAAAATATGTATGGAATAGCGGACGACGAGGTGTCCCGATATCAAGGGAAATAATGGACGAGGCGGAGCGTTCTAAACAGCCCGACGGCGCAGCCGAAGGGCTGTTCGCTTCGCCAAGTCCATTTTCCCTTGATATCGGGACACCTCGAAGGCCGCTATTCCGCTTATCACCCGGTTACCAGCATTTAAGTATTAATGTATTAATTTATTAATAAGTTGATCTAAGGCTTTGTGAGAAAGTAGATTCACCACTGCGCTTTGTACGTTGCTATGGGCACCACTTCCTAATCTAGTGAGACGCGCCTCCATCGGTGGCATAGTCTAAGGACGCGCACAGAATGTTGGGGTTACTTGACAACCAAATGCGATAGAATTGACGACTGGATTTTTGACTTGACAACGAGATGCAATAGAATTAGTAACGGGGTCTTGACTAGACAACCAGATGCGATAGAACTAACGACGCGGTCTTGACTAGACAACCAGATGCGATAGAACTAGCAACGGCACTTCGCCAGAAAGTTAGAAAAGAAGCAACTTGGACGCCCGCACGCCCGCATGACATCATAGGTGTCCTGCTACCGGGGAATAAAGGACACCTGCTCAGCCAATCAGAAGACGTTCCGTTTGCTCACTGGGTGATAAGCAAAAATAAACAATTGAATGATTGGAATAGTTAAAAAACTAGGCCATGAATCTATAGTACATGACAGTTTAACATTATCGATGGAATTATGGAAATAAATCACACTATTCTAATAAAGTGGCCTGGAGCTGTAGTCTTCAAGGTCAATCTCCTCCTCCTCCTCCTTCTCTTTGCAGTGTTCCCTTGTTCCTCCTCCTCCTTCCTCTGCAGTGTTCCCTTGTTCCTGTAGCCTGTTTGCTCGCTGCTAGGAATTCAAGCTGCTTAAAATGAACTGAATTAAAATAGATGTGTTTTTATATTCCATTCTGTCCAGTGGCATACATACCACATCTGGGAAATATCCTGAAGTTATTGGGTCCAGCTAATTTGCGATGCTGAGGCCAAAAAAACCCAGGTTAGACGAATAAGCAAGGTGGTGAAATCTCGGATCAGCCTTCACTGGAGAGGAACTTTCAACTTTCTCAAGCCTGTTTGACCACCTACAGGCATTCCTGCATCCAAACCAACCAAGCGCAACAGTACATAGTTTACAGGTGAGTGTGGGCAGTACGGGCAGTAACCACATACTTTGTGAAGATTGACTTTGGACTGAAAATTGTCTTCGAAACACCTCCTTTATCTTATGACAAAGCCTTATGGTTCAAATGTGTCCCGTTTTACAGATGTTGCCATGTCAAATTTGCTGTAACTACGCTATCCAACCTAATACCAAGGCTGTGAAGGCCTTTTTCCCCCATGCTGCTTTGCACTATCGTTCCGATTTGAAAGAGAGCATGGATTCTACCCCTCAGCGAGGGTTCCAGACAGATCTTGGGCTCCAATCAGAGAGTAGGTAGGGGTAGACAGGCGACGACTGTAGTTTGTTTGAATAGATACAACTGACACGATATAGTATATGTGCCAATGCCAAATGACAAATTCGTAATGCCCAATAAAGGGCCATGGGCAATTGTACACCACACCTTTTCCTACAAGAAATTGCACAGGTAGCCTCCAGACTATCTCACTTGTTAGCTCGTCAGGGGCCTATACTACAAAGCTGGTTCAGGACTAAAAAACCAGGTTAAGTTGAGAGGTAAATCACCTAAAAGAAGAGCCTGGAGTCCAAGAAAATGAGTACTACATGCTCTTCTAATAGATGATTTACCTCTCAACTTAACATGGCTTACTCCTGAACCAGCTTCTTAGTATATCTCTCTGGAGTTGTTAAGCAGGAAACGGAAGGCATGACTCACGTTATAGAGGCCGAGGTCCAGGGACTGGGTGATCTGCTGCAGCTGGGGCAGGCCCTGCTCCTGAGCCTCCATGTGGGACGAGTTCTGCTGCTCACGCTGCTGCTGTTGCTGCTGCTGCTGCTGCTGCTGCTGCTGCTGCTGCTGCTGCTGCTGCTGCTGCTGCTGCTGCTGCTGCTGCTGTTGTTGTTGTTGTTGTTGCTGCTGCTGTTGCTGCTGCTGCTGCTGCTGCTGCTCACGCTGCTGGTGGTCGCCGCAGGTCCGCTGCTCCTCTGGCTCCTGCTTGCACTGTACCACGTTGACGTTCTGGCCGCCGGACACTTCCATGCCCCCCTGACCTTGACCTGGACCGTGACCTTGACCCCCCTGGGAACCCCCTTGTCCAGTGCGCTGCATATGCTGCTGCTGCTGTTGCTGCTGCTGCTGCATCTGCATTTGCATGCTCTGTGTCTTGCGCAGGTTCTGCAGGTTCTGCATGTTTAGCTGCATGGCTTGTTGCATCCTCTGTTGCTGATGGTGATGGCACGTCTGTTGCTGCTGCTGCTGCTGTTGTTGTTGATGTTGTTGATGTTGTTGTTGTTGTTGTTGTTGTTGTTGTTGTTGATGTTGCTGCTGTTGTTGTTGTTGCTGCTGTTGTTGTTGTTGCTGCTGTTGCTGCTGGGTGGGCTGTTGTTGCTGGGGGGGCTGTGGGTGGTGCATGGTGCCCTGGGGTTGCTGCTGGGGGGTGAGAGTCTGGCCCTGAGGGTGAGCACTCTGGGGGGATCCCAGGGCTGCGTGGGGCGGGTGTTGCGTTGCCGGGGAGCCCGTCTGGTTAGGCTGCTGCTGGTTGTAAGGGTAGGGGGGCAGCCTCTGGTCTAAGGGGAGTTTGCTGGTGTCCAGAGGTACACCCTGTCGAGTAAGGCAACACACGACATTACATTTTGAGAAAAGCCATTTAAAGACACTCCAAGATAACAGCAGACACTTGTGTATATGTGTGTGTGTGTGTGTGTGTGTGTGTGTGTGTGTGTGTGTGTGTGTGTGTGTGTGTGTGTGTGTGTGTATAAACACACACACGCGCACGCACACCATTTTTTTTCAGGTCAACCTCACTAGCTAAACACACACTCACTAATGGGTCAAAGTGGCTCGTAAGTTGGGTGTTTCTACCAGTCAGACTGAAATTTCACTAGCATTTGGCTGGTGTTAATCTAGAGTCATATATACATAAAGTTAGACATTACATTCAGTATGCTTATATCCAGTATGCTTTTTCATATTTATCATAATGAGAACATAATGAAACACAAAAGGAACAGTGTGTGGAATACAGAATACATAACGCAGCACTTACAATGTATTTTTCTACTAGATTTGGACTTTTCTTACAATGAGAATTGGTGTATGCACATAGTTAATAAAATAGCTACATGAATGTACTACAGTATAAAGAGTGTCGGCTTTTATGCAGATATGCAAAGTGTAAATGTACTTTCATGGGTCAAGACCATGTGGTCTGTAGCTACGCCTTTGCCTAAGCCAAAACGTTTAAAACTAATAATTATGCCGTTTTTTTGAAAACTCATGAATGGATTAGCATTTCTAGTGGACATATCAGCACTCCAGTCCGTGTGCCTGATTTTTTTCTGCGAGCAAGCCATTAAGCGACCTTGGGTATCTATTATAAAACCGAGTTATCACTACTATTCATTATTTCCATCATCATCATCATCATCATCATCATCATCATCATCATCATCATCATCACAGATGAGAGAGGAGGAAGCCACAGTGTGGGGGGTTCATTCACTTCCGAAAATGCAGACAATACATGCTCATCATCAGTAATACAGGCACTGGACCAAACAGAAGAGATCTGCAAAGGTCAAGTTCAATAGCACGTCAGTCTTTCATTAAAGACCTTAATCATGCAACCTTCATCGTACTATTCAACTTTTTTGAGCATAGATCAGATGTTGCGGACCTTTTATCATTTCTTTGTGCTTCATTCATGACAAAGTTTTTTGAGGGCCTGC
The DNA here is from genome assembly GCF_034702125.1 of Engraulis encrasicolus. Taxonomy (NCBI): domain Eukaryota; kingdom Metazoa; phylum Chordata; class Actinopteri; order Clupeiformes; family Engraulidae; genus Engraulis; species Engraulis encrasicolus. The sequence goes on from NC_085861.1 coordinate 10,718,696, forward strand.
ACCCTTTGAACGTTTCTTTTTCAGCAGGTGCAGATTTTCAGGGTACTTCAGCCATCGGTTATCAAATGGAAGAGCGCGACGCTGCTTCTTCATGATTCACCACTTTTTTTGTTTGGTGTGGTTGACGTGTCATCCTCAGCACACCAAAAAATAAAGGGGTGAATCGTAAAGAAGCGGTGTTTGCGTTCTTCCATCTGACAACTGATGGTCCATTCATGTTTACCTGTGTGATGGAGGACAGCGTTGGCGACATGGTGGGTGAGAACTGCTTGGCGTGGTGGTGGTGGTGGCGGCGGGCATGCTCGTTGCCCATGGGGAGGATGAGGGGCGACAGCTGCGCCCGCCTGCGCGGGGACGAGCCGAGCTGCGGCGTCTGGTGGTGGCCCCCCGCGTGAGGGTGAGGGTGGTGACCGGGCAGGAGGCCGGGGGCGTAGGAGGCCGGGGGCTGGCCCAGGACCGGGCCGGAGCCGGAGCCATAGCTGCCCTGCTGATGCTGCAGCGTCTGTCCGCTCAGCGAGGAGCTACTGAGGGAGGAGCGCAGAGACTGACTGCTGAGAGACGAGGGCAGAGACGGGGAGGAGCTCAGGGACGACTGCAGCGAGGGGTTGCTAAGCGACGAGTGCAGGGAGGCGGAGCTGAGAGAGTTGGGGAAGGAGGAGGGGCTGCTACTCAGAGACGACTGGATGTTGGGGTTGCTAAGCGACGACTGGATGTTGGGGTTGCTATGCGACGACTGGAGGGAGGGGTTGCTCAGTGTGCCCGGAAGAGATGCCAAGAGACCTGCAGACCAGAGAGAGAGAGAGAGACAGAGAGACAGAGAGACAGAGAGACAGAAAAAAAAAAACAGAAAAATACAAAGAAAGAAAGAAAGAAAGAAAGAAAGAAAGAAAGAAAGAAAGAAAGAAAGATATAGATGAGACAGAGAGAGAAGAAGAAAAAGAGGAGCAGCAGGAGAAATAAAGGGAGAGGCAGAGAAATAAAGAAAGAATGAGAGGAGAGGGAAAGATTGGAGAGGGTGATGAGAGCAGAGGGTAGGAACGACAGGAGGGAGAGAGATGGAAAGGGAGGAGAAGAGAGGAAGCAGATAGGAGTGAGTGAGAGAGAGAGAGCAAAAATGAGCGAGATGAAAGAGAAACAGAGAGAGAGAGTGGAGAGAAAGATATGAAAGCGGGTGTGAGAAAGAGAGGGAAGGGAGAGAGAGCAATTGGAAGAAAAACATGTCAGTACAAGGCCCTCATCACACATTTTCTCATTTTCTCACAACTTCACTGCAAATGCCTAAAACTATTCCTTTCATTTTGTGAGATTCAACACTTGCAGCATTTCTCAATATTTCAATAATGCAAGTGCAGCATTTCTCAAGAACTATTACTATTTTATGAAAGAGCTAAAATTCCTTTACATCTTGGAACTTCAAAAGTGTTTCTTTTTCTATCAAGTGTTTGAATTATTTCTGAGTTTAAAAAAAAAAAGATTTTTGTATTAAAGCAAAATAAAACACCCAGTTTCCAGTCCCCAGAATCCAGCTCTGTTATCCTCGAACAAGAGAGAAACCGACACACACAGCACTCATGCAAAACTTCACACATACGTATGTGCCGTGCCATGCCGTGCGTGCACACAAATACGACTCCCCCCAATAGCCATATGACTCTCTTGTCTAAACCCTGACACACCATTTCCTGTGTGATCAGATGAATCACCTAAAGTAGATAAGGACGTCTGTCTGCTTTTTCCGACTGCAAACACGTTCACTCGTCTCTGTTGTTTCTTCTCTCCCTCTATCGTTCGTCCTCTCTCTCGATATCATTCTCTCCATCTTTCATTCGTTCTCTCTCACTATCGTTCTCTCTCGCTCTCTCGCTCACACACACGTACACACACACACACACACACAGTCAGACAAGCTGAATGGAAAGTCCTGCTTTCGCACTCCTATATTAAAGTGTGTCACGCTCCGGGCCCCCAGTTTCCTTCTTGTGCGCTACTTTCTAATCTCCATGCTGAAGAGGCTGTAGCATCAGCGCAGTCGACTAGGGTGACACGAGCTTCAACAGAGCTCACGCTGATTTAAAGCATTGGTTTTCAAAGTGGGGCACGGGAACCCCTGGGGGTCCGCGGGTGGACTCTAGGGGGGCGCGGCAGGTTGGCAGAAACAATATACCAAAACCAAACTAATAATTAAATAAATTGAAAAATTTAAGTAAAATAAATTAAACCAAAAAAGCTAAACAATAATCACGCATGTTATGAATAATAAACTATTCTAACATTACAGAACATTACTTCTAAGTTATCATCGTCATGTTTCTTGTAGTACTTGAATGGGTTTAGGAATACACCAGCTCCATCGAGTTGTGAAAGCGGGTGCACAGAAAGAATAGTGTGGCACGGCTCATGTCAGGGGGGCCTTGGCTGGAATCTACCAAAATATCGAGGGGCCTTGCCATGGTAAAGTTTGGGAACCGCTGATTTAGAGCACAGGCTAGGCAGAGGAGCTGTGCTCTTGAGCGGAAACATACTCAAAGGAAAACACAATGTGGTGTGGAGTACAGAACCACAGACCGACACACAAACACAGATACACGCGTAACATCGACAGAAAAATCATAAACTTAGCCGACAGGAAGCACTACGAGTGTGGGCAGACAAAGTTTGCCCTCAAATATCCTGTTGAGGCTAGAAAAACACACATGCACGCGCACTCACACACACTGAGACAAAGTGGAGACTAGGGGTGTCTATGTTTGCCCGTGTGTCTGGGGGTGTGTTTGTGTGTACCTGGGGAGTTGGAAGGTGTTGCTGGTATTGATCTCTAGGTGTGTGTGTGTGTGTGTGTGTGTGTGTGTGTGTGTGTGTGTGTGTGTGTGTGTGTGTGTGTGTGTGTGTGTGTGTGTGTGTTTAGTAGTACACCTGGGGTGTTGTTTTGTGTGTGTGTGTGTGTGTGTGTGTGTGTGTGTGTGTGTGTGTGTGTGTGTGTGTGTGTGTGTGTGTGTGTGTGTGTGTAGTACCTGGGGCGTTGAAGGCGTTGCTGGTGTAAATGCCTAGGTGTGTGTGTGTGTGTGTGTGTGTGTGTGTGTGTGTGTGTGTGTGTGTGTGTGTGTGTGTGTGTGTGTGTGTGTAGTACCTGGGGCGTTGAAGGCGTTGCTGGTGTAAATGCCTAGGTGTGTGTGTGTGTGTGTATGTGTGTGTGTGTGTGTGTGTGTGTGTGTGTGTGTGTGTGTGTGTGTGTGTGTGTGTGTGTGTTTGTTTGTTTGTTTGTTTAGTGGAGTACCTGGTGCATTGAAGGCGTTGCTGGTATGGATGCCCAGGTGTGTATGAGTGTGTGTGTGTACATAGTGCACCTGGTGCGTTGAAGGCATTGCTGGTGTGGATGCCC
>NC_085861.1:10727074-10812074 GCF_034702125.1 Engraulis encrasicolus
TTTAAATTCAGGAAGAGGGCAGGATATTGCAGGATAGGGTGAATTTTCACATTCCATTTTCAAACTCCACAAAAACAAGTCAGAGAGACTTGACAAAAATTAGGGCGTTACACACAGTAGTCCAATATTCCATCATACAACTTCCTTGGCGGAGGTCTGCACTCTCTGAGTGCATTTCTAGTTATTATTATGATTGTGCTGGATAACTTACTTCTGCGGCCGTCTGCTTCCGCGAGCCCTGTGTGACAAAACAGACAAAAACAGTCAACACACACACAAAACACTGCCTGGGTCGTCCACCAAAACTACCAATTTCTATTTGGGCCCTGTATAGCAAATGACATTTCTTTCTGAAAAAAAGAAAATAAATGAAAATCCCTAAACGCTCTGCCCAAACAGTCCAATATTCACCTACAGAGCTTTGCAATAAGGAAGGGAAAAAAACAGCTGGAGACCAAAGACCTGAGGTCTATTTTTAATCTGGTTTGAAGTTAAAAAATGAATAAATCAAAAGGCAGATCTCATTAGTACCAAACCATCCTGACCGACTGGTTGTACTACTGTCCCTTTTGAAATGAGCCATCATATGTGTGGCGTTTTGCCTGACACAGAGGGTGTGTTCAGTGCTGGTACCCGTTCCTGCACCTAATCTCGAACCGGCTGTCACGATTATGGCGCAAGTCTGAGCATTCAGGAACCGGAAAGTTGGTTCATGATGCGAAACGAAAAATACTTGTTTTTTCTTTGTGAACCGCGACGACAACATGGACATCAACAGGTTCATCCGGGTAAAAAACGGTCACATGCGGAAAAGTTAAGCGCCCGGTATGAATGTGCGTGGTTCGCAGGTCAGCACTTAAAGGGGTGTGCCACTATTTTGGGGCTTAATACAGTTAAAATCGTTGGCTGGGGTTTATAAAGGTGGTAAAGTGTCTTATTTTTCATGTGAAGCGTTGCTTTAAGACAAGTTAAAAGAGGGAGTATGTCGCTAAGCTAGTGAAAGTCAATGCATCCATGTAGCATTGCTACATGATACACGGATCCATTGACTTTCACTAGCTTAGCGACATGCTCCCTCTTTTAACTTGTCTTAAAACAAGACAACGGCTTACATGAAAAATAAGACACTTTACCACCTTTATAAACCCCAGCCAACGATTTTAACTGTATTAAGCCCCAAAATAGTGGCATACCCCTTTAATGGTGTGGGTACGGGCACGGACACGGTTATTGTCAGCTTGAAAGCAGTACTAGAGAGAGAGAGAGAGAGAGAGAGAGAGAGAGAGACAGAGAGAGAGAGAGAGAGAGAGAGAGAGAGAGAGAGAGAGAGAGACAGAGAGAGAGAGAGAGAGAGAGAGAAGGACGGTCTCACCGGTGCGTCTGGGCTGAGGGGTGAGCGTGTGGGCAGTGCCGAAGGGGTCCCCAGCGCCCCCTGGGGGGTTCATGACGCTGGTGTGCAGGGCGGAGTCCGAGTTGGTCCTGTGCAGAGGAACAGGTTAGTTAGGGATGAGGAGCAGAGCAGCACAGCAGATGGTAGAGGCTTACAAGAACACAGGCCACAAGGAAGGAGGATGGGAGGAGGAGAGGAGGAGGGGAGGAGAGGAGGAGGGAAGGATGAAATGAGGGAAGGGGATAGAGGAGGAGAGGAGAAAGGGAGGAGAGGAGAAAGGGTGGAGGGGAGTATGGTACGGGAGGGGAGCAGAGAGAGGAGAGGAGAGGAGAGGAGAGGAGAGGAGAGGAGAGGAGAGGAGAGGAGAGGAGAGGAGAGGAGAAGAGAGGAGAGGAGAGGAGGGAAGGGAAGGGAAGGAGGAGGGAAGGAGGGGAGGAGAGAGAGGCAGTGTAGGGGTAGGATGAAAGGAGATGAAAGGATGGATAATGGTCATGGGTAGAGGTAGGATGGAGGGAGATGGAAAACTGGATGGATGGATGGATGGATGGATGGATGATGGTCAAGGGTAGAGGTAGAATGGAGGGAGATGGAATGCATAACTGGATGGATGGATGGATTCATAATGGTCAAGGGTAGAGGTAGGATGGATGGAGGGAGGGAGGGAGGTATGGATGGATAACAGGAGAGGGGGATGAGCAGATGGGCAGAGGGTAAAGGGATGAGCATAACTGGACAGCATGTGGCTGGAGTTGGGGTGGGGTGGGGATGGAGTTGGGGTGGAGGTGAGGCAGGGGGTGAAGTCACACATACACACACAGTGACATGTTTTGGTTCAATACAGGGGACATTTGTGCCTAGGGCATAATAAGGAAACAGCAACTCAAATGAAAAATAAATAAATAAACACGTAAATATGCCTGGAACCCTGGAACAAGATTACAACAAGCTTTGGATCCACCTTGGAAATGTGTGCAAAGCTTTTAACAAGAGAAAATAAAACAAAATAAACACACACACACACACACACCACATGGTAGGTAGGAGAGACAACCCAGTAAGGGGGGTGGAACGAAATGTTTTAAGGTCAACCCAGCACATCCACATCCCCTGTTCAAAAGGTCAAAAGTAAAAGCATGACCAATTCATTCACTTCAAAAACGCCGGCCGGCGTCCAATCTTGTCCAAGCAATGCGGTTAGGACTAAAATGAAGGGTCCTAGGACGCTCGTTACAACGGGCCCCTCGTAACGTACTGTAATGCGTTCAGTCCCTGTGGCGTTTGAAAGAGGTGCCACCCACCGCTGGGTTTGCTTTTATTGCGTTATTGCGGTGCGAGAGAGTACTGTAAAGCTGGAGAATAGATGGGATGATTCACCTGTTCAGTGCAGTGGTGGGGAGGTGGAACAACTGGCTTTTGTCCGAGGGGAAAGTGCCGGACCAGTTCCTTCGTGATTGACAGAAAAACGCCCGTTATTTTCCAAAGACCACAAGAAGAAGAGTAGGCAAGAGGTAGGTAAGTAAGTGGGTGGGAAGAAGGAGAATTGACCAAAAAAAAAAAAAGACGACTGAAAGCATCGTAAGCAAAGAAAATGAGGAGGAGGAGGAGGAGGGGGGGGAAGAGGAGGAGGAAGAGGAGCCGTGTTCAGAGAGAGGGACACTGACATTAAAAGAGTGGAGGAGAAGCAGGGCAGGCAAACTAGCCTGACTATCATCGACTTTCAAATCTCTTCCGAGACTTGGTCTGACCAAGAGCATAACAATTAACATTTCCACAAACGGCATGGTTGACCCGCCTCCCATGGTTCGCTACAGTTTGTTTGCTTCCCGATAAAGTGGGAGGAGTTCCCAATTTTTCTGGAGCTCAGAAACGATATTTGTATTGCTCCTGGCCTGACTAAGAAGCAACGCTGAAGGTGTTGCGCCACTAGGAGGGCGCTGCCTGGCTGGCTACAGGCATGCTGCCCTCGCCCCTTTTCTGTCTGCCTCTGCCAAGGCATCATTCCTGAGCCCGGTCCAACAGTACACAACGGCGACGTCCGAGGATGGACTCAGCACTGACACTTTAACAACCTTTCCAATGAAATGCAAAGCCTCAACGGAGTGTTCTGTTCCAAGGGGCGTGTGTGTGTGTGTGAAGTCTACTCTGCTTCATGACTCACCACGTCAGGGAACACGTATGTGAGGGCTGTGTGGAGCAGGAGTGTGTGAGTGTGTGTGTGTGTGTGTGTACGTGTGTGTGTGTACGTGTGTGTGTGTACGTGTGTGTGTGTGTGTAGAAAGAGTGTGTGTACGTATGTGTGTCTGTGCGCGCGTGTGTGTAGCAAGAGTGTGCTTGCTGTGTGTGTGTGAGTGCGTGTGTGTGTGTGTGTGTGTGTGTGTGTGTGTGTGTAACAAGAGTGTGCTTGCTGTGTATGTGTATGTGTGTGTGTGTGTGTGTGTGTGTGTGTGCTGTGTATGTGTATGTGTGTGTGTGTGTGTGTGTGTGTGTGCTTGCTGTGTATGTGTGTGTGAGAGAGAGAGAGAATTTAAAATAACAGTCTCCCGCTTAATTGATGATGCCTTTCAACATTTGGAATTTTTTGTCCGTCTGTGCGTTTCTGTGCCGTAGAGAGACAAAAAGAAGCGAGAATACTTAATAGTTCATCCACAACAGCCATGTTCATCGAACTACAGTACCGTGCACCTGCGAATTTCACAACGCACATGGCACGACACGTGGGAGAAGATGAGAGAGGGGAGGGCTTGGTGGGTGTGTGTGTGGGTGTGTGTGTTCGCAAATACGCAGAACGAATGAACTAACTAATCTACGAACGAATGACATCATGCATGGCTAAGGGGGAGGGGGGGTGCTAGCCATTGGGAATGAAGTGGTGTTGGATTTACAGTGGTCGTGAATCACCGCTGAGCTGAGCAGCGCTGAGCTCAGCCAATGCAGCGGGGGCCAACGCAGTGTAGCGCAGTGTAGCGCGGAACGGCCGACTGCTGATGCTGATGCATCACAATGCTGCGCCGCTGCGGCCCGCAAGACTTTTAGTGGATACTGATTGATCGTCTCCTTGTTTCCCCAAAGCACAGCAGCTCGTCAGCCGGCCGCGCACCCCCCCCTCCATCACTGACACCTCCCCACACCCACACACAGGGCCGGATTAAGGTAGCCTACGGCCCCTTGGGCTACAGGTTGCTGTGGGGACCCCCGGAAAGCAAATTTCACAACATATTTACATAGACAGCGTCATAATTACATGCTAGGAATTAAGGATGACATGTCTACTCAACATGAGATATGAATTTTTCAATATTGCATCTTGTCATAATTCTGTCATTTTTTGCACTTTTGATCAATCAGGGGCCCCCTAGCAGGTGGGGGGCTCCCAGGCTGCAGCCATACCTAGCCTTTGCGTTAATCCGGCCCCGCCCACACCCACTCCACCCCCACCCCCCACCAACTGAACCTCACCAACCCCACCAACCAACGCAACCCCACAAAAAAAGAGCTGAAAACACTGTTTCCGAGAGGCTGCTGCTGCCATGGAGCTCAGGTTTCGACAGCGAAGGCTGGCCAGCCAAACAGCATCCGTGGCAGAGACAAAATTGCAGCACCTGGCTAAGAGGAGAAATTGATATCGATGCAGAACGGAGGCCGAGGGCAGGTAGACACCCTGAGATGAAAAAGGTTCTGCATCATCCTAAGTCAGCCAGTCTCCTAGCCTGATAAACCAGACTAAATGTGGATGTCTAATTTAGTCTGGCCTCGATGCAGAATACATCCGAAGACTGTTGATGAGAACAACCTTCCCTCAAAGCCCTGCCCGCTTTGATTCAAAACACATCTATCAGGCTATCAGTCTCCTCCTCTCTGACATGGGTTTTGTTTAGTTTTGGGTCCTATTTTTTAGTTTTAGTAGAAGCGAAAGGATTACAGCATTAAAAGTGAAAAAAAAAAAAAAAAATTGAACAGAAAGTATCGGTATGTAAATAAATACACATCCTTCTTCCCAGCTGATGAAAGAACGAAAGGAGTCAGCACATCAAAAGGAAGGAAGAAAATAAAGAACAAAAATAAATACAAACGAAGAATGCCAACCAAGAGGTCATTTTGTTTGTTTGTTTGTTTGGCAAGGCAAATGAGGTCAGGGCTAATGTAGAACAAAAGAGATAAGGCAAGAAGAAGAGAAAACGAAGAAGAAGACGACAAGCCGTGTGCTGTTAGTTCCGCTGGGTGTTAGTTTAGCGCAACGCAGCTCAACCCAACCAGAGGGGAATACCAAGCCGCTGGTTCAGGAGTAAACCAGGTGAAGTTAAAGGGACAGTTCAGTCAATTTCAACATGCAGTTATAATGCTCACACTACCTTGGACTTGTCAGTGCCTGAGATTTTTTCTTCTTCTTCTTCTTCTTCTTCTTCAGCCGTTTCTGAGATCCTTGTCATTGTAATGGGGGCAGCTCTTTGTTTACATTTCAAAAAAACATTTTTATTTATTCCCAAAAACATCCAAAAGGTTATAAAACATCAGCAGACAACTAGCAAACAGCAGTACCTTTTGGGAAAATATTTGGAGTTGGCCTATGTTTCATTTTTTTTTAAATGTAAACAAACGCTGCCCCCATTAGAATTGCTCGTATCTCGGAAAGGGCTGAGCCGAAAAATGTGGCGTCAGCCGGGTACTGACAAGTCAAGGGTAGCGTGAGCAATACAACAGCATATTGAAATTGACTGAACTGGTCCTTTAAGAGGTAACTCTTCTAATAGAAGAGCCTGGAGTGGAGTCCTAATTTTCTTGGACATCAGGCTCTTCTAATAGATGATTTACCTCTTAACTTAATGGTTTACTCCTGAACCAGCTTCTTAGTATAGCATAGTGCCCTAACATTAAGACAGCTGCGTTCACTACAGTACGCCAGGATGCCTCAGAGACACAGGCAGGTAAGGTGAGGCAGCAAAACAACTGGTGTGGGTAGGAGGAGCGCAGTTAGGAGCGGAGCGGAGTGGAGTCGTCCCGATGGGGGTGGGGGATGGGGGATGGGGCGTAGGGGCGTTGCGGTGCCCCGTGGGGGCCTTTACCTCCTCCAGCTGGGGTCGGGCGGCGGCGACAGGTACGATGAGCTGCAGTGGGAGGCATCCACCTGAGACACTCAGTCAAGGACCACAAGTCAGCAAATACACACACATGCAGACAACTCAACAAACACAAGACTGCAAAGACTAAAGCTAGATTTATGCTTCGGACGCATAGAATCTGCGTCCGTCCGTTTTCTGTCTATGCGAGTCCACGCCCCCCTCTCAGAGGCTCTGCGCCCGTCGTCGAGCGCCTCGAAAAAAATCTAACTATCCGTCGGACGGACGCGGAGTACGCAGACAAAAAGGCGCTATGATTGGTCGTCTCCCTACTTCCTTGTTCTGTTCTTGTGGCAGCGCAATGCCAGTAGTTTGCAAGAGCAGAGCTGTATTCTGTTAAAAACTTTATTAATGCCTTGTGTGTAAATGTGTTTACACGAAGCTACAAGCTAAGTAACAAACAATGCATCAGTTGAACACTCGTGGCACAATGCCTGCGGTTTTACTACCGTTCCTCCACCGAATGTAAACACACATCGGCAGAATCAACTGTCTTTACATGCTTGCATTTTCTGCTCGTGAAAACAGACTGGGTATGTCAAATAATGATACCACTACCACTGCATTGCCTTTGCAATTTGTGTGAAAATACCTAGCTAACCGGGATAGAAAGCAACATTGCTTAATAATGACCGCAGTGCTTTCAATGTAGTGAAAGTAGCCTAATCGCGCAATTTCAAATGTGGCTCGCGACGAGACCTCGGACCTCGCAGAACTCGCAGATGCATGAATACAATGTTGGTTCGTGGCCACTCCCACGCGAGTTTTGACGAGCGCAGTTGCAGAAGTCTAATCTGACCTTAATACACACAAGTACAAACACACACAAGTAGACAACTCAAAAAACATAACTACAGCAAATACGAAAACACTACACACAAGCAGACACAACTCAACAACAATAAGTCAGCAAGTACAAATACACACACACAAGTAGACAACTCAACAAAAACACGCAGGCTTACAACTCTACAAACATAAGTATACACAACTAGACAACTCAACAAACACAAGACAGCAAAAACAAATACACACAAGTAGACAACTCAACAAATACACGCCCAAGTAGACAACTCAACAAACACAAGACAGCAAATACGAATACACACAAGTAAACAACTCAACAAACACAAGACAGCAAATACGAAAACACACAAGTAAACAACTCAACAAACATAAGTGAGCAAATACAAAAACACGCAACGCAGACAACTAAATAGGTAGACTCAACATTACAGTAAGCCCGTAGCCCATGTGAGTGGACTGGTGAATGGGAACATGCAATGCACTATTAAATGCACCGCAATCTGCAAAGCTATAACAATGGTAAGGCCAAGGCCATGGCCGATGTGAGTGGCCTGAGCTGGCGGGTGGCTCTTGAGTGGCCATGAGGGCACTGCTGTGCTATGCTGTGTTATACTGTGCTGTGCCGTGCTGTGTTATACTGTACTGTGCTGTGTTATACTGTGCTGTGCCGTGCTGTGTTATGCTGTGCTGTGTTATGCTGTGCTGTGTTATGCTGTGCTGTGTTATGCTGTGCTATACTGTGCTGTGCTGTGCTGTGCCGAGCTATACTGTGCTGTGTTATATTGTGCTGTGCTGTACTGTGCTGTGTTATACCGTGCTATGTTATACCGTGCTGTGCTGTGCTGTGTTATACTGTGCTGTGCTGTGTTGTGTTGTGTTATACTGTGCTGTGCTGTGTTATACTGTGCTGTGTTATAATGTGCTGTGCTGTGTTATACTGTGCTGTGTTATACTGTGCTGTGTTATACTGTGCTGTGTTATACTGTGCTGTGTTATACTGTGCTGTGTTATACTGTGCTGTGTTATACTGTGCTGTGTTATACTGTACTGTGTTATACTGTGCTGTGCTGTGTTATACTGTGCTGTGCCGTGTTATACTGTGCTGTGCCGTGTTATACTGTGCTGTGCCGTGTTATACTGTGCTGTGCCGTCTTATACTGTGCTGTGCCGTGTTATACTGTGCTGTGCTGTGTTATACTGTGCTGTGCTGTGTTATACTGTGATGTGCTGTGTTATACTGTGCTGTGCTGTGTTATAATGTGGTTTCACTGTGCTGTGCTGTGTTATACTGTGATGTGCTGTGTTATACTGTGATGTGCTGTGTTATACTGTGATGTGCTGTGTTATACTGTGATGTGCTGTGCTGTGTTATACTGTGATGTGCTGTGCTGTGTTATACTGTGATGTGCTGTGTTATACTGTGATGTGCTGTGCTGTGCCGTGCTGTGTTATACTGTGCTGTGTTATACTGTGCTGTGCCGTGCTGTGTTATACTGTGCTGTGCCGTGCTGTGTTATACTGTGCTGTGTTATACTGTGCTGTGCTGTGTTATACAGTGCTGTGCTGTGTTATACAGTGCTGTGCTGTGTTATACTGTGATGTGCTGTGTTATACTGTGCTGTGTTATACTGTGCTGTGTTATACTGTGCTGTGTTATACTGTGCTGTGTTATACAGTGCTGTGCTGTGTTATACAGTGCTGTGCTGTGTTATACAGTGCTGTGCTGTGCTGTGCTGTGTCATACTGTGCTGTGTTATACTGTGCTGTGTTATACTGTGCTGTGCTGTGTTATACTGTGCTGTGTTATACAGTGCTGTGCTGTGTTATACTGTGATGTGCTGTGTTATACTGTGCTGTGCCGTGCTGTGTTATACTGTGCTGTGCCGTGATGTGTTACACTGTGCTGTGCTATACAGTGCTGCATTGCCCTGTGCTATACTGTGCTGTCCTGTGCTATGCTGTGCTGTACAGTTATATGCTATACAGTTCTGTGCTGTGCTATATTGTCCTTTGCTGTGCTGTGCCGTGCTATACTGTGCTGTGCGTGGGCAAGAAAAGAAAAGATACTTGTGTGCATACTGCAAAGGCATAATGGACGCAAGTATTTACAACACATCCTTCTGAAACATGCAACGCACTGTGCTACTTACACTGTGCCACTACACTGTGCCACTACAACACCGCAACATTGGTAAGGCCATGTATGTCCATGTGAGGGGGCTGGCGAGTGTGTGTGTGTGTGTGTGTGTGTGTGTGTGTGTGTGTGTGTGTGTGTGTGTGTGTGTGTGTGTCTGTGTCTGTGTCTGTGTGTGTGTGTGTGTGTGTGTGTGTGTGTGTGTGTGTGTGTGTGTGTGTGTGTGTGTGTGTGTCGTGGGCCATGTGGCCGGGCCCTGCTGGACTGTGCTGTGCTGTGCTGTGCTGTTCTGAGGGCAGTGGGCTGGAAAGGAAGGATACTTGTCTCCTGTAGGGCCGGCTCGGGGAGATGAAGCGTCTGTCTCTCTGGACCCTCTCCACCAGGCCGTGGTGCCGAGTGGAGCGGCTGGAGTCCAGGGTGGAGTGGAACGCACCCTGCCAGGAGAAAGAGAGGGAGGGAGGGGAGAACAGAGGGAGAGAGAGAGGAAAACAGAGGGAGAGAGGGGGAGAGAGAGAGAGAGAGAGAGAGAGAGAGAGAGAGAGAGAGAGAGAGAGAGAGAGAGAGAGGGAGGACAACAGAGGGAGAGAGGGAGAGGGGAGAGGGAAACGACAAGGACAGAGAGAGAAAATGAGAGGGAGAGACGGAGAGAGCCAGAGAAAGAGAGGGAGAAAAATGAGAGCGAGAAGGATGAAGAGGGAGGGAGAGAGGGAGAGAGCGAGCAAGAGAATACCCCAAGAGGCCCAGAGACCCAGAAAAGGCAGAGTGACACAGAGAGGCAGAAAGAGCGTGCGTGTGTACGAGAGAGAGAGAGAGAGAGAGAGACAGAGAGAGACAGAGAGAGCATGAGACAGAGAGAATGAGGTGAAAAAAACAGAGAGTGAGGTGAAAAAGAGAGAGAGAGGAGGAAAGAGGAGAGTTATGGAGAGACGGGAGGGGAGAGGAGAGAGAGGGAGAAGGAAAAGAGAGGACAGAAGAGAAAGGGAGAGGAGAGAGAGGGAGAGGAGAGAAGAGGACAGAAGAGAGAGGGAGAGGAGGGAGAGGGTGAGGAGAGAAGAGAACAGAGGGTGAGGAGAGGAGGGTGATTATGTGCCATAATGAGGCGTTGTTGTCTGACTAGCTGAAGGTCTGCAGGGAAATATATTAGCGGGTGTGTGGACTCATTAGGGACCAAGAACCGCAAGAAACAAAGAAAAAAAAACAGGCACCGTTTTTTTTTTCTAGGTGAGATTTATGCTGAAAACAAACCAATCCCATTCAAATAAAAACACACACAGACACAGACAACGTTTTTTTCTTCTGCCCCTTGCATTCAGTTTTTCACACACAGTCACAAATGTACCACAACACAGCACGCAGCGCTCACCTGTATGTCGTGCGCGTTTCTCCCGATCTGGTTAACGTTTGGCAGGGAGCCACCATAGTACGGGCCCTGAGTCCTGGCCAGACGCACCTTCTGAGCCTGGATCTGGAGGAGAGGAGAGGAGAGAAGAGAAGAGAAGAGAAGAGAAGAGAAGAGAAGAGAAGAGAAGAGAAGAGAAGAGAAGAGAAGAGAAGAGAAGAGAAGAGGAGAGGGGAGAAGAGAAGATAAGAGAAGAGAAGAGAAGAGAAGAGAAGAGAAGAGAAGAGAAGAGAAGAGAAGAGAAGAGGAGAGGAGAGGAGAGGAGAGGAACACACAGCATCCAAACAGATGAGTCACCCAACCACAACAAGCCAAGAGGTATTGCTTTCTTTTAGCTGTAGAATCCTGCACTCTGTCAGAAGACAACCTCACATGGGAAAACCCCAGCGAGCAGGCAGTATGGTGTATGCTGTAGAGTACCATATCAATGCAAACAGCCCTCAAGAAAAGTTAAATGAAAATGTATTGGTCTTGGGGGCATAGCCCCTTGAGATATAATATCTTGTTGTCGAGGGGGTCCTCAAAAATGAAAAGGTAGATGCAAATACGGTCAACCAGTGCAGTTGATTGGTCACTTCCTCAGCCCAATCCACTACGTATTGCACACAACAATACCTCATCTAAGTCAGAAAGCCACTTGTCTGCCCAAGTGATGCATCATAATCAGTGTCCCAACAAAGAGAAACAGTCAATCAGTCACACAGTCAATATGCCCATTCGACCTATGGCTAAGTCACTAGACATGTGGTAAGAACATCAAAACATCAAAAGTCACTTCAGACAAAGAAGGAAGTCACCGGACCGGAGCATCTTCAGATGTGGAAATTTTACTGTTTTATTGGGCAAGTGCCAAGACTGAAGTTTCAACATTGTCAGTCACGTCTTCTTCAGAGTCAATATTGACTGCAGAAGACGTGACATTGTCGAAACGTTAGTCTTGGCACTTGAAGCCCAATGAAACAGTAAAATTTCCACATCTGAAGATGCTCCGGTGACTCCCTCCTTTGTCTGCAATCACTAGTCCTTTCCCATGACCCACCAGATTGTGAAGTACGGGAGTGTGGAGGATATCTCTCTTTTCAACATCAAAAGTCACTCTTTTGTATCGAAATGAATGAAGAAGTTTAAGATGCTGTGTGCCTTCGGTCCCCCTTTGCACTCCTCTGACCATTGAGGGAGGATTGTGAAAGAAGCATGCATGTTAGTAGTTGGAACATTCACCACAAAGCACTTCCATGGGGGTCGCTGAGTGTGTGATGACAGCGGTGCTGGTGAATGGCTTTCTGCAGAGCTCACAGCAACAACCACATCATCACCACCACGGCTGTACCGAGGGCAACGGGAGGAGAGGAGGATGATGATGCCCAAATTTAGCAAATAATTGTCCTCAGGACCACACACACACACACACACACACACACACACACACACACACACACACACACACACACACACACACACACACACACACACACACACACACACACACACACACACACACACACACACACACACACACACACACAGAGAGTGCGTTCCAATATGCAACCTTGCGTCCTCCACTTGTGCTTGTGGCCTCGTACCAGGAAGTAATATGTCGTGATGACATCACTGACAACAGCATTATATTTCAATATCTCGCAAAAGCTCAATTGTAAAGTAATTTTCTCATTTGCAAACTGGTTGGTGAATGAACAATAGTCCCCCAAAAATTGTTGTGGCTAGGCTAACAGCGGGGAAACTTAATTGTTTACTCCACGGAGGCGGGGCATCAGCAAAACGTGAGGCCACAAGCACAAGTGGAGGACGCAAGGTAGCATATTGGAATGCACCCACACACACCTCATCCCAAATAGCTTACTCATCTGCGGGTAGCTAGCCACACTGTAATGGCTAATGCACGTAGTCGATCAACCTCAGTCCGTCAGTGAGGCACACACATGTATACAGCTACGATTGTATCGTATGAAGCACAGTGGCGATGAGCACATGCCATTCCCTAAACAGCTGACAAAAATGACATCGAGCAACTTGTGATTTTTCCTCACACACCTCAGCTAGAAGGTGAGTTGAAGATGACCCATAGGTAGCTGAATAAAAAAAAACAATAACTCCTGCACACTGACCATTTCACTTAAACTTTATTCACGTTTGGTTTTAGGCTAAAGTTAGTAATGCAAAAAAAAACACAAAAAAAACCTAGAAACACTCAGAGTGCAATCCTCCGCTGAGGCCATGGGGTCACTCATGCCATAACATCTACAAGCTGTGGAATCCTATGTCTATAATATAACTTACAAAAAAAAACACTGGATCCGGATCGTGATCACTTTAATCACTTGTTCCATTTGTCATTTCCAAAAGCTCCACAAAATTTCTTCTTCCATACAGAAGTTTTTGAGTTATCCTGCTGACAGACAGACAAAAAAAAATGGCGGAGGTAACAATCCAGCTTGTGAAATAAGAGGGAAAGTGCTGTGGTGAATGTCAAAACAACATTGAGCTTTTACAGCGCACTAAAGCAGTGGCCCAATAAACTGATATTGTCTTGGGACTAATTTTCTATGGTCATTACATTGTAACCCATTATGTTGCTGCGCCGTCTGTATCATCAAGCAGCCTGATTATCAAAAATACAGCCATGCATTTGCATTGTATGCCGACATACAAAATGTCTGTCAACTAGTGGAGAGGAGTAATAAATAACCATGTTTCACTCCGACATGACAGTCATTTATTCAATACCGCATATTTCTTCAATTTTGACCATTTTCACCATTTTATTGCTGAATGGAGGATTAATACATTTTTATGCCACAGCTCTGGAACCCACCCAGGACTCCTCCGCGACGCCACTTTTGGGTCCCGACCCACGGGTTGAGAAATGCTGCACTGAAGCCTGATCCGATGCTGCTGATCCTGCTGTGGTGTCTGTTCACAGGGCTCTAAATTAACTTTTTTCATCACCAGCCAAAATGGTTAGTAGATGTTTATTATCTTACTAGCCAGAGCACACACACACTCACTAACGGCTCAACATGGCTACTAGTAAATTGGTCTTCTCTACCAGCCAAACTGATTTTTAACCAGCATTTGGTCTGTTGGCTGGTGTTAATTTAGGGCCCTGTGTGTTCATAGTCCATTAGACAGTGCTTCGTGAGAACACATCTGCAAAAACTCACTGAAAGTGTAATGTAGTAATTCCAATGAAACTGACTAAAGTGACGTGCAACAACAATGTTGAGCCGAAGTTGGCGGCGTAACGGAGGCCATATGTAACGGAGTGTGGCATGGGACGTTAGTAAACCTCCCTCCCAAAGCCTCATACAGTATTGTAGCGCTGGGCAATCGGACTGGTCCAGCTGCAGCATTTGGCCGGTTGGCTGGTGTTAATTTAGGGCCATGTGTGTTCATACTCCAGACAGTAGACAGTGCTTCGTGAGAACTGAGAACTCATCTGCAAAAACTTACTGAAAGTGTAATGTGGTAATTCCAATGAAAGTGACTAAGGTGACGTGCAACAACATGCATCGGCTTCCCTACATATACTACGCAGAGGGGAAAGGAGATGTCAAAACCCAGTTTGCACAATAAGATGGACCATGGGAGCTCCCTACAGCGAACATGAACAGGATTGGGCATTATGTTTATCCAAAGGTTAACCTTAGCTGGCTAAAATTCAATCGCTTCTGCAGAAAAGCACCATATTCTTTCCATATTAACTCAAGCCATAGAAATCTCTCACAACAAGACACTTCCAGAGAATAAAACACACATTAAATCAGCAGGCATGAGTCTTCCATGTGGCAGACACTTTCGAACCCTCCTCAAATGGCACAATGATAATGCCTCAAACATTAAGGAAGATAGAGGTGCTAGATGGCACCCTGTGTTAAGTCAACAGACAATACATGGAAAACTTGTTTATGGCGACTCCAGCAGGTTGACCCAACCCTGCCCTTTCACTCTCTCACACAGATATTTCAGGTCATCTCACTATGAAAAAAGGCAAAAACAAAAAGTCCCTAAAAAAATCCTTTAAAATAAAACACGTTAAAGAAGGCACCAGACAAGAGAAAGTTTGAAATCACACGGAATGACCCGGGGCCGGGGCGGCGGGTCCTTTCATGAGCCGGAGGGGCGGGACGGATATATAGAGGGGAGGGCAAGGGGTCACAGAGGCACAGAGGCATTCAGCCTCCTGTCAAAAGAAGAGAAATGGCTCAATCATGCATCCCTGAAGGAGCTGGAAGCTGAAGCTGGAGCCGTGGGCACGTTGGTTGGAGCCAATCTGCCTGCGATCACTACTGCTGCTGCTGCTGCTACTCTAATGTACAGCCCCCTCAGCATCACCATACCACAAGCACACCATTGTTTTGCATTGCCCCGGACCAATGGCACTTCGCATTCCAAAACCCCTTTCGAACCAAAAGGACTGGAGGAGAGGAGGGAGGGAGGGAGGGAGAGAAGAGAATGAACAAGGGAGCGAAAGAAAGAAAGAAAGAAAGAAAGGAATGACAGCGAGCGACAATGCGCTGCTTTGTGCTGATGGGCAAAGTGACACTGGAACAACATTTGAACTGTACATCAAAATGGAGAAGGGAAGGCACGAGGAGGACATGGCAAAGGCTGCGGGAACCTACAGTGTACACACGAGAATCAATCAGGACAGAGGAGCAGCAGTGAGAGGCCAAGCCAAGGATGAGACACAGAGAAAGAGAAAGGCCGGCAAGGCTGCGGGAACCTACAGTACATACACACGAGAATGAATCAGGACAGAGGAGCAGCGCTGCGAGGCCAAGGACGAGACAGAGAAAGAAAAAGCCTGCGCTGCCTGCCTGCGATATCAAACTAATTTAGAGCAACCTTCACATACCAAGCATGGCTGCAGCAGGAGGACCCCCTGGGATGGGATGGGACGGGATGGGAGGAAGGACAGGCCCATAACTGCAACCATTAATGTTATACCGAAGAGATTGTTTCTAGAATTTAACAAACTGGCTGGCCTGTGTTCATCCATTATCATCCCCCCCCCACCACCACCACCAATTAACGAAGTACTACAACTGGTAGTCTACCTTTGAAATGCGGGGCTAAGTTTACTTAAAGTGTTAACCATCAGAGTGTGGCGTGGAACGTTAGTAAACCTCCCTCCCGAAGCCTCAATACAGTGTGGTAGCGTTGGGCTATCGGACTGGCCCTTTATAGCTCAACGGTCTCGTACTGTGCCTCCCATTCCCAAAACGATGTAGTTGACGAGGTGGCAGGTTCCCTGCCCCAAGGGGGACACACTGTGCAGGAACACCTCCGTCACAGATGCCCAGAAGAAAATATAAACACAAGCCATCTCTCCTGGTTCAGCGCGTCAGCCAGCCCCCCAAAGACATGACCTAGGCAATAATTACATTACACTGACGCTTTTATCCATGAAGCGTCTTACAGACATCACAGGGTATTGGCTACAGTGCCTGAAGCTGACTGAGGAGAGGTGCCCTGTTCAAAGGCAAGGGATTGAACCTGCAACCCTGTGATTTATTCTATCCATATTCCATATCCATTGCACCATGGCAGCCACACAATAACGTGTTGCAAAGATAGACAAATTCACAACAATGCATACAACAACATAAATACTCATGAGTACATAACTCATGTGTATGCATATCCCTCTGCAACCAGCCCAGCCTTTTAGTCCCATAAGCAAGAACAAAGCTTATCTTTCTGGACTTGTAGGAAAACTAAATGCATGCCATTTCTTTTCATAAATTACATGTTTCTCCACGTTCAAGACACTACTGGGATGGACTGGTGAAAAACAGCAGCACAGTGACAGATAGCCTACTGTAAATGTAAGTAGGCCTATATAGCACAAAGGCAAATGTAAATGCCATGGGTCATTCAACAATATTCACTAATCACTGCAGAATGGAAACCAGTTTATTCAACAATATTTCAACATGCCAGTTTTATGCTTATAAGAGACGTGAACAGTGAGATCGAACACATCAGATGGAAACACAGACCGCGCGGACGATTGGGCGAATGATACACCATCTGCTCTCGCATCACACAACTTGTCAAATTTGACACCAGCGACGTTGTGACATCTCAGAGGCAATGACAGCGGCCTCTGAATGGTGTAAATGCACCACAGGTACCTCTACAGTAATCCAAATCACATGCCAGCCAGTGCTGAACACACAAAATAGGTCTCAGCAAGCCGACAGCAGCGGCATGTGTTCAGAACCCATAGCAAAAAATGACATAGTTGAGTTCCATTGTAAATTAGTTTACAAAGTAGCTAGCAACATATCAGTGGCCAATGATGCGCCCCGGATTTAGGCAACGACAACTTGCCAGTTTATATTTGTTATCGAATAGGCCATGTACCAAAATCTTTACAAAAGTGAATGAAGTGAAATTTCAATATAAGGCATAAACCGTGTGGGGACAGTCAACAGATTCTTCGAACACCGCGAACATGTATGGAAGCTTGTTGAATGTATCCGTAGCATAGCTAACAAGTACACATACAGCTACGACCAATAAAAGTAAGCTAGCTGACAGACATTATACTAATTTCTAATCAAAGCAACACGTTGTTCTAATGAGACTAAAACTACTGAGTGTTTAGACATACTGAAATGCGCCTTTTACAATATGCCAGTCAGCTAGCAAGCTAAGGAGTGCTCATTCCTCATCCGTCAAAATAAAATATGCAACTGGAAGCTTGTTGATAAGGGCTAACGCTAGACGCTTTACTTCGCTAACGTTAGCAGCAAATATCTGCCAAGTGTTGTACTACGTGGGTAGAACTAGCTCTTGCTTCAGCGAGCTGTCAAGATTGCAGTTAATTTATCAGCCGAAACTTGGTAATGATGGTCAACCGACAGTCCGGCAAAACACTTGGGCTGACTGGTTAGCAAGCTCTTTTGAGAGTCCACTGCTTGCTAGCGAGCTTTCAAGCGGATACCCAGGGAGGCCTGTCTTACCTCCAGCTCGTTCCCGGTTCCCTCCACTACTAACCCGAGTTGAAGTAATGTCCATCATGACCTCCTGAAACGCAGCAGTCTCCTCGGCCTGGCGCTGTGTATGCAGGGCAATTTTCTCGCTGAACTTCCTCGGATTTGATACCCCGGACGCAGGACCCGTGTTGGGTCCTGGTCCGGGTCCGCAGCCGCTTGCACTCGCGGCGGACATGTTCTACAACTCTGACTTCGCCGCACACCGAGATGATCTGACTTGTCGAGAGGGCAAGAGGGGAGGAGAAAATAGAGCCATCTCGATAGTTGGCTGTGGCATTCTGGGATCTGTAGTTTTAGGCTGTCAGCAGATCGCTTTCATTGTAACAGTGTAACTAACACAAATTAACCAGTAGTTATACTTTGTAGCCATCAGGGGAACATTTAAAACGCAGGATATCAAGGCTGAAACAAAGACATAGGCCTAATGCTCTCGAGACCACACTACGTAGGCTACCCACTTCCGTTTATTGGTTTAATTTACAGCTTGACCAGTCTTGTTGTTCACATTTATAAATTATGGTGTTATTGCTGACGTTAACACCGCTACCTTTAGGATCACATGGCTTATCAGTCAAGCAGCCTACTTTAGGCTGTGGCTGTCTAGTTGAAAATGTGGAAAGTGGCAAAATCCAAGTCTATTATTCTTCAGAAGGATCTTAGTCTTATGTGAAACATGCATTGTTCTCAAAAACAAAATACACATGCCAGACTAATTTAGGCCATTTACTAATTTGGTAATACAGCCTGTTATAATCTTTGGGATGTGTGTGTGTGAGAGAGAGAGAGTGTGAGTGTGTGTGTTTGGGGTGATGTAGGCCATACTTTCTACTTGTGAGAAGACAACACAATTCTCCTGAGAATTTGCTGTTCAAGATATGACATGACAAAAAATGACCCATTGTATGTCTACTTTTTTATTTTCACACACCTGACAAAAGCCACTTAGTGGCCAAATAACATGATAATACTCTGAATGCGGAAATAGTTATTAAATTGTGACTAATTTAAACAAACCATATTCATATCAATTAATGTTAAATTCATGAATACAAATAGCAGGCCTACTAAGGGTATTACGCAATGTATGGTGGTACGGATATTTTTGCATTGTGCATTAGGACTAACACACATTGTAACTTTGTAATTTCAGCTACGTCTTCACAAAACGTTGCCCAAATGTCAGTCAAAACAACAGCTACTGTGGGCCCTGTACATAAAAATACATTCAAACGTATTGCATCTCATTCTCCTGAGGTGTGCAAGCTCCATTGAAGGAATTCACTCTATCCTGTAATTTCAGAATTACACCAAAAAAAATTAACTGCATTAACTGTGTCCACAACAACTGTGAAATGCTCTAATAAAACAGTCGACACGAGACATCCTCTGCCCCTCACTTCACCACCTCACAGCTTGATGAACAGCACTCCAGTCACCACGGCGAATCCGGTGAGCAACAGCGCCACCTTGTGGATGCGGTGCTTAGGGGAGCCGAGCTCGTGCGGCAGGATCTCCATGAAGGTGATGTAGGCGAATGTGCCCGCAGCCAGTCCCTCCAGCGTGGCACCGGCCAGCTGGTACTGCGGTATGGTCTTCATCTCCGTGAAGGCAATGCCCAGTGCGATGCCAAGTGGTGACATGTGGGCGAAGAGCAGCAGGCTGCCCACCACGGCCGAGCGCCTCAGTCGGCTCTGGATGAGCTTGAGGGACAGGCTGAAGGCCACGATGCTCTTGAGGAGCAGCAGGGCCAGGCTGGTCTCCAGCACGCGCCACGCGTCCTGCTGCAGCCCCACGGCCAGCCCCTCGAACACCGAGTGCAGCGACAGCGAGAAGACCAGGATGAAGGCGCGGATGGCGGAGTGGGAGTTTAAGTCCACGTGGAGGTGTACGCCATCTCCTCCGGCGCCGGCGGCGGGGCCTGGTCTGCTGGGGATGGCGCTCGCGTGGTGGTGGTGGATCAACAAGGAGGGCGCGACTTGGTGATGTGGCGTGTGCCTTGGGTGTTCCTCGTCCTGGTACTGGCCTTGGATGGAGGAGCCCACCAGGAGAGCTTGCCTCTCCTCTGAGATGCTGCCCGACTCATCTCGCAGGGCCAGGACGATCTGCTCCATCACAAGAACCATGAAGAAGCCCATGGCCATGATGAACTCAGGCAGGGGGAAATGCAGCTGCGGAGAGAGGACACGTGGAAAACATTAAAGGTGCACAGAGTAGGATTGTGGCCAGAGTGCTGCATATTGCCCAATTTGACCCTTTCATGAATATTTACTAAGTAATAAACTAAACTAATATTTACTAGTATGACCAAAGTACAGTAAGTTTTACAGACAAAAAAATCCTATTTCTGGTAATTCAAAATGGATAACATGGAGAAATGCAAAAGTGGTGGTGGTGGTAAGTATTCATGAAAAAGGTAACACGTGTGAATGAGCAGCATGAATTATGGAAATAAACAACTAAAAATATTACACAGTGCACCTTTAAAGATTAAGATACAAAGCCACATCATTGTACATTTGTCATTAAAAAATAGGCTCTCATTTTTACAGTATAGGCCTGAAATAAGTAAACTTGAAAATCTGTGTAATTTTCTTTGGGCCTGAATAGTACTTGATAACATTTAAGTGGCTTTTGACTGAGATTACTTGGAGAACGTTTTTAATACCTTAAGACATTGCCCCTGTAATAAATTAGCTGTTACCAGAATGGCAATGACCAAGTCGTATTGTATTAGGCCCTGTACACGATCATAGTGCTGTAGTACTATGGTAGTAAAGTTTGTTCAGTGACTAATACAATGTTTCTGTGGTGGAACACAGGAGATATCAGAAATGCAACATGCACATTAGTCATAAATTACATTCGTTCAAGTTGAATGTTGAAAATCTCTCCAAAGCTTACCCTATAGCCTTAGCTTTTGAAAAGTCAAGCTATCAGTCTAGTGATTATGAAACTTACACTACTTACTAAGTCTTTATTTTGTATTTCAGAAATGCTGTGTGTTCAGATCAACCGCAGCTTAAATGAAAGGGATTATTGGCATTGTGATGATTATGTCTGTGACAGCTCATTCCAAAGCTAATGTGCCAGTGTAGTCAAGTCATGTCAAGTCAAGTCAGCTTTTATTCTCGGTTTCTTCATATGCACAGGTCATACATACAAGGAAATTGAAATTATGTTTTCTCTCTTATACCATGAAAGGACATAGACATACACGGGAGGGACTGACTATGTCGTCAGTCCCGTGTATGTCTATGTAGCTACAACCTTTTCTGAATATTGTTCTTTACCGTAATGCCAGCATTTTGAAACGCCCGGTTGACCTTTTCTAGATAGTCAGGGAGCAGGTCCAAGAAGCAGGTGGCCAAAAACACCCCCCCAGCAAAGCAGCTCATGTAAGTCAACCCTTTACGGCGGAACTCTGTGGAAATGGAACACAACATGCATATGGGAAGGACACTTGTTATGATTGTGAGTTATGACTTATGATTTTTTTTAAATATCAGAATTATTAGGATGAGAATAGAAAAACATTCAGAATCCTAAACATCGCTGTAATGCCATGCCAAGTGATTGTGAGTTATGAATGACAAAAAAAAGTGCGCACGCGCGCGTGTGTGTGTGTGTGTGTGTGTGTGTGTGTGTGTGTGTGTGTGTGTGTGTGCGTGTGTGTGTGTGTGTGTGTGAGATGTGCATTCCTTCAGCCAATAATATCCTCACCTGGGTTGGTGCCCCAGCGGCCTGTCCGCCCTGTAATAAACAGGGGAGCAGCACCGAAAAGGAGAGTTGCAAAGAGAAGCACAAACAGGGCAACTATCTTCATCTCTGGCCCAGCTATCGTGGCAGATGCTTCCTCCATTTCCCAGTCCCGAGTTAAGTATTGGCCCTTAAAGAAGTTCTTGCTCCAAATTCTTTGGTTTCTCAGTTAGCCTCAAGGGATTGCACTGTTTGAAGGACAAGAGGTGGTTTTCATATGGATTGTGAAATATGACAGTGATGTGAAGAGAAGGACAGCACACACACGCACACACACACACACACACAGCCACCACCACCATCATCACCATAAGTCTCCTGCATGCACAATCATGCATTTTTTCCAATACAAGTTAACAGTGAAAACTCCCAATGTCCAAAGTTTGCTGAATATCTACTTGCTGTGAAATGCAAATGAACACAGGAATAAGCACAGCGTCCTAGCATGCACGCGCACGCCCAAACATGCAAACATGATTTTTGATGGGTCCGCAAATGCGCGAGATGTTGAAACCGCAGTGTTCCTATAAGTGAAGTCATCCCGTCCTCGCGGAAGCTGACATTACTATGAACACCCAAATATCAAGTGTTAGTAAGTCAAGAGAGGTTTAAGTTGTTCACAAAGTAAACAAAAAAACAAAACAGAGAACAACTATCTTACAGTAAGTAGGCCTATCTTTGCCATGATGTTGTTCAAGCGACGACGTTAAACCATGCCTGAGAAAAGTTTGAGCGCTAGAGCTACTTACTTCGCTTTGTCGACTGTTTGTTGGTGGGCTTAAGTTGAACCGCTGCTTCCATGTGTAGTGGACATAGTTGAACAACATAGAGGTAGGCCACTTGCCCTTTACCGACGACAGAAGTTATTTTTTATGCGTCGTTGTTGGTACATTGGAAGAATAGCGGTATAGGCTACCCTTCTAGGACCGCCTTGACCGTGTGTTCCTGTTTTACGGGAACGAGTGTGAGTCAAATCCCCCCTACATCAGTCAGCTGAAGGAACAGCCGAGTAGGCATGCGGTGGGAGGGATCCCATTCCCATCCCGAATACATTTTAGTCTTCTCGGAAAGCCTGCGCTGCCAGTAGGCTGCTCTCTTCCAAACAGGGATTTAAAACAATGCCATTTTCTTTAGGCTACCACAATAGCTGTAGTTTGACATGTTTACAAGATGAGGAAGCTTGGCATAGCCTACCTGCTGCATTATTTCCATGCATTTATAAATGTATAACTGGTTTAATAGGCTACGGAGACTCACACGCACGCACTCATAAAAATCTTTGACTAAACATGTTCATGATGTTATAGCCCAATTTAAGCCTATACACATCCAGTGTGACATTGGATGCAGTCTTGGTAGGTAGGCCTTGAAATAAATGGACTGCAGGAATTTCACCTTTCATAATAGCCCACCAATGGACAATGGAGCAAATTGTTGTTTTCTTTTACCCATGTTATATTTGGCATGAACGTTTGAGTTGCATTTTATAGGCTTTTGAAAAATAATAATAACAATTAACAATAATTTTAAAAAAAAACCTTTCACATTTTTAAAAATCTGGTTGCCTTCTTCTTGCACATTTCAGTTACCTCAAAAATTGGGAGACGGCGCACTCCAACCAAGACTGATGCTGAAGCCCATCATCATCATCACATTAGGAGTGTGCAAAGATAAATGCTGTCATGCCTGTTATGTTGAACAAGGGAGTCCACATGTTCTGCTTCAGGACTACAGGGAGGCTGGGAGTGGATGCTTGCCGGTTCAAATCTTCAATGCTACAGGAAGAGGGAGGGATCAATTCTGGATTAGTTCTGGAGGCTGGAGAGAGTATATACTCAAGTCAGTTTCCCATATATAAACAGTCTCTGGTTTACTGCAGTAACCCAGCAGTATGGTCCACTTCTGCTCTCAGTCAGCTGAGTAATGAGCACTCAGTACAGGTAGATACACGTGGTGGCCATGGGTAGATCAGCCAAAGCTTTTCTTAGAAGAGTAAGATACATCAAGCCCATACTTTTCCTGGATCCATGTGACATCAGGGGAACAGCCCTTTAGGAGACCCACGGTTAGGAGACCTTTGGAGAGGTTGGGAATAAATGGAGTTCCCTTCGCACTGAAGATGGTGGTAGTGCACATACTAGGCAAGCCATCACTTAACGCCCCCTTAGGAGACCGAACTTTAGCACAGTCTTTTGCATTGGGTAGGCAGGGTCTGGGGGTATCTTATTCTATTAAGAAAATGTTTGGATCAGCTAAGCTCACTGAAGTCACCAGTGTGGGGAACGGGAAGACATGGCAGGATTTCACCCTCCTGAGGGATAGACATCTATTTTGAGGAATAGATAGGTGGCACTCACCTGTGCCCCAGTCTAGCTGAATCGCCTTGAGTAGCCCAAGGCATTTAATTACATTTCATTACATTACAACCAGGGTTCTAAATTAACGCCCGCCAACACGCCAAATGCGGGTGAAAAATCATTTTGGCTGGTAGAAAAAAATCATCCACTAGCCAAATTGGCCGGTAGCGCGCGCCCGATTGAACGTTTAACACCTGCCCGCACAGATCTGTAGCTGCCGTCTGATGAACGTTAAAACTTCGCCTACATTACCCATGAACATTAGTCCTACCGTCATGATGTAGCCCACACCCATTGGCTGACCGTTAATCACAATAAGGCAGCCTCACATCCATTGGCTGCGTGTTTGATACCCGCGCGCTGGAACTAGTGTTGATAAAATATGTTCAATGAGCGGACTAGCGCGGATTACTTTGGTTTTGTAGGTTTTGGTCAGATGAAAAATAATGTGGCAGTGGTTAAAGCACGGTTATGTGTCGATGAATGCAAGTAATAGCAGAGTAACTGTTGTGACGGTGAAGTAGAGAATTGGTGGAGCGAAAACGGCGTGAGGAGTGGAGGGACAGGACAGCTGATTGTCAAAACAGTGTCGTTGCCGTCAGAAGCCGCCTGATATTTGCGAGGTCCTCGCAACTACAAACGATGGAGTTGTCGTTTCCTAATAACGCCCACGCCATCGCAAAGACCCTGCACGAGTTTGACATGGATATAAGAGTAAGTGAAAAAAAAGATAACAAAAACTAGCGAAGAAAGTAACAAAGTAAGCATGGTGTCCGTGGTGTTATTGGATATCTAGTTGACATAGCGTAACGGTAATTGTCATTCCAAGCGCATCGTAAGTAAAGCTAATATTAATTTGACCTGGAGGTGTGTGTGTGTGTGTGTGTGTGTGTGTGCTCCGTCTTCTTCTCCTCCCTTCATCTCTTCTCCCCTTCACCTGTCTTCTGTGCATTGTCCATGGTATTTGTCCCACTGTGTGTGAAGTGATGCTGTGTAGGGGATATGTGGTTTTGCAGTGTTTGGTTGTGTGTGTGTTTATAGTGTATGTTGAAAGTCTGGTATGTGTGTGACATTAGTGTTGAAGGCATGCTGTGTTTGTGTGAGTTGTAGGCCTATACTGTATGAGGTTTGGGTGATGGTGTGTGAGGTAATAGGCTAGTGTTTGGCTGTCTGTGCAGTATATGGAAATGGAATGAAAAATAATGAAATGCAGGTAATAAAAATATAATTGTTGAAAGTCTGGTATGTGTGTGACATTAGTGTTGAAGGCATGCTGTGTTTGTGTGAGCTGTAGGCCTATACTGTATGAGGTTTGGGTGATGGTGTGTGAGGTAATAGGCTAGTGTTTGGCTGTCTGTGCAGTATATGGAAATGGAATGAAAAATAATATTGAGTATAATATTTATATTGTTTATCTGTGTTGAGGACATAGCCTAGTTTAATAAAATAATTAAAAGCAACATAATTAACGCATGGTTTATTTTGGTGAGAAAAAAAATGGCTAGTTGACCTTCCATTTGGCTAGTAAGAAAAAATGTCTACTAGCCAAATTGGCTGGTGGTGGAAAAAGTTAATTTAGAGCCCTGATTACAACAGTTACAACAATTTACTGTACATCAGGGGGTCCCGACCTCTTCCAACGTGGGGCTCACTTGGAATTTTCACAAATGTTTGGGGCCCACCTTTGACCCAATAAACAATACAAGTGTAATACGAGTGTAACACGCACCATGTACCAATTTTGTACGTACATCTAGGGTTGGTCCACGGTATTACACTGGTATTACATGGTATTAAATATTGTTACACTGGTTATTACACTGTACCTAATGTGGTAGATCCACTGTAATAGTGAACCATTAAAATAAAGTGTTACCAAAGAAAAGTAATAAAATGGGGGCCGATGTGGCATGGGTTAGTGCAGAGGTTCCGCAAATTTTACCATAACAAGGCCCCCCATAAAGCAGTAGATTCCAGCCAAGGCCCCCCTTACATTGGTTGCGCCACATTTTTTTTCATTTCGGAGCACCCCTTTTCACAACCACATATCTATGTCTGTGTGTCAGTGCAATGGTAGTAATGGCCAGAGAAGCAATATATTGTTATAATGCAGTTCTTAAAGGCACACTGTGCAGGAAATGGTCAAAAAAGGTACTGCAACTATGCTGCTCATTGAAACTGGGAATATTGTTCATCTTATTTTTGTTCACATATTTTGGTGAACATTAATTATTCAATTAGCCTATTTATGTTGATTTGTACTTTTTCTTCCAACTTGCTGCGGATCCCCTTGCACCTCCTCGCGGGCCCCATGGGTTCCCGGCCCCCACTTTTAAACCACTGGGTTAGTGCACTGTGTATCATTATGC
This sequence comes from Engraulis encrasicolus, assembly GCF_034702125.1. NCBI lineage: Eukaryota > Metazoa > Chordata > Actinopteri > Clupeiformes > Engraulidae > Engraulis > Engraulis encrasicolus. The sequence goes on from NC_085861.1 coordinate 10,753,426, forward strand.
TGGGGACTTGACTTCAATAGGTTATATCCCAATCCTTCCCCATCTCTCCCCCACTCATTTCCTGTCACAATCAGCTGTTCTATGTCAACAAAGGCTAAAAAGCCCCAAAAACACAAATAAAAAGAGAGGAAAGCAATAGCCATAGTTAAACCCAGCATTACGCAGCATTCAGCAGTTAGGGCGTCAGACTTGTAGCCCAAAGGTTGCCGGTTCGACTTCCAACCCGCCAGGTTGGTGGGGGGAGTGATTAACCAGTGCTCTCCCCATCCTCCTCCATGACTGAGGTAGAACTACCCTGAGCATGGTACCGTCCTGCCGCACTTCGCCATTGGGGGCTGCCCCCTTGCACGGGTGAGGCATAAATACAATTTTGTAGTGTGCAGTGAACACAATTGTGTGCTGTGTCACAATGGGAGTTGGAGTTTCACAGCTGGGCTTTCACTTCACTTCCACATTATGCTGTATCTCTTGTATGTGTTACCATCTCAGAGGACCTCACCTGGGACAGTCACACACAGCGCATTGTTAAAAAAAGCCAGCAACGTCTGTACCACCTCAGACGATTGAGAAAGTTTGGGATGAGACCCAAGATCCTGAAGTCGTTTTACAGAGGCACCATTGAGAGCATTCTGACAGGGACCATTATTGCATGGTATGGGAACTGCTCTCAAGCCAACAGGAGAGCTCTTCAGAGGGTTGTGCGTACAGCTCAGTACATATGCGGCTGTGACTTACCCTCCATACTGGAACTGTTCGAGGGAAGGAGCATCAGGAAGGCAAAAAAGATCTTGGCTGATCCTAGTCACCCCAACCATGAACTGTTACCATATTGCCATCTGGGAAATGGTACAGAAGCCTGAAGTCTCACACTACCAGACTCCAAAGTAGTTTCTTCCACCAAGCAGTTAGATTACTGAATTCATGCTGAAGACAACAAGGCACTTTATTTGCACCCCTCCCTTTTTTATTTTATTTTTTAAAATCTTTTTGAGGACACAAGAAAAACACAACAATTTTTACTCTTTATAGGCTTCAAACCTATAATAAGACGTAATAAACTAATCTTGAATCTTGAATCTTGGTCCTGCATTATTCCCCAGAGATGACCCCGTCACATGCAGGGCAAGATGCAGCTGCCTTCACAGGTGTCACATTTTAAGTTCAGCCTCTAATTAAAAAGCACAAATGATCCAGCATCTTCGTCATTGCCTTTGCTATGTCTTGGTTGTCTCAGATGCATGATCTGAAATCTAAATAACTTATCACCTTGCTGATATAACGCAGGCCTCTACCACATGCTAGACATTTTTCTCTTTAAAACACCTGTTGATTTACCCAGCCGCGACGTGCGCGGAGGAAACGTCTGAAATGTCTGGTGACCTATGATCTTTAAAACACATCCCCTCCAGATAGCTCATTGGTCCATCGCCACTCCGTCCACCAATAGCAATTCGACAAAGTGCATAGGTGGCAGTGCCGATTTCATGGATCCTGGATCCGCAGAACGTAAGTGTTCCTGAGGCTGCCATGCCTACATTTCACGAAAATAGAGCCAAATAGGAAACCCACAGTAAATTTAAATACATACACGCGTATTCATTCCATACTAACGCCCACTTTAATGTCTTCTGAGTGTTTTTAAAAAGGAATGTCCTGTAGTTTGATGACGTGCATGTGATCATCTCAACATGAAACAGGCTAAACAACAGCAATAGAAACGTGCTTGAGTTGATGCGCAGGATTAGAATTATCCGTTCAAGTCAACCAGGACATCTCACAAAAGTAAGTTGAGGAGCTTGCTACCCGAACAGGGTTGGGTAGGCTACAATGTAACTCTTGTTTAGCCTGCTTGACAAAGTCTGACTCCTCCTCCGCAAGACGCTGTGGCTACAACAGTGTATCTCGTCTAATCGATTTGAGAGCAACTTAAGGATTTTACATGGTCGACAATGTACTGTCTCGGTGCTGGTTACATTTCTATGGAAGACCGTATTATTCCTGCCTATCGTAATGGAATGCCAGTTTACCAGAGACTGCGAAGACATCGAAGGACAACACAGGCCTATTACTATTGTATGTATTCAAGAGGGTACACAGAGCAGCAAAGGCACCAGGAGAAATTGAAAATTGACTTTATAACACTTAACAATTGTCAATAGCCTACACAAAATCACAAATATTAGTCTATTATTTCTTAAACATGTTGGGCTGGGAACTTGTCTTCCACTGTTTATATGTTTATGTTTAGAGCCCTTTTATTGTGCTTGACAGATTGGGGGGGGGGGGTGCGTCTGGAAGAAATATAATCTAATGTATAATGTGGTGCATAAACATTGTGCCGTCTGCTTTGCATGATCAATCAGGAGGGTAGGGACAGCCTAGGGACCATCCATATCCACATATCACACAATTGTGTGCTGAATGTGGATAGCACTGTGGACAGGGCAAAGGCTCTACAGTACAACCAGACTGCTCCTTGTACTTTTCAAGGATTTTAAGTAAAAGGACGAAGTGGGAAGTTTTTTTTTAAAAAAGTGTCCATTTTAAACTGGGCAAAGAATCAACAATATTCCTATTTCGGCTAGCATGGCCTTTTTCAATGCCAGTGCTAGTATCTTTAATGCAACCTTCATTGTGCCCAAGATAAAGTGACAAAATATTTACTCAGTGCAATATGCCACTTCCTCACCAGGATGCTGTTCCTCCTACAGTCTGATGAAGAAGTTCCTCCCATGTGTAACACACCTTTTGTAAATGGCACACCTATTCTTCTCTTCGCCTTCAAGCTGTGTGTGTGTGTGTGTGTGTGTGTGTGTGTGTGTGTGTGTGTGTGTGTGTGTGTGTGTGTGTGTGTGTGCGCGCGCGCGCGCGCTTGTGGACAGGCAGGTAGGCAGTCGTTTTTCAAGCTTGACAATAATCTGAGACGTCTTCAATCCCCTATTTTCCTTAGGACATGGATGCTGAAAACGGAGAGGTGTTTTTCAGGATCAAAGAGGAAGACAATGTGACTGAGGGAGATCTTCAGAACAGCTATGCCCTGTGGTCCACACAAAGTGTATGTTTTCATCATTATGTTTCTGTACTAACTGTTGACACATTGACCTTAAAATAGACCTTAAAATGGTCTTGGGTTGAAATACCACTGTCAAGTGTGGTATTGGCACATTTTGGACTTCTAAACCTAAAGCTCTATAAGCACTTGGCACGACTGCGCTTGAATGCCCACAACACTCCTTGTGCTCCTTGTCAAGCTTGGTATTTGAACAGCTAAGAAGTAGCCTCTTTGTGCAGAATGTACCTGCTGGCGGGAAAGACTCAAATTACACAATAACAATAACATTTCTATGACATTACTGGGAGCCTTAAGTAACAGATTAAGACTTGGTCATTGTAATTTTGGTGACATTGGCTCTGCGCACAGTTAGCCCCATATTGCACGCCATTCCACCATTGGACCACTGTAATAGTCATTGACAGGTTTACTACTGTGTATATGCCTGATGAAGATCCAGTGTGATCGAAACGTTGCATTTTAAATAATAAAGTTTATTTTTGGAGCTTATCGGCAGTGTGCAGACCTACCTTTTTCAACAAGTTTACTACTGTACCATAGTACTACACTACCATGACATAACACAGGGCCTTTAGTAATGCACTACGAGTTGTTCATTGCCATTCTGATAACAGCAAATGTATAACGCTGTGTCTCAATGGGACCTTTCGGCCCTGCCGTGGCCTAACAGTAGGGCACTGGGTTACTACACCGGCGACCCAGGTTCGATTCTGGCCCGGGTCATTAGCCGAGCCTTCCCCTTCTCTCTCTCCCCACTTATTCCCTGTCTCTCCTCTACTCTCCTGTCAAAAATAAAGGCATAAAACCCCCCTAAAAATATATATTTTTAAAAACCAGACCTTTCTCGTGTCACCTTTCCTCGTAGGTCCTCAACGACAGTGAGCCGGAGGATGTGCTCCATGCCATCAACCCTAATGACATGTACACCTCCTCCGGGGCTCAGCAGGATTCCCTGTCGGAGAGCGACAGCGGCATGTCTGAGGACCCCCAGGCTGACAGCCCCTTAGGACCCCCGGCAGAGGCTCCTCCCCCAGGTCTGTCCGCCGTGCCCACTGTCTATCAGCTGGTCTATGACATCAGCGCCATAGCAGGCGGTGTGAAGAGGGAGCCAGAGCACCACAATGTTGATGTCATATCCATACAGCTGGGTAAGTCACGTCAAGCATCATGCTGGTAGGCCCTGCCGTGGGCTAGCGGCGGGGCACTGGGTTGCTGCGCGGGGTCGTCTGCCGATCCTCCCCCGTCTCTCTCTCCCACTCGCTTCCTGTCAGCATCTCCAACTGTCCTGTCGAATAAAGGGCAAAGAATTTATTGCACATTCGTACTGCCCAATGAGTAGTTGTGGGCAAGGGTACCACACTTTTCACACTTTTTTTTTACCGCACCTTTCCTATGAGAAATTGCATAGATAGCCTCTGTCTGGTGTTAAACCAGCAACTCTTAACCTTTTAACTTCCTGTTTCCCACCAGATGAGTGGAGTTCTCAGATGCTGCTGACTGACTCTTGTATAGTGAATGAGCTGCCTCTGGTTGCTGCAGCGGGGAAAGTAGAGTCCGCCCACTCCTCCAGTGACTCCAACCACGGAGATACTTCACTGGTGAGTGGCAATCAACTGTGATTATTATTGTTGTTGTTGTTGTTGTTGTTGTTGTTATTATTGTTATTATCATAATTACTAGAATTATTGTTGTTGTTGTTATTATCATTATCTATTACTGGTATTATAATGTTGATACCTACCTAGTCTAAAATCAGACCCCACATGCAATGTATTCTGATGTCAGTTATTAATCTTATATCACTATTGTTACATCTATATTATTATTATTACGTGTCTGTAATGTCTGAAATCAGACACCACCCAGAACCATTTGCACTAAAGCCAGTGTTGTATTGCTGTGTATTGGTCAGGATTATCCAGATCTTCGCCTGACTGAAGAAGAACAGAAGCTTCTGACACAAGAAGGGATCTCCCTGCCCAATAACCTCCCTCTCACCAAGGTTCATGTCCTCAGCAAAAAATTACGATATGATTATACTTTATTGTCAGTTTACACTGAAATTCATTTTGCATCCCTGAGCAACACTCGTTTAAGACAGGACATACACAGAACATCACATAAAAAGACTATTACAAAAAACAAAGGGCACAGGCCTATACATACATACATTACATAGAACCCACATAACTTGAAGATATAATCAACGTGGAGTGACAACACTATGCAGTCTTATGACTGATTTAGCAAAAGAATTGATTAATTTTCAGGTAGATAGAGCAAATAAATACAGCAAAGCTATTTACCATCAATTTTAATCACGTGTCTCCTTTTACAATGTATCCTAAAGGCAGAGGAGAGGATTCTGAAAAAAGTAAGACGCAAGATTCGCAACAAGCAGTCAGCACAAGACAGCCGGCGCAGGAAGAAAGAATATATCGATGGGCTCGAAAGCAGGTTGGCTTAGTCTTTCTTTTTTAGGACAGTTTCCATGTTGTTCATTTGTAATTCCTAATATTCCACATTATTTTCGCCTCTACACTTCTCACTGTTGGTAACCATATGAGCGTATTTCCAGCTGAGACAGCGTTTGGACTATTACAGCATGAAATTTTAAATACTCCGAACTATTCAAATGTGCAGAAGTATGCATAATGAAGTACTGCCTGAATCAAGTCTCTGTGTGTGTGTGTGTGTGTGTGTGTGTGTGTGTGTGTGTGTGTGTGTGTGTGTGTGTGTGTGTGTGTGTGTGTGTGTGTGTGTGTGTGCGCGCGTGCCCGTGTGTGCGCGCCCGTGTGCGTGTGTGTGTGTGTGCGTGTGTGTGGCAGAGTGGCTGCCTGCTCGGCCCAGAACAAGGAGTTACAGAGGACCGTGGATCAGCTGGAGAAACACAACATGTGCGTATCTCAGGCTCAGCGATTCACGAATTACAGTAGCCCCTTAATGCACGCCGTACCTCCTGTGGCACACTGTAAGAGACATTGAGCCCGTTTATATGGCCGCAATAATCAGGTTATTGGAATAAACAGGTTATTGGAGTAAATGGTTTATTGCTGTTTATATGCAGTCCGTCGGTTGCCTGTGTTCCACTAAAGTGTGTGTCATAAGCTAGAATTTAAGGCTTGTGATTGACTACTTATCCTTCTAGAATGTCAATAACCCGATGATAATCCGATTATGCTGGATACATGTCTTCAGAAAATAGTTTATTAGCCAAAAACCTACCTGTGCAAATCGGATTTCTCATAAACCGATAACGGCAATAAACCGATTATGAAAACTGTTTATTAAGTTTACATGAGCGCTCGAATAAACCGGTAACTCCAAAAACCGGATCATAAATGGTTTATTGATGCGCATATAAACGGGCTCATTGAAAGTTAACTACTATAGTACTACACTACTTCTATGACAGTGCACGGGGCCTTTAGTAATACATCACGACTTGGTCATTGCCATTCTGGTAGCAGCTAATTTATAATGCTGTGTCTGAAATACGTGGGTTAAATATACTTACTACATGACATTATATTTTTACTGGATACTTCATTGAATTTTAATTTATATTACATTGCTCTTTACTAGATACTTGTGGTATTCGGTATGCATTGAAGTATGGTAGTATTTCGTAGATGTAAAAAAAACTTAATGTAATCCTTTGGGGCCATGTGTAACATTGTGCAAAGAAGTAAACTAGTGTGTAAGGGTTATGAATAGTTGGCCCTGACTAAATATCTTGAAATAAGGCCTTGCCTTCAGATATGCTTGTGAAGACTTTTAGATAGCTTGAGTTTTCGAAGTCAGTGTCAAGTGTTCAACCGAAGTCAGTTTCTGAGGCGTAAGTTCTTTGCCTGGATATCATGCACACTAGTCTGCCATTATCAGGACTTTGGAACAGATAGACTTGAAACAAGAACAGTGACAATGACATTGAGAATTTTATAAACAACTCTTAACTGAAATTAAATATTTTTTCGCAGACAAAATTTATTTTGTTAATGATATGAATGTGCTAATGCTAATGTCCATCTAACTGGATTATTTTCATAGTGCAAATGTAGTGAATCATGGACATATCCTGATGTATTTGCAGATCGCTTCTGGCTCAGCTGAGGAAACTGCAGAGTCTGATAAAGCAGACAGCCAGCAAGGCAGCTCAAACCAGCACCTGCATCATGGTAAGACAAGGCAGATCGGCGTCTACGGCCTTAGACATCATATTAAAACGATATCAACCCAGTTATACTGAATGGAGCGAAACACCACTCCAATATGGCGGCCAATATGGTTACGTTAGGCCCTAGAGCGGTTACGTGCGTTGCTCAGTCTAGTGTTCTATATGATGTCTAGTATGTCTACGGCTGTATGTAGTGAAATGAAAAGGGTCACTCCTCTGCATGTTCATGTTACTGTTTATGGAGTAAACAAACGCGATAGTAAGTAAACACATTAAGTGAATGTCCCATAACATTGTTATTGTGACATAGTACAAACATGCCTCACACATGGGGCATCCCAAGGGGTCCTCACACATGGAAGGGGGCATCTCTGACGCAGGCACTTGTGTTTTTTGTCCCAAATTGAAGTACTCACGTACAGGTCATATGCTGAAAACGAACGAAAAAAAGAACGAAAAAATGAAAGAGTTGCTCCCAGCTGTGATTCGGTTCCCAGTATTCACGAGATGTGACCAGAGCCATCGAAGAATCGATTCGTTCACAAAAGTCACTAAATAGGATCCATCGTCTGAAAAGGCCGCTTTTCTAAAAGATGCACGTTTGCTTTTTCTCTCCCTGCAGATTTTCATCTTCTCTCTGGTCCTCATCATCTTCCCCAGCTATAGCCCCTTCAGCAGCAGAGGTTCCACAGCAGTGGAGGAGGGCTATGCTCCTATTGGAGGTGAAGTATGGAGCTTTCATTGAAGACATTTTCTAGAAGAGCATAACAGAGTTTATGGAGCAGGGGTGGGGAACCCATGTCTCGAGGGCCATTTACAGCCCTTGAGGGGCTCTTACCCCCCCACCCCCCAGCATAATTTTAATGCTGTCCCATTTAACATGAAATATGACATGTCATCTACTGTAAAGAAATGTTAAAAATTACATTTGCAAACAATTATGTTATATTTTCAGGGGACCTATTGCAGATTGGGTCTGTTGTAAAGGTGGCTGCCTTCAATATAGTCCTAAAGTGTAAGGGGAAGTTCTGGTTTGTGTTCATAATACAGCCATTGGAGGACTTAAAATAACATTTGAAGTGGCCCCTCGAATGAAAAAGGTTCAACACCCCTATCACAGAGTGTTTAGTGTGCCTTGTGTATACACTGTTATACATTTTTTGCATCTATAGCAGTGCTATTTGCATGCTTTAATACTTTGTGATCCAATCATTTAACCCATTGCGGTACAATGGTAATAAACTTTTATTGTGTTCCATGCAGTCATCTCCAGAAACATCCTCAACGATCCCTCTTCATCATCGTTGCAAATCTCCGAGGAGACCGACAACAACAACAACATGGGGTTGACCTCTGTGGCCGACATCGGGCCACCTCCCCCAGACATTCCTCCTCCTCCCAATCAGTCTGACCTTCCAGACATGACTCTGCCAAAGCAGCAGCAGCAACAACCTCCAGAAACTCCTGATAGGGAAGACGGCAGCGTAGAGCTGTCCTTCAAAAGCAGCCAGCCTGGTAACAGTAACGGCACAGTGCTGGCTGACACCAAGACAGCTGATCAAATGGACTTGGGGACAATACATTCGCAGTCGGCCAGACCAGGAAGTGGGAACGTGGATCAGACCAAACCAGCTCATGCGGATGAGATGTGACCGCCATCTTGGGGCGCCATCTTGTTTTATTTTTTATTATTTATTTTTTGGCCTTTAATTTATGGATTTATTCAACAGCCTTCCACATGCTCTTTGTGATACTTGTTCTTCAACTGCAAGGGATATCTTGATGTATTATCTTGAGGATTTTTTTGTTTGTTTAAGAAGTCAATTAACTATTTAATCCAGCCGCCTTGAATGGATTAGAAATATTGTTTATTGCAATATTGGTGGTTCTCATGTTCAGTCTAAAGAGACCTCTTCTGGAAACATTATTAATAAGAAGAAAATGTGTATTTTCTTTAAGCTTTTAAGATTAGTTCAGTTGTTTTCCAAAATTGGACTGGGTAGGCTACATATATATGGGTCCCTTACCATGATTTTTTTCTTCTTGTTATGAAGAGCAGAGTACACATTTGGTGAAATGAGATTCTGTTGAATCTGTCCTCTGATGTGTCAGTTTAGGCTTTGTCCATGGGCGTAAAGTATACACCCGCAGCCCCCGCGGGGGCCTATACGAGGCGGGGGGCCCACATGGGCCCTTGACTTGAGGAAACGGGCCCCCTCCACATGATATTAGGCCCTCTTTTTTCGTTTGGGAGCCCATTCTTGATAGCTTCAGGGGAGCCTGAAGTACTTGCGTTACACGAGTGGCTTTGTCTATGCATGCCCTTTTCAATTTGATCGTTACCGGTACTTTGTGAAAAGGATTTAAATGCATAAGAAAATGATTAGATATGGCTCAATGGTTAGAGCGCTGGCCTCAAGATCAGTAGGTTGCAGGTTCAAATCCCACCCTTACCAGCACCGTCATCCTTGGCCGAAGTGCCCTTGAGCAAGGCATCTAACCCCACTTGGTGCCAGCCAGGGCCTGTAACCAATACCCTGTACCCAAATAACTGTAAGTTGCTTTGGAGATAAATGTCCGCGAAAAGCAATGAAATTACATGAAATGAGTGAGAAATCACTAAGCTCTTTTTTTAGTATAATTTGAAACAAAAACTATTTCTTGTCTCAGTTCAGTTGTTTGGCCCAGGTGGAGGCTGGAGGATTTACAAATGGTTCGATAAAAGCAAGGCGTACTGAGCAAGAAATTGTGGGTGAAACTCACTGCTAGAAGTTCTGCTTTAATGTTTGTAAAATGTTTTATCTACAAGGTAGGCACTTTGTGTCTTGCAACACCAATGAAAATAAAAAAGGGTCTTTTTTTATTCCACATGTGTGTTACTTGTCATTGTTACACCAATATGCTAGTTATGTCCTCCAATAATATAAGCCTATACTTAGTTCAGTTCAATAGGCTAGTCTCTCAAAAGTGGGCAGTTTTATTTCCAGTGAATTATGACTTTAACTGTTAGGCTACACCGGAGACGGGCGAACTCAGGCCTGGGGGTCACATGTGGCCAACTGAGCCATTTCATCTGGCCCAAAGAGCCTTTTCAAATCCAGTACCATACTCACACCTAACATTCTAAAAAAACAAACGGTGTTTCAGGTGTGAGATTAATCAAGGTCATCTAAATATTGCAATGTGTAGGAGTGAAATAACCAACAAGTTATGTCAGTGTACATTACATTGGCTGGCACAGGCATGTTGTCTGCGACATCTGGTCCTACGATCCATATTCTACACCCAATGTGACCCTCAGGCCAAAATAATTGCCCGACCCTGGGCTAGGCTACACCATAGCCTTGAGCTTGTCATCAAAATATGTGTTTGTGGGTGTAAAGAAGTAGGCCTAGGTAAGTAGCCTAGTTTAAAAACACGTTTTAAACCAGTGTAAACTGATTGTAATGCTGTAGGCTACAGTCAGTGTCAAGCTAAGAGAACACTGAAATGTGCCACATATCAACTAACCACAAGCCAAATAGGATGATGAGGGGCCTATATTTAAAACAAAAAGAAAGAAAGGAACGGAAAGAATGTAGAATGGAGTCTTGGACGTTTGTATAATTTTTGTTTAAAAAAACAAAAAAAAGTACCTACCAGTAGATTTCCAAAAGGACCAACGAGCCACGATTTAACTCCCCGACGTTTCCACACTCTCCGCTAGGGGAAGTCAAGTATCTTATTCCAATGTTTGGAACTCTCCCATTAATACGCTATGCCTAGTCTACACAAGAAGTCAACATACCGTCAGTTGGTATGCCACCACAACATTTCAGGCTGTTAGTAAAATAAAGAAGCCATGGCTGACTTCCAAAGTTCGTCTTCGGGGAGCAAAACATGTTTTATATCACCGTGGTAAGCTGTCACCCTTCATGTGTTTCTCTGTCTCGATTTGTGCTTGTGTTTTGACGTCGGTATCCTGTCATGGGACAGTCATGCTAGTTTTGTCCAGGTTAGCCTGCCAGAAGACGGATAGGCTGCATGCATGATATTGAGAGAAGTTCTTTCTCAACTTTCTCGAAACTTCAACAACATTTGTGGTTTATTCAACCCAGGTAAAAGTAAAATGTTTCCAGCTTCATGTTTGAGGTGTTTTTTAGAACATATAATTCGAAGTTATCTGCATGTCTACTACAGCCTTTATGCAGAAAAATGTAATAGTCGACACTGTGCAATATGTTCTACATAGTCCATTTGATTGTCTTTGGAGCTGTCTTTTACTGTAGCCTACTGGTGAAGCGAGTTTCTCAGGGTGCTGTTACATTTGACTCTAGCTTGCCTGTAGATGGCGAGCTTGGAAACTATTTAAACATGCAAGTTGTGTTGTGAGTAGTGTTGTGAGTATCAAATTTGATCATGTGATAAATAGATACCTGTGTGTTCTATTTAATTGGTAGGCCAACTTTACTGTACTGCTAACCTCCCAAAATGTCAGAAACCCAAGCCCTATAGCCTAGGGCCTACATACTTGTTTAGATAACATCCCCTCAGCCGCACCTATATAGCCACTCTGACTGCATTCCTAGATGAAACAAATTAACACCTGCTCCTCCTGACGTGATGCTGCTTTCTCTTTAGAAACAACAGGTGGAATTGGGTTGTGGTGCAAACACAAAGGATGGGTGTTTCCCGAGCAGCAGTGTGGGCAAGACTTTCAGCCAGTCTCTTGCTCCTGGCTGTAATGGCTGACAGGTAGTTTCTGGTTGTGAAAAGACATATGTATCGCTTACTGCAGTGTCACATTGCAGCTCTGAAATGCCATGGAATTGTGTTTTTCTTTTTCCTTGACCAATGACTCCTAACCTGTTGTTATTTGCCAGGGTGTTTGGTGCTGCTTTGCTGGAGCAACAAAACTCTACAGGTTTGATTTGAACATATTTTTGTTTACACACACAAACTCCACCCCCATCCACAATTCTCTTTCAGCCTAATAAATACTGTGGTTTAACTGCATGCCTGTGGTAGCATTTACATTACATTGCATTTAACTTATCAAACCCATTTCCCCAAACATAATAATACGGGTTTGTTTCTCATGATGAACTGACAACTGTTGTGGGATCCTTGTGGTATTGCGGCAGTGCCATTACAAATAAGACTGTAATTACTTCTCTTTGACAAGGCATCAGTCTCATGAACCATATTGAGGCACACCTCACAGGGTAAACACAAGCCACAAGTACAAAGGAAAAAGAGTCTGGTGCCACACGGATGTCTATTTTGTGTAATTTCTCTGATGAAGACGCATGTCGAAACGTTAGTCTTACTACACTGAAAAATAAATTACACAAAATAGACTTATGATTTAGTCCTGCTCTGGTTGCACTGGATTGTTAATTTAGAAGCGTGGAATGTGTATCTCCTTTGTTAAACACAAGCCATGTTTGTGTACTCTAGTCTACTGCGTGTGATATTGCAGAGTTGGTTCCTGGAGTTCCTGGTAGTCCCTGTTGGCAGATGGAGGCTTTCATGGTACAGGTGGAGTGCTCTCCATGCAACGCCATTCAGACAGTGAGTAATGGCACTCTTACTGCTGGACTGTGTGTGTGTGTGTGTGTGTGTGTGTGTGTGTGTGTGTGTGTGTGTGTGAGAGAGAGAGAGAGAGAGAGAGAGAGAGAGAGAGAGAGAGAGAGAGAGAGAGAGAGAGAGAGAGAGAGAGAGAGAGAGAGAGAGAGAGAGAGAGAGAGAGAGAGAGAGAGAGAGAGAGAGAGAGAGAGAGAGAGAGAGAGGTCTCCCTAGTGGTGGGGCAATATACGCATTAAAGCATGTACTTTATGTTTACTATGTTGTGCAATAATGTGTTTTGTGTTTTTGTGTATTTGTATACTATATGTACTGAATGTTTGTATGCAGCTAGACGCCTTAATTTCCTTAAAAGTACTCTACTCTATATTGGTCTTTATGTTTGTGTTGGTGATTAGTCATTGTAAGGATGCAACATTTTGGTTTTTTGTGTGTATGTGTCTCACAGAAATGGCAGAATGCTTGTCGTTCCACTGGATATGTTGAACAGGTGGTCTGTGTGAACTCTAAGAAGACTGACTTTAAAAGGTAAACATTTTACACATCAGGTGAAACTGATACGTTGTATCATATCTACCATTGATCAAGGTATCCAAGCTTACATATGAAAATTACTCTTAATGTAAGTATACTACAGGGTGCATGTTCTTGAGTACGTACACTTGCACCAAGTGTAGCAATCAGTACAGCCTGACTGGATGAAAAACAGCGACTCTTTGTCTTTTATAATGTTTCCAACTGGCATTTGTGTAATTCCCATGTGTTGTGTTGTGTTGTGCAGCTGTACCTGTGTGTTTAATTCCCATGTGTTGTGTTGTTTTGTGTTGTGTTGTGTTGTGTTGTGTTGTGTTGTGTTGTGTTGTGATTTTGTGCAGCTGTACCTGTGTGTAATTCCCATGTGTTGTGTTGTGTTGTGTTGTGTTGTGATTTTGTGCAGCTGTACCTGTGTGTAATTCCCATGTGTTGTGTTGTGTTGTTTTGTGTTGTGTTGTGTGCAGCTGTACCTGTGTGTAATTCCCATGTGTTGTGTTGTGTTGTGTTGTGTTGTGTTGTGTTGTGTTGTGTTGTGTTGTGTTGTGTTGTGTTGTGATTTTGTGCAGCTGTACCTGTGTGTAATTCCCATGTGTTGTGTTGTGTTGTGTTGTTGTGCAGCTGCCACTCTGCGGTGCGGGAGGAGAGCGTGTTCTGGAGGTTTGAGGCGGTGATGATGAGCTTGACGGTGCTCTTTGTGCTCGTGGTGGTGAAGCGCCACAGAGTCCTGGACCGCAGAGCATCAGAACGCGTCCGCAAACAACTAGAATCCTCATGAAGGCAGACATGATTAGGGGAGTTCTGAATGTTTGCAGATCTACAGTACAGGTGGTGTGTTGTTGTTGTTGTTGAATGTCTGCAGATGTACAGGCAGGGCTCTAAATTAACTTTTTGCATCACCAGCCAAAATTGCTAGTAGAACTTCATCTTATTAGCCAAGCACACACTCACTAATTGGTCAAAGTGGCTAGTAAGTTTGTCTTCTCTACCAGCCAAACTGAAATTTCACCAGCATTTGACTGGTGTTAATCTAGTGCCCTGCAGGGGAGTATTCCAAGAACCTGGTTCAGTAGTAAGCCAGGTTAAGTTAACCTTGAGGTAGGGTAGGGGTAAATCACCTAATAGAGGAGCTTTCGATAACACTTTATTTTAGGGATACATCTATTAGCACTAATACATACAATGTTAATGCCTGCATAAGTAACTTGTAAGGCATGTACTAAGCAAACGCTAAGGCCTACTAGGTCCTTACTAAGGCTGAATTGGTAATAAATCCCTTATTGTGCATGAACAAGACATTTGCGAATACATGGCTAACAAATGTTTGATTTTGCTTTGTACATGCCTTATAAGTTACTTATACAGGCACATTGTATGTATTAGTGCTAATAGATGTATCCCTAAAATAAAGTGTTACCGAGCTTTCAGTCCTTATCACAGGCAACTTACATACAGCCTTCAAACTCGCCATCCGACCTGTGTCTGCAGTTCAGCTAGGGGCGCTGTCGAGAGAGCGCAGCCCATTCATTGAATGGAGTCTGCACTCCTCCGTTGGCACCCCTAGAGTGCAGTACCACCCGGAAAAGTGGTGAGTGGAGTCTCTCGGAATACACTTAGAGCCTCTCTGGTCCTTATTTTCTTAAGTAAATGACACGTGTGGACTATCTATTAGCATGTTTATCACTTCCTGTAGGTTAAGTCAGCCAAGTTAATCACTGAACAATGTTCTTGGAGTACATCCCAGGTGGTGTGGTTCTGAATGTTGCATTATGAGATGTGATGTGTCTGCCTCTCCTCATTGCCTTAACCCATTGATGCCTGATGTTGCATTTCGCAACATTGGCCCTGGCGCCTGGAGCTGCATTACGCAACATTCAGGCTCATGAGATTTGAGACAACTTTACTATTAAAAATCTCTGTTTGTTTGAGATGAATGAACACATTCTAATGAAAGATGAGGGTCTTAGCGTTTAAATGCAACTTAGTGCATATTTTTATGTGCTTCAGAAGCTGAGATATTTAGGTTTTTATAGGCTGAGGGCAGCTTTCCTTAAAAAGGGCTTAGGCATTCAGCACCCTTTTTTGCAGGTGCCATAGGCGTCAATGGGTTAAGAGGCCTCATTTAGTGACGCAAATAATTACTACTGAAAGGTCGTAGTACCTTAGAGGTTAAAAATGTAGTCTGAGATCAAAAAATGATCCATAATTATATCAGTGACTGGTTGTCATATGCCTTGCACTCTTCAGTGAATAGTTTACCTCCAAAACTGCACTGCAAAACAGCATCTGTAATGAAGTGTTTTTTTATGAAGTGTCCTTATTAGAAGAAGCATTCCTGTATTTATTGGTTGTATTGTGAGTTGCAACATTTATAGAAAAGGACTGTGTGATGCTCAAGTTTAAGCAGTTTACAATAACTCAAAGTTTGTTCAAATGGTTAAAACAAAACAAGGGTTTTGTTTTGGTGATGTGTAGGTTCTTTATCTTTGTTTTAAGTTTAATACTGAAAGAATTTAATACCGACCTTCTCTCAAGGTCATACCTGATACCATTCACTGGAATTTAGGAGCGAGGTTCAAGCCCCTAAAAAGACAAATGTATAAGAAAGACAAATGTAAAAGTAAAAGTTGTGAACTATATCCCTTGTTTTGGTTTTTGTTTGATTAATTCATTTTATTTTTTTGAAAAATTATCTGTAAACTTTTGCAGATGACAAATGTGTACTGCCACACAAATGGATATACAGCATTCACCTTTTAACAAATAAAGGTCAGATTATTATAGTTCAATTGTTCAGTTTTATATAAAATACACATTAGAAAAAAAGAAAAATAAATATGTATCCCATTCTGCATTATTTACATTATAAACATTTCAAGAAGAAAAGGTTGCATGTTGCAGCTCTGGGGCAGTCGCAGAGTTGTCCAAAGCGTGGTCCCTTTTTCACATAGCAGTAATCTCCTATCCTGCACTGTATGAGGAAATAAGGGAAAGAAAATAAAGTTATGTGTTAGCCATGAATGATGAAACAGTTGCCTTGATGTATTGAATAGTCTACTGGAACTATGGTACGGGGGCAGCTGTGGTCTAGTGGTTAAATAAGGAGATAGGCGTTAGAACAGGGTTGCAGGTTCCCATTGCTCCCTCCCTTCCACACCCTTGGCAGAAGCCAAGAAGCCTTGAGCAAGCCACCCAACCCCTCACTACTCCAGGGACTATAACCAATGCTCTGTACTTAAAATAACTGAGTCGTTTTGGATAAAACGTCAGCTACGTGTATGTGCAATGTAATAATGTAATAATAAGATGCTCTGCCCTGAGACAGTTTGGACCTATACGGTATTCTTGCCACTAGATGTCGCTGCGTAACAAAATGTGGTAAAGCCGTGGGAAATGGGTAAAGATGCCAGCACAGAAATATTAATTCTAGGTCTGTGGGTGACAGATCATGAAAAGTAGGTGTATGAATTTGGCACCTTACAGTTTGCCTTACAGCTAAACCTCGTCCTAAAGTGGTTGTGCATTAACTAACTTTTATGAGGAAAAAAATATATTCCACCTAGTTTAATTGTGTTGGTGAAGCTTAGATGAAGTTTCTTTACTCACGTGTGGGAGACGGCTGTTCTTTCTAGTCTCCCACGTGTTCATTCTTGGGTTCTGAAGTTTCCTCAATACACTTTGAAGGACACCCAACTACAGAAAAAAAATGTCTGCGTTGTACTACAATTCACAAACATTTCTTTGTAGAAAGATAATATACATTTTAAAGAAGAAATATAAGGCTATACTATAGTAAAAAATGATATCAGTGATAAGTCATGATAACTTATATAATTAAGTTATTATCCTATACACTGCAATGGCAACTACGTGGTTTAACTTGAAAATTTAATTTACCAGCTGCCTCAGAATTCCAAGTTAATTTAAATATTTATTGTAAGTTCAATTGCATTTCAAAGCTCCACGCAACTTTACAATAATGATTTAAATTAACTTGGAATTCTGAGGCAGCTGGTATTTTTTTTACAGTTGTAGCTGTGACACCTACCAGCTCTTCCCTGTCCTCAACCGGTTTAAGTGGAAAAGCATCCTCCCGTGTCGTCGTCACGAGCGAACATTGCGATAGAATGAAGGCAAAGATCAAAAAGATCAATAAAAACATGGAAGATTTGACCATGCTTGTTCAGTGACGCATAGGCCGATGTCGCGAGGTCCAAGTCGTGGCCTTTTTTCACCGTCAAGTGACGAAACGCTGCTGTCCAGGGTACTGAATTTAAGTGTGTGGTTCCGATATGGCCAGTCTAGTCTTGAAAACGGGCCAAATTCACCTCTCCGTCCCGCAAGCCTTTTATACTGCTTTTTATACCATTAATCCCTCCTGGTTATATCATCTAATTAGATTAACTCCTGCTAGCTTTCGTGGTGACCAGTGATGTATGACTCATGCTGCAAGCGTAAACAGTGCACTCTCTCTCTCTCTGGTTCTTCATGTTTTCAATGCATCTTTAGTAGACCTAGCCTTTATTGAACAGACTACAGGCCTAGGCTACCTTCACGTCGTAGACGTAGATGTTAATGTTCTAGCTCATTGTTTTTATTTAGGCTATATCATTATGTTCGGAAACGCAGATTATTCAGCATTAGGCCTACTGTCAACAACATGCCAATAAAAACTTTCTCCAGTTTCAGATAGTCTAGGCCTAGTAGGCTAAATGATGGGTGACCCACTAAACATCGAATTAGCTTCTGTTTGTGTCGTTACGTAAAACGTCTTTAAAAGGGGAAATACCTGTTGGGATTAATCTGTGTGGCGCTGTAGGATCTTTTCCCAGACAGATTTAATGCGTCGATGACGTCACTCCAAGGGAGTTTCTCCCGAGGTTTACATTGAGGTCATGAGGATTACCATCCTCACCTGAAGTGCCTCGTCAGAGCAGGCTAGTTGTAGGCCTTATTCATTGAACAAGGCTATCCCTCTTGCCTCAAGGGACATGTTTTTCTTTCCATCGTCTTCAGTAGGCAACTAGGCTACTACTTGTGGCAAATCTACAGAACAATATTGCAGGTAGCCAAGTAGGCTTCATTTTTCTTTCTGGTTTAAAAAAATGAAGTAGGCCTACATTAGTACAGGGTTAAGCCTATACGCCCACACAGCATGTTTAGGCTACTCTACTTAACTCTGTGCCTATATACTTTATTAAAAAAAAAAAAAAAATTTAAATGGATTGGATGATTTGTGAAATTGCTTAAAGGTGCACCATGTAATAATTTTAGTAGTTCATTTCCAAAATCCATGATACCTATTCACAAATGTTACCTTTTTAACAAATACTTATCACCACCATCAAATTCTAAGTATTCAGTATAACTGGGAAAATTGCACTTTTCATAGGCCTACATGAAAAGGGGGATCCTCTCCATGGTCCGCCATATTGAATTTCCAGAAATAGACATTCTTTTTAGCTGCAAACTTACCTGAGCTGTAAAACTCATACTAGTAAATCCTAGTTTATTACTTAGTAAATATTCATGAAAAAAATAAAATTTGACAATAGGCAGCACAATTTCTATGAGAAGCATTAGTTGCAATACCTATTCTGGCCATATCTTACACAGGAGGACACCTTTAACTCAAAAAAGGTAGGCCTACATACTGCTAATGGGCAGAACTCTAGGCTACAAGATTAATATTCAGTGCTTAGAGCTACAGCTGCAGCTGCATTTGCAAACACTTGGCATACACTACTAATAAGCATGACAATATTTAAGTAATAAGCCATGAGAAGACGTGGGTTTGTGTTCGATTCATAATGGGTTGGAGTTGTAGCATGATGCAAAATGTAGGCCTATGGATTAGAATTCACAACTCAGATGTTAAGGGATTTAAGTTGTCACTTTGTGATGTCTCGAATATTCACAAACTCTAATCCCTTTAAATGAATGTCCAATATCTAGTCTCCCATTTGAGCGGGAAATAGGTAATACTTAAACAGTCACAATTTCCTCTTGATTGATGTAAAACAAGGGACCTCCCGGTGGGCTTTTGGGACTCTCCCTCCCCATAGTGATGTATGTGTTTGTGAAGTGACGTTACCGGGGGAAAGTATGTTTTGAACCTCCCGAGGTCATATCCTAGGTCAGGAGAAGAATGCCAGGGGTCAGCTTGGCTTAATAACGTGTAGGTGTTGGACAGCCAAGAGTGGCTTTAAATTATCTGGACTTGCTTTGGAGCCTGACTTTACTAGCAGGCCCTTTAAGGGGCCAGGTTTCTCTATGGCCCCTCGAGGGCTTGGTGTGTTTGGGGAGGAGGTGCAAGATAAACAGGGCTGGGGAGGGACCCAGATGTGAAGTATTATCCCATCAGCTGGTCTGGCCCTCATCTGATGATCAGGATGTATGTGTGGCAAAACCTTACAAACACACCTGTGTATTTATTATACATGTACATGCAGTGTGTGTGTGTGTGTGTGTGTGTGTGTGTGTGTGTGCGTGCGTGTGTGTGTGTGTGTGTGCGTGCGTGCGTGCGTGCGTGTAAGTGTGTCTATTTCTACATGAATATGCATAGGTCTGCTCCATGTTTCTACATCATTCTTAGAGGAACTTACACAACCAATTGAACGGAACAGATGTAATAAAAGTCTGTTTATTTTTTCAGCGACATTGTAACAACAATTCTCAATTCAGTTTTAAATTACATTTAGGGTTATGGGTCAAATATTTATTGCTGAAAAGTCTAATCTCCTCTGTACTAAAATATAAACATGACTTGGTCATTTCCATGAGAAAACTCTGTATATAAATCTTGTGCAGACAGAGAATTGTTTAGTCTGAGCAGCACTATAGAAGTGCTCCAACAATTCTAGCCAGCTATGTACAAATTACTTACAATGCAGTTTCGTAATCAAGTCATTGGAGGCATTGAAAAGTATGGCTTTGATATAAAACAATCATTTAATAAAAATGCACTTCTTTGCAGAGTTGTATAAAGCATAAGTAGAAATACAGATGTAATTAAGATACTCATAGCTATTAAAAAGTTGGAACCATGTAATATATACCTTGTGTTGAAATTGTAAGAGTATTTCTACTTCTACTTTATACAACTCTGCTTCTCCCTGCAAAGACCTGAAATGTCAGTGCTGTTATGACTGAGGATGTGCAGGCGGTCTGAGAGGCGGTCTGCGCTGTTTCTCTCCCTTTTCTCTTGGCCTCATCATCATTACTGGAAAACAAATAATACACAAATAATGAGTCATAATAGCTGGACAAAAACACATAAACACAACTATCCATCCATGTGTCCACAGATGTCTTGTTTATACACGGTTTATACTTGGCCTAAAACAAAGGGATCATTTTAAGATACAAAACATATTGTACACTGCTTTCCAAAAGATAACTGTCTTTTACGTCCTCTACAAGGAATAGATTGCCTAGTGGTTCTTCTCTGAATGTAATGCAGAGGTGTCAAAAGTAAATGTAAAAGTAAATTCATGATGTTAGTACAACACTAGCATATGCTGTTACATGTCTGTTACACCATTTACTCAACTGCTCAACAAGTACGCAGGTCCACTGGTTACTCAGATAAATTGTTTGTGTTTTCATCAGTAGCCATTTTGGGTAGTAGATGTTTAATCTTACTAGCCACACATAAACTTTAATGTAAATCACAGGAACGGTAGATAAATGTATCAGCCATTGGATGGAATATTGTTACTATCAATGTATGGAAAGGCTATTATCACATTTTCAAGGTTTCATGTAGACAGACCCTTCTGTCCGCGACCACCCTGCCGTACCTCTGCAACCCCCTTAGGGGTCCCGTTGGGAACCACTGCAGTAAGCTATCCAGGGGTGCATTTCTCGAAACTATAGATGCTAACTATGTGTATGTTAGCTACGTTGTTGTTTGCAATGCAATTTTCCATTGGCAACTACCCAAGTTCCAAACAGGTTAGCAACTATGCTTTCGAGAAACAGACCCCAGATGAGTAGCCACAGAATACAGTAGACGTACTTAAATAAACAAACAACAGAAGCTGTCTGACTCTTGCCCTCTCCTTCCCCAGAGGTCTCTGTAGGTTTTGAAATGTAAATAATTCCTTTTGCTGACAGCTGCTTCCCATCTGTGATGACAAAAAGCTCGCTGTACAGTAAATCCAGATTCGAATGCTTGTGACTGACCCCTCCGTGCTCCTGCCGATGTATTTGGTCCGGTCTAAAGTGGGTGAAAGAGTTGCTGCATGGAGAGAGCCAGGAGGATGATGGGAGCTGAATGTGCGATGTCTGAGGCCTGGAGGGGGAAACGAGTAAAAATGTGAGTATTGTGAAATGGCTTCGACCTTTGGAGAGCATGACTAATCTTCACATGTCATATGTTGGCTTACACCACAGAGCATAAAATGTCCCTTTCTTTTTTGGGGGGTCTTTTTCGACTTTATTTGACAGGACAGTGTGAGAGGTGGACAGGAAGCGAAATGGGAGAGAGACGGGAAGGGATCTGCAAAGGACCCTAGCCGGGAATCGAACACGGGTCAGCCGCATGGCAGGCAAGTGCCCTACCGGTTGGCCACGGCAGGGCCTAAAATGTCCCTTTCTTGTAAGGGGAATGGGAATTGAAACCTGTCAGCCAGCGTTTCAATGAAGTCACCTGATACCAAGCCTTTCTGACTTCCTAATACCCTAATACCATAACATATTGGGTAAAAGTCAAGAGTTCTCTTGACCTGTGGAGTATTCCAAGAACTTAGCTACACTAAGCAGTAAACCAGGTTAAATTAACCTTGAGGTGGTGGTTAATCATGTAATATAGAAGAGCCTGGAGTCCTCTTTGTCTTAGCTAAATAACACATGTGGACTATCTTAATGTTTTAAATGTTTTTTGACTCTAATTTATTTATTTATTTCTTCCCTGTTTATTTTCTTTTTACATTTGTTAACTTTTGTGAAGCACATTGAGTTGCACCTGTGTATGAAATGTGCTATGCAAATAAACTTGCCTTGCCTTGCCTTGCCTATCTACGTATTAGCAGGTGTACCACTTCCTGTAGGTTAACTAAGTTTATAACTTAACCTGAGATGTTGAGAGAAACATTTAACAAAAAAAGCAGCCACCATCAGGCGCTCCACATGAGGTTTCAGACATCAAAATGTCTCTCTTATAAGGGGAGTTGGAATTGAAACCTGTCCGTCAGTGTTCGAATGGAGTAACCTGATCACAAGCCTTTCTGATTTCCTAATACCCTAATATACCATATAACGATATCATATTGGGTAAAAGTCAAGAACTCTCAGTGGCCTATCGTTAGGTCATGGAAGGGCCAGATGATCTCATTGTTGATTAACATCGTAATGCCACTGGTTATAGGAACAATTATGGAATACCGAATGTTTCTTTGAATACTCTGTGGGCCATATTGAGAGGTTAAGAGAGGAACATTTCACCAATAATCAGCCACCATCAGATGTTCCACAAGAGATTTCAGACAAAGGGGTCAGAGCTGCAGTAATAAGAACAATTATCCTGGGAGGTAGCCAGGCCACACCCTCCTAGAGACGCAACTCCGTTGGCGTTGTTTCTAGTCAGGCCAAGAGCAATGTAAATATTGTTTATGAGCTATGGAAAAATCAGGGATTCCTCCCACTTTGTCGGGAAGCAGTCAACCAGTAGCAAACCTAGGGAGACGGGTCAACCATGCCATTTGGGAAACGTTAATTGTTGTGCTCTTGGTCAGACCAAGTCTGGAAGAGTTTTGAAAGTTGATGATATTTAGGGTACCTGGGAGGTGCAGTGCATTTAGACACCTTCAACACATACAAGCTACTTGCCAGGGCTGGACTGGGACCATGAAAAAAGGCCTCTAAATTGTGTGCCAGCCTCTAAGAAAATACAAAACAAAAACCCCAACCGCGTCAGCCCACCAGGAAATGCCCTGCATGCCAGATTACCAGTCCAGTCCTGCCACATGCACATGGGGACCTGGGTTCGACTCCAACCTTCAACCCTTCCTCATCTCTCTCCAAAGTCTGTTCCTCACTGTCCTGTCAAATAAAGACCTCCAAAGGAGTCGAGGAAGACCTTGCTTCACTAGCTCCTGTTGTTTCAAATCGTGTCTCAGTCATGAGCAAGGGTCTGATCCACCAACATTAGTGCATGCTCAACTGAACGCCAATTAAAAAAAACATGTTGAGGCTCGTTTTAAATTTACAAAATAACTTTTGGCAAAGTCTGGGATTACTGGTGGGAGACTAGGTGTGTCTTTTTATGCACCAATTTGGAGAAGGAATGGCACTGCCAACAACCCCATGAGGAGTGAGGGTAAGGGTTGTGGAGCAAAGTGTAATGCTGAGATACATATGGCAAACGGGACTGGCATGTCCTGTTGTTAGGTCTATGTGTTGGTAAGCTCAAATGTTTAGTTGGATATTTTGATAACGCCACACTAAGCAGTTGAACAACACAAAGAACCTGTGTTCCACTCTGAATAAATGGAGCTGATGTTGACAATCTCCAATGCCTTTCAATTATGCCAGATAGCCAATGCCTTCGAGAGAATAATACATTGCAGATAGATGAGTTATAGATACATGTACTGAGGGTTACACCGCTGCCCTATTGTAAGACCAGGAAAAGGATGGTGATCATGGGCTAACTGGCAGTTAAAGGGGTATGCCACTATTTGGGGCTTAATACAGTTAAAATCGTTGGCCAGGGTTTATATAGGTGGTAAAGTGTCTTATTTTTCATGTAAGCCGTTGTCTTGCTTTAAGACAAGTTAAAAGAGGGAGTATGTCGCTAAGCTAGTGAAAGTCAATGCATCCATGTAGCATTGCTACATGCTACACGGATCCATTGACTTTCACTAGCTTAGCGACATGCTCCCTCTTTTAACTTGTCTTAACCCTATACTGCACGGTGTTGCCATATGGCAACATACCACTCTTTTGGCATTTCTTGGTATTTAAATATAAATAATAGACACTGATTGGTTTTCATATTGAAACTGTGGCCTTGTTTTATCCAATTATGTGGTTTGTTGGCATCACATGACACCACACACTGCCCCAGGCTCGCTCTTTCCCTCACTGTACATGAATGTGTCTCCTTGACAGATTGCTCTGCCATTGGCCAAGATTTTTCACACTTTTTGCAATATTTACACAATTTAAAAAAATATTGGGATGATCTATAGTTAGTCATGATCTGTTTTCACCATTTGTTTTGTTTTCAACTACAATTATTTCCTTTTTATGTTGAAAAATAGGTATGTTGCCATACGGCAACATTGTGCGGTAATGGAACAAGACGGTCAATAGGGAAAGTGTATTGATACATATACCCAATTCTAATTGATTGATTAATTGATTTATTTATTGATTGAATGATTGATAACTGATAATATTTATAATTAATGCAATGGCAGTCTATAATGAACATTAAAAATGTTATAATAGGTGTACAGAACTGTTTTATGAGCTTTCACTCTGAGTACATGCAGAAAAGCGAACAAGGCCTATGCAGCCTCCCCAGACTGCCAGAGGTATACCACAAAAATCCCCAAACCCCAGATTAGAGCATAAAGCTACGGTCATCTTGACCATTTTAAGCCTCCAAAATGTTTTGACTTCATTTGTCTGTTATAAATAGGCTAATTAGCACACAACATTTGTGCAAATCTGTCAACCCGATCAAAAATGATTGTACAAGGTCAACCATTTTGAGAGTCAGCCATTTTAAAAGCATAATCTCCACATTTCAAACAGCTCATAAACCAATTATATCATTAACACATAAGATTTACTGCAAATCCAAGCACCCATTGAAAAGTTGTGGCGTAAACAAAAGGTAGGGCCCGTCTCGAAAGATTGCCAACTTTCAAAGTCAGCCATCTTGAAAGTCAACTATCTTGAAAACACTGGCCTCACAATTTTTACATGGCTTATTTACTTATTGTAGAGTGTTATCACACAAGGTTTAGTGTAAATCCAAGCATCCATTCAAAAGTTATGACAAATAACCTGTTGTTATGATGAAAGATGCCTGGCCCGCAAATCGGCCATCTTGAATGTCGGCCATCTTGAAAGTGTTGGCTTCCGAAATTAAATCAGTTCATGTACATATTATAGACAGTTACCATACACATTTTTGTGCAAATCTATGCACAGATATTGTGTTAATACCTAATGTATTCATTGGTGGTTGGTCAACGTAATACCACTGAAATACTGTTTTTCGGAGATATAATAAACAGTATTCACTTGTTCTCTCAATGGCAAAAATGTGTTAAATAACTCCCTTGAACTTGTGGGTAAACTTTCAATGTTTTTGTGAGATAAAAACAATTACATTTCTATCAAATAATCCATAATGTTGTATGACCCTTGTTTGGTCTTGGAGTAAAAATGTACACTGGATCCTTTCCGTAACTGCACAATGTTGCCATATGGCAACAAACCTAAAAGTACCCCCCCAAAAAACTTTTTTTTGAAAAAAATTGCAAATATGTCTTAAGAAGTTCATTTTATGTGACAAAAACCACAGCAAGATTTTTTTCCATGATGGGATAATAATGCGTGCAGTATAGGGTTAAAACAAGACAACGGCTTACATGAAAAATAAGACACTTTACCACCTATATAAACCCTGGCCAACGATTTTAACTGTATTAAGCCCCAAAATAGTGGCATACCCCTTTAATGTGCTGGACCAGCAGCTGCAGGGCCACAGAGTCAAGTCCTAACAGGCAAGGGTGGCGTCAGAATTTTTTGGCTCGAATTTAGGGCCCTTCCGCCCCTCCCTTCCCTTTAAGGACCCCTATCAGTGCTTGGGCCCTTAGAATCTGTAACACCCCCCCCTAGCGGCACCCATGGATGGAAGGGACGAATAACCCAAGTCCCCCTCCATACACTGTTGGGGTAGCCAACAGGGGGGGTGTGCACCAAGGGGTCAGATGTCCTGGGCCCAGGGAGAGAAGGGTCCTCATTGCATGGTATGTATTTGGGGGGGTGCATTTTCAGATGACTTTGTCCCAGGCCCGGCCAAAGTTGTCTCAGATGTCAGTGGCCCTTCCTGGGGTACTCTGAACATGACACCACCCTCCACCTTGATATGCGAATAGCAATGGTAACATACATAGCCTACACCTACAGAGCTCCTGTCAAGCTCTCAATAGAGGTAAAGCTTTCATAGAGTTATGATAAAATGTGGCATATTTCAAAATTATGTAAGAAATAAATACTGAAAATGGATACAGTGAATACATGAATACAGATTCATGAAAGAAAGCTATAATTACCGTTCCTGTTGTTCCAGTTGTTCTTGTTGTTTCTGTTGACTTTCCATCCTCTTTTTCATCACCTTTTCCATTAAGTACTTCATATAGCTCATAATTTATGCTGGCATTATCTATGAGAAAACAGATTGCCATTTTATACAAGCCCAATCCAATTAAAAGTATTAGTAAATAATATAATAATAATAGCTTATTGTAAACAGAAAGACAAATTACATACTGAAAAAGTAGTATTCAAAAGTGGCGTTTTCATAGTCATAGTCAGGTGTCGTTAACTCATATTCTTCATATTCTTCAATACTCCTGCCTGTAAATAAGAGGTGAGAAAAGGGCATGACTTAATACAGTATTTTTTTAAACCCCTGTAAACATCAAGTTACACTACCAAAGTGAGAGGTATAACCGTTCTGGGCTTGGATTTAAATCAGGAAAACACAGGATTCCCACACCTTGACCCAGATCAAATGTGTGTGTGTGTGTGTGTGTGTGTGTGTGTGTGTGTGTGTGTGTGTGTGTGTGTGTGTGCGTGCGTGCGTGCGTGCGTGCGTGCGTGCGTGCGTGCGTGCGTGCGTGCGTGCGTGCGTGCGTGCGTGCGTGCGTGCGTGCGTGCGTGCGTGCGTGCGTGCGTGTGTGTGTTATATAGCCCATCAGAGCTATATCTGTCTCCTATAACCCAGAAGAGCTGTATCTACAGTATAACTCAGAGCTAGGTCTGTAACACAGCAGAGCTACGTATATCTCTCGTATAACTCAGCAGTGCTCTTATCTCTCTCTTACAACCCAGGGGTGCGTTTCTCAAAACCATAGTTGCTAACTATGTTCGCTACATTGTTGTTTCCAATGCAATTTCCCATTGGCAACTACCCAAGTTGCTAGCTGGCTCACTACTACACTTTCGAGAAACGCACCCCAGAAGAGCTGTATCTAGTATAACTCAGCAGAGCTAGGTCTCTCTAATGAGCTGTGCATTACTCGCTACATAAATCTCTCTCCTGTGTATTCACGAAGGCAACAAGTCGGAACAATAAGGACACCCGATGAGGAATCTCCCCCAGGAAAAGGATATTTTGCCCTGGCCAAGGAACTAAAGCAGGCAGGGCGCCCTGCCAAGGCATATCAATCATGCTATGAATGGAGGGCATGGATGCCTTTGTGCAGAACTGCACATTTACCACAACAGAAGGGGGGGGGGGGTTAGTGGGCTAGACAGAGACAGGGGGTTTTGGGTTGCACTGGCTGGAGTTCCCTTCCAGTGAGTTGCTGGAGTTACCCTATAGTGGTCTCTGGTCACACAAAGGCCAGTCCCAACCTCTGTAGGCTCAGACTGTATATGTCTTGCGGAAGTTTCTAGGGGAAAGTCTAACTGGAGGTATGAAGTGTGTGTGTGTGTGTGTGTGTGTGTGTGTGTGTGTGTGTGTGTGTGTGTGTGTGTGTGTGTGTGTGTGTGTGTGTGTGTGTGTGTGTGTGTGTGTGTGTGTGTGTGTGTGTGTGTGTGTGTGTGTGTGTGTGTGTGTGTGTGTGAGAGAGAGAGAGAGATACAGAGAGAGAGAGAGAGAGAGTGAGAGAGAGTGTGTGTTTATGCGTGACAGTGCTTGATTATGGTGTGAACGTGCATAAAACGTGCTACTGCAGTAGCAGACTGCAACACACATGGCATGGCAAACAAGTTGACCGACTCTGCCATCAAAACAGACATCTCAAAGCCACAGACAACAAGAATGCAGTTATGGTTTGGGTGCTCCTGGGCACTGAAATTAGTCTGCTTTGCATGGGTACGGAGGAGTACAGTAGAACTGTATAAAAATGTGGTGCGATTCCCCTCAAAGTCACTGTGACAGAATTGTTATCCATGGGAAACCAACAGTGTGTCCCAAAGTGTTTCATGACAACATGCGGTATATGCAATGATATGAGTACAAACTGATGTGTTGAAGAGAACAATGCCGGTGAACTGTTTTGAGGTATTTTGCCCGTGGCGTAACTTTATGCCGTAACAAACCACTCTCTGAAACATGTACGAACAGCATCTCTGCACGCTGCCCTTTCACCTCAAATCAGTACGTCTTCGCTGAAAACCGCTGAGCTGGCACTGAGGAATGTTTTCATTTCCATGGTCTTTAGCTGAGGCGCAAATCACAGCCTTGATGCCATTCCCCCCTTCTTTTTTTTTGTTTAACTGTCAACATATTAAGAAACCCCAACTGCTTTTACACTCATCCGACCGCCACAGCCCAGAGGCAAAATAAGGGCAGACCTGAACAGGTCGCTTACAGGTAGGCCTACTACGCCTCAAAGAAGAAAAATCTGCACTCACAAGCTACATCTCATTAGTTATTTATAAATTACTACCATGTCCACAAGCAAACGCGTTTCGATTTCAAGCCTGAAGGGCGCTTGTGAGTGTGGATTTTTCTTCTTTAAGTTGATACCTTTTATCGCGCACCCAAAGTCATTAATTTTTTCCAAGAAGTTGAGCGCGTACTGACAAACTTGATGGTACTACGCCTCCTCACTCTGGGTGCATTCCAATATGCAGACTTGCTACATGAGCTTGTGGCCTCCAGGTACCAGGAAGTAATACATGGTGATGGCATCACTGATCACAGCATTGTATTTCAATATCTCGCAAAAGCTCAATTGCAAAGTCATTTTCTCATTTGCAAACTGGATGGTGAATAAAAAAACAGTCCCCCAAAAGTTGTTGAAGCTAGGCTGACAGCTGGGAAACTTTATTGTTTTCTCCACATAGGCGGGGCCAGGAGGTGGGGCGGGGCAAGGCCGTAAGCACAAGTGGAGGACGGGAGTCTGCATATTGGAATGCACACCATGCCTCCTCTCACTCTGTCTGACGACAGAAAGGACCCCCCACCCCCACACCGCCCTCCTCTTAGGGAAACCACAAGACTGAACATGTGCATGGAAGATCTTTACGCAAACTGAAGAGACAACTTTCTTCAGAACAGATACAACAAGGGCTCTAAATTAACACCAGCCAACCGGCCAAATGCTGGGGAAATTTCAGTTTCACTGGCAGAAAACACCAACTTACTAGGCACTTTGACCCATTAGTGAGTGTGTATTTGGCTAGTGAGATTAACATCTAGCTATTTTGGCTGATGATGAAAAAAGTTAACTAAGAACCCTACCAATGCTATCACAAACAACCACCCAAAAACCTAGTGACACCATTGCCAGTGTATAGCTCCACTCGACAATATTCCCATGACTTACTTGACAATGATTCTACACAGCCAAAACCAGAGGCATTGCTAGTTTTAAATCATCAATTTGTTAAAAAATATATATATAAATCGTGAGCAGAAGAAATCCTTATCATGTTTTGTAACATTTGCACATCGCCAGGTCCTCGTCCTTGTGCCTGAGCATTGAGAGAGCGTTGAACTCCCGCCTGTGCAAGCACTCTGCAGGGCAGGCGACCCCCTTATAAACTCAGCAGAGAGCTTGGAGAAGATCAAACGGCTTCCACTCATCTCCACTCATCCATCAATGCTGATTGTCAAAGGAGAAAAAATACAACACTCCAAGGACCGAGCCAAATTTCCCAATGCAGAATGAACTTTTTGTGAAGCCAGGGCCGGCGCTAGGCATAGACAGACTAGGCAGTCGCCTAGGCGCCAAATGTCCTGGGGGGCACCAAGGAATTACAGAATAACAGAATTACAACATTAAGCTAAATAAAGCATTCAACTTTACATTTAATGGTCACTCATACATGGCACTAGATCAGCTGTGCTCGATCAGATTTATGACATTATGTTTACAGATGCCAATGTCAAATTCCACAAAAAGGAAAGATTGATGCTCTCTTAGGGCACCAAATTGCCTAGAAGCGGCCCTGCTGTGAACATAAAGTCCTACATGAATCAAAATACAATTCAATGGCAAGTACGAAATAGAGATGAGCCAGTGCTGCATGTGTATTTTCTCACGGCTTTCCCTACCTCAACCTTCAATTGTGTGTGTGTGTGTATGTGTGTGTGTCTATTTTAGCTATTTCAAACAGCTGAGGCGCATGTGTAAAACGGTCGTAACTCTCCCATGTGTAAAACGGTCGTAACTCTCCTTTAATTAAAAACTTTCCAAATGTGGTGTAGACTACTTTTGCGGTTTTGATATTTGTATACATCCAGGTAATTCGCTTTTTTTAAATTATCAATAAAATATCCAAATTTGGAATTGGTGCACTTCGCCACATTCCCTCCAAGGTGTCTCTAAAATACACTAATGTTCGCTAACCTGCCAGTTGACCCACATATGAACTCAAGTGCCATCCCATTGCTAATCCATACTGTTCAATATGATGTCAGTCCACCTTTTGCTGTTTTTACAGCTTCAACTGTTTTGGGAAGGCTGTCCACAAGGTTGAGGAGTGTGTTCATAGGAATTTTCGACCATTCTTCTAAAAGTGCATTGGTGAGGTCACACACTGATGTTGGTCGAGGAGGCTTGGACCTCAGTCTCTAGTTCATCCTAAAGGCAGAGGTAATTCTAGGGTCAGGTGGGGCCCCAAGCGAAAATGCAAAAGAATGAACATTTGAACCAAAATCACCACTACTGTAGTAGAGTATGGGCTGTCATCACTATCTAGGGGCTTGGGGGCCCCAAGCGGCTGCCTGCCTTGCCTGGTGACAAGATGCGCCTCTGCCTAAAGGTGTTCTATCATGGACCTTGCTGTATGCACTGGGGCAATAAGGTCGTTCGTGATGGCGTTTTTTTCTGCCAGGCAGCAAGTTTGCTAGGCACCGAGCATGCCCACTGTGTCCACGTGAAGCATCCCGGTTAGAATTTCCGTCCAGGACATAGCATATGGGAGTGACCTCTGTGCCGCAGTCATGTCACATGGCGTTAAACCATCGCAGGAACAACATTTTTGCCAAGCAGCGGAGCAGTTAGGGAAGAGCAACTGCTTTGACATGGGACCTCCTCCATGCTGTCGGTAATCTACGGTGATTGGCATTCATCTATCTGACGTGAATTGCAGGTGTAGCCCACACTCTTGTGAGGCAGTTCACTGGCTGCTCCAAGTAGGAAGGAACGTTTTTTATGTTTTGGGAGATAACATTAGAAAAAACTGTCCAACTTGTTTGCCAAGCATTCAACCCCACCTTTATTAGACTAAGCAGATCTCGTTTTGATCTAGCATTTTCCTGCTTGGTTGCGTCCGAGCTTATTGTCATGTTGGAAGAGGAAGGGGTGTGCCCCAAACTGCTCCCACAAGGTTGAGAGAGCATGGACTTGTCCTGAAGCTGCTCGCTGCAAAATGTGGACCGACATCATATTGAACCCCATTGGGTTAGGAATAGGATTGCACTAGTTGCACAAGTTCATATGTGAGTCAAGGCAGGTTAGCAAATATTTTTGGGAAGATAGCGCATTTTCAAATGAACCTATCCCACTCCAGACAGGCGTCACCTGAGCTGTGTATGCAGTGCCTGATGCCATGCCCATGTCTATGGATTGGCTTCCTTTTTATTTCTGAGACTACATTTTACCTCTCAATCAAATTATTAGAAACGTGTCCATTTACCAGATAATTGTACGTGAAGCTGACTGGCAGTGTATTTATACTACCTTACTTACAGTTCCTCATCTGATTTTCACATCCTCCCTTACTTCTAAGAACCGCTATGAGTCATCTGCTGACGCGGGTATAGACACAGACAGAGGTAGGCCTATAGTTAACATTTGGGTAGGGTGCACACATCCAAAAACTGTTTTTGCAGGTGCCAGACAAAAGTTTCAGACAGTTGAAGGAGGTAGGTCCACACACTGCCAATGAGCTCCAAAAAATAAACTTAATTATTTAAAAAGCAACGTTTGGCCATGGGTAAATATCACCCATATAAATAATAAAGTGTATTTTTTGGAGCTTATTGGCAGTGAGACCTACCTCCTTCAACTGATAGACACAGACACAGACATGAGTCTAACATGTTTCAATGCTGTTCTGCCTCTGCAACCTCCACCGTTCTACACACAGCAAAACACTAACAACCAAGATGCACAACCATAACAAACAAGAAAATGAGAAATACTAGAAATACTAAGCCCCCCCCCCACATATGGGCTTGCATGCCCATGGAGACCCAGGTCCTGTCGAGTCTGGCCCGGGTCATTTCCCAGCCCTGGCCTGCCCCATCTCTCTCTCTCCCACTCATTTCCCATCATTTCCATCTCTTCACCGTCACTATCAAAAAAGACCCCCCCCCCCCCAAAAAAAAAAAAAAAAAAAAAAAAAAAAAGAAAAGAAAATGAGAAATAACAGCCAACATCGACAGAGTTGATGGATTTCCTAGAGTTGTAAAACTGCTTGCCTGGGGTGCATCCTCTAGTCTACCACATACCAGCAGGCTAGTAGATCCACTAACAGACAGTCATGGCATGTCCTCCAGGGATTTGTAGCTCTCTCTGTTTAGCTATTCCCTCCTCTCTTGTCACAACTTGAGCACACCCAACAGTCTTCTATTACCCACACACACACACACACACACACACACACACACACACACACTCACACACACACACACACACACACACACACACACACACACACACACACACACACACACACACACACACACACACACACACACACACACACACACACTCGGACTGCATTTTGGTATTACGTTTACAGAGTTGAATTTAGCACTCAGTGTTGAATTACAAAATTGGAAATTGGTTTCAAAATTATCATTGTAGGGGCTGGACTATTCAATTAGAATTTCATTTGGGTCGCATTTCCGCATTTCGAAGCCAAGAGCCTAAGTTGGTCCATCACTAAACACATGGTAAACACACTTTTCAAATCACTTTTCAAATCAACATGGTATTCTAACCTTAAAACTTAACAACATTGACGTTTCAATATAGAGGAGAAGCAAGAAATTCCTGTGTTGTACTGCAATATCAAAACTGCAATGTACTGTATATTGCTACAGCAGGGGGCCACATGTGGGCCATGTCTGGGCCGCATGTGGCCCTTCATGGGCTGCCAATTGAATAGGCTAGAGGCTGCCAAAGTCCAGACTGCAACCAGATAGATCTGATCCTGATTTCCTCTCCTCCTGCCTGCTGCGCTTCCACACATTGCCTGAGGACATGTCAGCGGTGAGTCACGCCGGGTTGTGAAAACCTGCATGTCTGTGAGTCTGTGAGTGTGCGGTCAGTCTGAGCTTTGAGATAAGATATGTCACCAGGCAGGAGCCTTTCTGTTTCCCAGGGCATCATAAAATGTTATGTCCCACGCCACGCAACAAACTTGGCTGCCATCAATGCGTGAAAGTTAGTCAGGATTGTTTTAGGATGTGTGTATGTGTGTGTGTGTGTGAGAGAGAGAGAGACAGAGAGAGCGAGAGAAAGTATATAAAGTACATGCATGTGTGTTTGTGGATATGTGTGTATGTGTGTGTGTAAAAGTGTGTGTGTGTGTGTGTGAGGGAGAGAGAGAGAGAGAGAGAGAGAGAGAGAGAGAGAGAGAGAGAGAGAGACAAAGGGAGAGAAAGAGAGAGAAAGAGAGAGAGCGTGTTTATGTGTATGTGTGTGTGTGTGTGTGTGTGTGTGTGTGTATAAGTGTGTGCGTGTGTGTGTGTGCGTCCGGCAGTACTCACCCCAGCAGAGCCCCAGAGTGAGCAGAGTCCCAGTAGCCCAGACAGAGAGCAGCCTCCAGAGCATGCTGAACTACAGAGATGAGATGAGACCAGATGAGACGTAGAGAGGAGAGCGAGCGGGAGAGAGAGAGAGAGAGAGAGAGAGAGAGTGGGAACGCAACTGACACTGTCCTCCTCTCCCTCGGTGTGTATGCATTTGTATGTGTGTAGTGTAGATGGGTGGGTGTGTATGAGCTTGTTGGTGGGTGTGTGGGAGTATACTTATTTGCGTGGGGTAACAGGGGGAAGGGGGGTTGGGGGGTGGAGGAAGAATTGGAGAGGGCAGGGCCTGAGGCATTTCCATGCAACCTTATCTGACCAAAACTGAAACTCTTTAGCTCAATTTCTCATCTTGCAGACAGTTCCGATCAGAATCCTCTGTCTTTCCCCCTTTTTTTGTTCAGCTTTTTTATGTTTTTTATTTGCAAGTCAAGGCAAGGTAGAGGGAGTTCAGGGAAGTGAGAGGAGAGAGGGTGCTCATTGCAGACAAATCCAGACATGCCGAGGAGGGAACAGTGCTGCTATCTGAAGTGCGATCAGGACTGTTGAACACCAGACTTATCTTAGAAGTTCGGGATTTCAGAACTGGAAAAGCAGTTTTTAGATAATCAGTTGTAGTTTGGGAAAAAATTACCTAGAGGTGGAATCAAAATATGACATTCTAAACACTGAATAAATAATTTTAAAAAGAGCCAACAGAGACCGTTTTTTTGAACGGCTCTTTGAAACTAACGACCCACTATGATCCGGACCCCATCAAAGAGCCATACATCCCATCTCTATTTGGGATTTCTGAGCTGGGAAAGTGTCCATATGCTTCGAAATGCCACATGCCATGTTGCCTAAACTCCTTGTAATAATACATTCATCACCAGACATGAGTCACTATGCCACAATGAAAACTTTCGTTTTCGTGGATCTGAATTTTAAAAGCAATGGAACAAAGTCAAACACAGTAACTTTATAAAAGTGAACTTGAACTTTTTTTTAAATAGCTTGCAATCATTTAATCGTACACCCTTAACCCATTGTGTCCTGGAGCGACATATATGTTGCATTTAGGTTCTTGAGATTTGAGCTGTTTTATTAAAAATGTGGGTATGTTAGAACTGAATAAACACATTCTAGTGAAAAAAAAATGAAGGTTTAAATGCAATTTATTTCATTGTTTTATATGCTTTGGAGGCTGAGATATTTAGATTTTAATAGGAAGAGGGCACCTTTTCCCAAAAATGACTTAGGCTAAAATGGGTTAAATAATGTATGTGTGGGAGGTGGGGGTGGTGGGGGAGGGTAGGAGCGAGTAGAGAGACGGTGAGAGAGAGTACAGAGAGAGTGTGAGTGTGGGTGTGTGAGAGAGTAGAGAGAGTGTGTATGTTTGTGAGAGAGTAGAGAGTCCCTGTCATAACACTCTCCTGGGGAGTGAGTACCTCTTATGTTGAGTGAGGGGAATCCATGGGGGAGCAGGGGAGCAGAAGGAGGTAGAGGAGAGAAAAGTTGAGGGGGTGGGGAGAAGGGGAGAGAGAAGGAGGAGGGGAGGGCAAGGGGTATAGCAGGGGAGAAGAAGAACTTGAGGTAGAGAAGTGTAGAGAGGAGAGGTGGTGGTGGACGGGAGTGGAGGTGGTGGGGTGCGCAGGAGAGGGGAGTGGAGGTGATGGTGTGCAGAGGAGAGAGGAGTAGAGGTGGTGGTGGGGTGCCGAGGAGGTGGTGGTGGTGTAGAGGAGTAGAGGTGGTGGGGTGCAGAGGAGAGAAGAGTGGAGGTGGTGGTGGTGTAGAGGTGGTGGGGTGCAGAGGAGAGTGGAGGTGGGTTGCCGAGGAGAGTGGAGGTGGTGGTGGGGTGCAGAGGTGGAGGGGTGTGGAGATGGTGGGGTGCACAGGAGAGAAAAGTGGGAGTGGTGGTGCGCAGAGGAGTGGAGGTGGTGGTGGTGTGCAGAGGAGTGGAGGTGGTGGTGGTGTGCAGAGGAGTGGAGGTGGTGGGTTGCAAGAGGAGTGGAGGTGGTGGGTTGCAGAGGAGAGGTGTTGGTGTGCAGAGGAGAGGTGGTGGTGGGGTGCATAGGAGTAGAGGTGGTGGGTTGCAGAGGAGAGTGGAGGTAGTGGGGTGCAGAGGTGGTGGGATGCAGTGGGGAGGGGTGGTGGTGGGCTGAAGGGGAGAGGGGAGCGGGGGTGGTGGAGGTGCAGAGGTGGTGGTGGTGGTGTGCAGAGGAGAGGTGATGGGGTGCAGAGGAGAGAAGAGTGGTGGTGGTGGTGGTGGGGTGCAGAGGAGTAGAGGTGGTGGGGTGCAGAGGAGTAGAGGTGGTGGGTTGCAGAGGTGGAGGGGAGTGGAGATGGTGGGGTGCACAGGAGAGAAAAGTGGGAGTGGTGGTGCACAGAGGAGAGAGCAGTGGAGGGGTGCAGAGGAGAGAGGAGTGGAGGTGGTGGTGTGCAGAGGAGAGAAGAGTGGTGGTGGTGGTGGGGTGCAGAGGAGAGAGGAGTGGAGGTGGTGGGATGCAGTGGGGAGGGGTGGTGGTGGGCTGAAGGGGAGAGGGGAGCGGGGGTGGTGGAGGTGGTGGGGTGCAGTGTGGAGGTGATGGTGTGCACAGGGTATGGAAAAACAGACTCAACAAGCACTTAACAGGGAAACCCTGGAGGTCTCCTTTTCTCCACCAGAGTCAGTTTTTACCAATAGGCAGACTAGGCAAATGCCTAGGGCCCCACCAAATATCTCCGTTGTCAACTGTCAACTCCATCATAGTAATTACCAGCGTGAATGACGGGCTCAGGTGGAGTAATGGCATTTAATGCCCATAAATTAATTAGTAATTGGTGGTTGATATGCTGTGCATATGCTTCTTAGATAGTCCACTAAAAACAAACAAGCAAACAAACAACAAATCCATACAATACGTAGTGGCATTAGTTGTCATTGTAATGAATATGCTTCTTAGATATTTTGGTTAGATAGTCCACCAAAAACAAACAAACAAACTAAAAAGTCCATACAATAGTGGCATTGGCTGTCGTTGTGACGCCCTGACGTGTGCTACTGCTGAAACGTCACTGACCACAACAGGCAAAAATAATCCAAGAGGGCCCCCCTTGTCTGCATTTCGCAGAGGGCCCCCAAAAAGGTACAATCACTTGTGTCCTCCACTGTCCTCCTCCTCAGGGCTGGACTGGCCATATGGCATACCGGCATTTCCCGCTGGGCCCCGCACACTCGTGGGCCCCTATTTTCAGAAATGTCAAAAAAAAATATATATATTTTTTTTTAATTCTCAGTTCTGCACCGCTAATTATGAGGGGCCCCTTTAAGCCAAAAGTGCCCGAGCCCTATTTCTCCCCCAGTCCAGACCTCCTCCTCCTCCTCTCCTGTCCACTCCTGCTGTCCCCACACAGAAGAGGACCTGTATGGGATTAGAGAAGGCTACTAGGTCCTAACCAGTCCCAGCTGTGCAGTGGGAGAGCAGGGGTTTGTTCCCAGCCATGGGAGTGGGGATAGGGGATTGATTGCCAGTGGCTGACCCAGGGGTGTCGTACAGTGGGGTAAAGTGTGACTAGGGCCCCATATGGGCCGCACACACAAACCGATATATACTGTATGTGTATGCATGCATGTTGTATGTATATATATGGCTGGGATGGAGGGGGTGGGGGCTAGTTGAAAATAGGGCCCACAATTTGCTGCTAAGCCACTGGGCTGACCTCAGAGCAGCAAGACGCCATACAGAGGCTTTATCTTCAATCAGAAACTGTTGCAAGGCTTTCGGTTTCGGAATGTGCCGTTGCAGTAAATACTTGTCCACAGGTGAATTGTCAGACTCCTGGATGCTCAGTGGAGTAAAAGTACTCTATTGGTCCCGAATGAAGCTGTCGAGCAGTAGATACAATAAATAAAAACACAAACTCCACACAAATACAACATTTCACTCATCACAGATCTGCATACATAATTCACATTCACCGAACAGGTGGCAAAGTAAAGTGACTGGTAGAGTTAATTCCGTTCAACTACTTTTGTTTTGACGCATTTCTGAAAGCACTCCATCCATGTTGCAACACTAACATGTTGTTCAAGGTTGGGGGGAAAGTGATAACAGTGACCGTTGGAGCATGCCTAGACCCGCAGCTCAGCACAGCGCTTCTAGAACCAGTCTGGGGACAGAAGGCATGAAAATAAAACTTCATACCTGACAGACATTCACTTCCCCCCCTATCCTCCTCAAATCCTCACTTCCCTCCACCTCCCCAAAAACAAAATACCAGCAGCTCCTCTGGAATCTTGTCCCTGCCAGTAGAATGGAACGGGTGCCAGCGGGTTCCATTCCCCAGTCTAGGCATGAGCTGTGCCAACTCACTGTGGCTTGCACCCTGGAGGACATCCAAGCTGTATCTGTACGGTCGGTGGCCTATCTGTCTTCATTAAGACGGCATCGAGATGAGAC
Organism: Engraulis encrasicolus; assembly: GCF_034702125.1. Taxonomy (NCBI): domain Eukaryota; kingdom Metazoa; phylum Chordata; class Actinopteri; order Clupeiformes; family Engraulidae; genus Engraulis; species Engraulis encrasicolus. The sequence goes on from NC_085861.1 coordinate 10,792,158, forward strand.
CATCCAGTCAATCATTCCTACACTGGTCTAGCCTCCACCACCTCCTCCTCCTCCTCCTCCCACCCCTCCCTTTCTCTCTCTCCCTGCCTCCCTGCCTCTCCGTGCTACTGTTCATTTCTCAGCAGGGACACTCTGGTATGTGTAGCACTGCTTCTACAAGTCTGTTTAATGAGCCATGAACAATTGAACATGTTGTATATTTGAACAAGGTCATATTTAATGGTTGGTTTTCATTTCATCTTCATTTGGAAAATGAATACACTTGTAAACAATCTTACTATCAAGAGATTCTTAATTGAACAGGTTTTTTTAGCCTTTGTATTTACTTATTTACTGTAGGATATTGTACATCGACAAAGGAATTCTCAATATGCCCCCTTGTTGTCAGGGTAATTTCATGCCGATTTCATTCTGACTCCCTCCTGGCACACATTTTATTGGAGTTCTCAAATCTGATCAGCTTGCGAAAGGACCAAGGGCGGATCTAGGCATTTTGGGGCCCTAGGTGAATACATAAACATGGGGCCCCTCAAAAATCATTATATAGATATTAATATTCAGTGTTTTGGTGCTATGTTAGTGTTTTGTCTAATATGCCTTTGATTACTTTACATAAGTGACAAATTAAGATCCAGCCTATTTTTTGTGTTTACCGTGACTGGTGTGACAGTCGGGGGCCCCTACGGAGGATAGATATGGTCGGGGCCCTAGGCAATTGCCCAGGTTTGCCTAATGGAAAGCCCGCCTCTAGAAAGGACACATTCTTTCTCACACAGAGAAAGATGGTGCATGGGCATCTCGGACGAAACACAGCTCTTTATTGGCATTGGCATCTGTCAAAGAGACGTGCTTTTGCAATTCAGTAAATTGGCCACGGCCAGTGAAAGAAGGACTAGCCAGAACAAGGGGAAAAGAAGAAGAAGAAAACAAATCCTAAGATCGCTGTCATGATTATTTTTTTACTCTCTTGGATAGTCTCAAATTTTTTCATCATAAACGTAATGAACGCTGTTAAGATATTCGGCATTTGGCACCTTTTCATAATCACTCGGGCATGAGCAGCAGAATACGGTTTTGCTTTTCAGTGGACTATCCATGCGAATAGCAGAACGTACATGAAACAAATATTGCAATCTGGCATGTGGCATGAATGATATCCTCACCTCCAAACTGACAACTTTTGACTATACTTAACATCTCCCCATCCCAAAAACAACAAAAATCTCCAAAATCTCCAACGTCTCCAAAACGCGGCTCATAACTGTGGCTAGGCCTAGTATGTCCAACGGCACAACCGGCCATCAGGGACCATCTGTCAGAGTCAGTGAAACTGTCAGCAACCGCATGCTTAGGTTATCTCATGTCAGCAGAGTTGTCATCGTCTTGGCCAGGCGCACTCGCTGTTACTCAAAGCTCTGTTCTGTGTCTGTGTCTTGCACAGACGCAGCCCTAGGACAGGCATGGCATCGCACATGGCATGGGAGACCGTGATAAAGGGCTCATCCACTCAATCACGCCATGTCTTTGAAGCAGCACTGCAAACGTCTGTTTGTCATTTCTGCATAGGAAGTTCTTTGACGGGGACAGACGATCAGCAATGGAATGTCTTGTTCAGCCTGTGGGTATGACATGTCCTGCCCTGGGTTTAGTCAACACATGGTTAATGGGATGTAGATTTAGGTTCTTGGGACACTTTACCAAGAGAGAAGAGCTTTCGGTCTTAGACTTGATGAAGGACTAAGATCGAAAGCGTGCAAGTCCTGATGAGGATCTGATGAAAGTCTAAGACTGAAAGCTTCCAGGTCCAGTAAAGCTTTGCACAAAAAAGACTTGAAGTGTGCAGATTATCTCCTTTTTTGTACAGAAATTTCCACTGTATCCTGCACCTTCTAAACAGATGAGCGGTGACCCTTCACCACTTCAATATTGTTCTAAAATACCCCCAATGAATGAATGAATGAATGAATGAATGAATGAATGAATGAATGAATGAATGCTCATTAATACACAATGCAATCTTTTGAATCTTATGAAATTGCAGGGTGTGTTGGCCCTGCCTACCATAGGGTACTCGTCTGCCATGCGGCCGACCCTGGTTCGATTCCCGGCCTGGGCCGACCCCTCCCCATCTCTCTCCCCATTCGCTTCCTGTCCACCTCTCAAACTGTCCTGTCAATAAAGTTGTAAAAAGACAAAAAAAAAAGTAATTGTAGGGTGTCAATCCAATTAGGTCCCCTTGTTTCGAAAGCTTTGAACCCCATATCAGAATAAAGATGCCTTTCTTGCTCCAGATAATGACTCATTGAACGCCATCCAAGGTTCTTTTGTGTCAGTAATTTCTTATCAATGACATGCATACCACCACTGCGGGCAATCTTCTCGTGAATTAACAATAGCTTAATTGATTATCTGTAGTGGCACTCGGCGGTTAGTTCAGAGCATTCAGCAGAGATAGAAGTTGAACATATGACATACTGACAAACTGACAAAAGACCCTGACAAAGACCTAGTGTCGAAACGCGTCAGCAGTCTATTTGCCTTTGTACTATTAAAAAATAAGAAAACGGAGTGCCACAGTTTCCTGCTCTTCATTTTTTTGATGTCAACTTTATCCATACACTGTTAGAGCACCCGTGTCAAAAGATCTGGATCCACGCAGCGCTTTCGTTTTTTTCCTTTTTTCTGAACATATGAGCATTCAGCAGAGATAGAAGTTGAACATATGACATACTGCTGAGCCTGCTGTTGACTCCTCTTTCTCATGGAGTCTTGACACCAGGCTATCTGTTATTGCGACATCGACACATAAATGTCCTTTTGTTCTCCTCACTTACTTGTTTCATTTCCAACATATGGCCGATGAAATCATGTTTATAGCACTGTGTTACAGATTGCACCACTCTCACTAGTATGACGGCATGATGAAATAATGAGAGAGAGAAAAGAGAAAACATAGCAACACAATATCCCTCTTTGTGAGTTCATTTAATATTTAGCTTTGAAGCATTTGGAACGTTTCACAACAAGCCAGGATGAGCACGATGTGACCTCTTCTGAGAGCAGTATGGGGGCAGATGGTCTTCTATGCAGGGCCGGATTAATGCACAGGCTAGATATGGCTGCAGCCTAGGCTAGGGGCCCCAACCTGCCAGGGGCCCCCTGAGTGACCAAAAGTGAAAAGTTGCAGAACTGTGACAAGATGTAATATTGCAAAATGTATCTGTTGTGTGTTCATTACAGTTGGTAGACACGTTGTACTCAAGTCCTAGCTCGTAATTAGGACAATGTCTTCTATGCAAATTTGTCACGAAATTTGCCTTCTGAGGGGGCCTACAGCAACCTGTAGCCTAGGGGCCTCAGGCCATTTTAATGCGACCCTGTTTCTATGGTAGGTCTCTGGACTGTAGTACATCCAGGAAAAAGGGTGAACAGGGGAGTACATTTTGGCAGCCCAAAAATTCAAAACAATTTCCACGAAGAACAAAACACAACCTCGTGGCTAATAACCCAGGAATGCTTTACTGGGGGGGAAAACCCTATAGTCCAAAACAGAGTGTTCCTTGAACAGAATGTCATACACCTTCACAAAAAGCATGCAAAGGAGATTAAAAATGCACTGTGTAGGATGGTGGCCAGATACGGTATTGCAGGTATGCTGCTCAGTGAAATTGGACCGTCCATTGCCAAATTTGCCAAACATGGCCAAATATTTACCAAATAATAAACTAACATTTACTAGTATGAGCAAAGTCCAGTAAGTTTTGCAGCTAAAAATGTCTGAATTTCTGGAAATTCAAAATGGCGGACATGGAGAAGATCCACCTTTTCATCTACTATGAAAAGTGCAATCTTCCCAGTCATAATGAATACTCAGAATGTGATGGTGGTGGTAAGTATTAGTGAAAAAGGTAACATTTGTGATTTTGGTATTACACAGTGCACCTAGTGTCATGATTATGTCTGCTTTGTATGTGACATTGACCGGACATAACCGGATGCACCACTGCTGTTACACAGAAAAATTATGTTTGAGATTATGAATCGTAAATACATAAATCATATGTCCCATTTTATTGCTGAAATGGCGAGTTTAGTTTAACACTATGAGGAACGACACTGTTGCAACTATCCTCCCACATGGCTATGCATTCCTGCTTATTCTTGAGTGTTGAGTGTTTCCTTGCTGTTTCACAACCCTGCTGATGTCCAGTGGCCCAGAACAAAAACACTAGAGTTCATGAAGCCGTCCTGCATCATTTGTGACAAAACTACCCCCTTATAATGACAGTGTGTTACACCAAGGCCCCATGCTCCATATCACTTGAAAAAAGCTTCAGGGGAAAAAATGGCAGACTATGTGACCTATGTGCATGCATAGGTCACACCAGCACAGGGTGTGTGTGTGTGTGTGTGTGTGTGTGTGTGTGTGTGTGTGTGTGTGTGTGTGTGTGTGTGTGTGTGTGTGTGTGTGTGTGTGTGTGTGTGTGTGTGTGTTTTTCTGTGTGTTTCTGTGTGTGTGTGTGTGTGTTTCTGTGTGTGTGTGTGTGTGTGTGTGTGTGTGTGTGTGTGTGTGTTTCTGTGTGTGTGTGTGTGTGTGTCTGCATGTGCGTGCGTGTGTGTTTGTTCAGGTGTTATTCCCATCATTTAGCATTCACTGTAACTCCTCATCCCATTGCCTCCTGACGCGCCCTCCGGAGGGGCCTGAGCGCTATAGCAGATGTTCGCCAGGGAGGGTACTAAGTCTGGTCTGCACTTTATGGCCCATTGATCACACTGCACTTCTCACATCCTTAAGATAAACATGGCGATGTCATTATACAGTACAGTGATGCCTCTTTTCCACTGCCGGTTTCCTGGTAGGCCTACAGCTCCACACGGCGCAACTCAGCCGCCACTTTTTGCTTTTCAAATAGGCACAACACAGCTCAATCGTAGTGGCGACCGAGTCGCGCTATGTTGAGCTGTATAGGCCCATCAGATAACCGGCAGTGGATAAGAGGCATAAATGAGGGCTGGAGGGGAGAGGGGGGGGGTGTGACTTGATCCACTGTTGCCACCGCCTCCAAGCCAACCAGCTCTAGCAGCAGAGGCTTTACTATGGATGGAGCGCTTGTTCTCAGTGTAGTAGTACAGACACATGTCCACAGTCACTCGATACACGATACACACACACACACGCTCACACACGCTCACACACACGCTCACTCACTCACTCACTCACACACACACACACACACACACACACACACACACACACACACACACACACACACACACACACACGCTGACAAGCACCTGCCCACGCACACGCTTACACAAACAGACAGAAAGACAGACACACACACACAAACAGACACACACACGCAGACACTCACACACCATCACCAAGGCCTTTAAAAGTATGCCATAACTCTCTTAAGGTAACGTCAAAGGAGAGAGATTTGGCCCAAAGGAGGCTGAGAGCCCATATAACAACCCTGTACCCAAAGGAGAAGCAAAACACTCTCTAAGGCCCTATTCCATAATTTGAAGAGCTCTTTTCCAAAACGCTATATCCACCATTTTTGACTTTTTGCATTTTAATATTGTAATTGACTGTTAAGAAGTCCTATAATCTATGTGTGAATTCTTGCCATTCAAATGTTTTCAGAACATACTTTTTAAACCTTTAAAAAATGCATTTTGCAATGCAATTCAATGGAAAGCCCAAACAAAAATGTAAATTTCCCTAGCCTGATAAACCAGACTAAATGTGGATGTCTAACATTTTGCCGTCCAGCGGGTGGCGCTGGTTCACCTGGCTAAAATTTCCCAACATTCTATAAAATGGATATATCTCATTTTGGAAAAGAGCTCTTCATTTGCAGAAAGTCTCACCGTCACCAAACGCACACTTTTCTCATGGCCCTTCTGGGCAGCCGTAGCTTTGTGATAAAGGAGGTGTCTTTCAATCTGGGGGTTGTAGGTTTGAATCTGTTGTTGCTTCGACACCTGACCTCTCCCTATGCAACACTCCATCTCCATTCATGGCTGAAGTGCCCTTGAGCAAGGCACCTAACCCCACATTGCTCAAGGGGACTGTAACCAATACCCTGAAAATGTATGACTGTACGTCGCTTTGGATGAAAGCGTCAGCTAAGTGTAATGTAATGTTGGAAGCAGGCCACCTTTTTAATGTGTGAAGGAAAAAAACCTCCTCCACAGCTTACACTTCAACCAGTGCTGTATAATACAGATCTCATTTATGCTTTGAAGACTCACTGTCGGAGGGCAGTTTTGCATCTCACTGTTTATACTAACCAGATGGTCTGTTTACATAAGACAAACATATGGGAAAATGAATCCCAATCAGTACACACTCTGCCTGAAGAGCCCCCACTTCAACTCCATATTTCCCATGCATCAGTCCAACCGTACACACAGATATAGAGACACACATAAGCGGACGGGTTAAGGGACGGGTTAACGCACAGGCTAGATATGGCTGCAGCCTAGGGGCCCCTACCTGACAGGGGGGCCCTGATTGGCCAAAAGTGAAAAAAATGCAGGAGTGTGACAAAATGCAATATTGTTAAATCTTTTTATTTCAAAGGACACTCAAACACATTTTCTCTGTCTTTTGTTTGTACAGTCTCCAAGTCCTTTACAATTATTTCCCCATCAACCCCCCCCCCCCCCCCCCCCCCCCCCCCCACAAGGGATAGTCTGATACACATAACAAATCAGAAACACTGTTAACGATAATAAAAAAAAATAGACAAAGAGATTAAGTAGAACAGAACATGACTGCAGCCTGGTTGCAGCCTAGGAGCCCTGATTGGCCAAAAGTGAAAAAAATGCAGGAGTGTGACAAAATGCAATATTGAAAAAAATATCTGTTGTGCTGAGTACAGTTTTGAATCTTGTTAATACTCTTCTCCAAGGCCCTGCCGTGGCCAAACGGTAGGGCACTTGTCTACCATGCGGCCGACCTGGGTTCGATTCCCGGCCCGTGTCCTTTGCTGGCCCTTCCCCGTCTCTCTCTCTCTCCCCACTCGCTTCCTGTCGCTACCTTCACTGTTCTATCATAAATAAAAAGTCAAAAAGACCACACAAAAAAAATCTAGAAAATACTCCTCTCCAAAGTTAGTAGACATATTATCCTTAATATAATATAAAGCCACGACATTTGGCTTCCAGGGGGGGCCCACAGCATCCTGCAGCCTAGGGTCCCCAAACCATCTTAATCCGACTATGCACACAAGCTATATCCATATATGCATGAGCGGAGGGGGCGTCCAAGGCTACAGGGCAGCCCACTTAGGCTAAATCTATTTCTGATTTATTTGAAAACAATTTATTAAAACACGATGTTGGGATAAACATAACATATATAGGGGCCTACCACAGGTCAACCCCCACCCCCTCCCCCTACAGCTGACCATTTGTGCGGCCCCTGTTTACTCGTATGTCTATGTTGCAAAATCCCCAACCACCATTTTCCCCTCAATAATCCAACAGTCACTTCCTTCTCAGGAAATATACAGTATAGTGTACCAAACATGTTTCTTCCTAACCAAAAAGTAACTATAGTCTCTGTGGGTTAGAATGATCCATTAATGATGACATTACAGGTTAGGGAGTAGGGCCCGAAATATTTAGATGCAAGGGGGTTAAAACAGCCTACAGGCTGCCATCTCTTAGTTGCAGTGTTTGACAATGCAACTGGTCCAGCACAATATACTGTACACCACTCTTCTCTAGGAAGCAGGCTTCTAGTTCTAGCTAGGCTGTAAAACAAGACTTTGTAGCCTATAACAAACAATATACAATATATGGGGCCTCCTCCTACTCCACATTTCCCATGCATCTGTCCTACAGCCCTCTCCAGGCCTGGCTATCGTATCGTGACTTCAGCTCTTTTGCAGAGCCACAGGAAGTGTGCTGCTACAGCCCCCCTGGCCTGAGTTGTTCCTTAACTTCACATCCCAACCAGAAAACAAAAAAAAACTCCATCAACTGTTGCAACGCCTTTTGAGGATCCTGTTGAAGGGAAATAAGACCAAAAATGACATTCTTTCATAGGGCCACTGTTTGGTTCAGTGGTTCTCAACCTTTTTTAAACCAATGACCCCTAAACCTCATCCTAAGCCTGCCCTTATTAAAACATTTTTTAATGGACTAATAGTAGAGTAACTTTATTGATCCCCGGGGAGAAATTAAGGGCCCCTAATGAGAACTTAGCACCGCCCCCTCTCAACTGTATCCTTCTCAACGCTCCCCTAGGGCTCCCCAATGCCCCGTGAGGGGCTGCACCAGAGAGAGACTGGATATACTCCTAGAATCTCTGGCTGTAAGCTCATCGCCCCCATTGAGAAACACTAGTTTAGTTGTAAGCCTGTAACCTTGCCTTCTGGCTGTCATGTCTTTGTTACAGAGCTTGAGAATGCAACTGGTTCTGCGCAGACATACATAATACTCCTAGAATCGCTGGTGTCAGGTGTCCGGCTATATATTTTTTTCCCCTTGGGAACTAGTTGTCTCTAGTTGACTCATGAGTTAAGACTGACAGGGAAAAATGTGTTTCCCTATTAGTCCTCCCTTCTCCCTACCGCATCCATCTGGTTTGGTTTGCAGCTTTGGCCCTCAGGGATCAGGGTCGGTTTTACCAATAGGCAAACTAGGTAATTGCCAAGGACCCCGCCAAAAATACCCTTTGGAGAGGGGCCCACCACTCAGCCTCCCCATAGAAAACACCAGCAAAAAATGATGGAAAAAGGGCCCCATGTCTATATTTCGTCTAGGGCCCACAAAATGTGTAGCACCGCTGCTGTCAGGGATAGATAGGGTGATTTCATCTATTTCACCCCCAGGGCAGTCAAAGACTTGCCTGGTTAACACCAGACCTGATCACAATTGTGTCTTTCAGATCGAAATGATTGTGTAGAACTAAAGGCAGTATGGGAGTTCCCCAAGCTAGCCAAAGGCTATGACCAACACTATCCCTGTATTCAGTTGCAAGCAAAAGACATCCTCAACAACATTTCAGTATGACTATTCTGTGCACAGATCAGATGCAGCACATTGCTGATGACATTTCTTCTTTTTTTCTTCTTTTTTTTCAGTAGAACATTCTTTGTAATCCCTCAGGCCTATTTCAGTCATAAATAACTTGTCTTAACCTGCCGATGTCTTTATTTCAAGACTTATTTGAAATGTTGCTGTGGCCTGCTTAAAGACATCACTTCGTAGATTGAGACTTTCAAACCCAAAAGATGGAACACACATGCTTTAGATGTGCCACGCACGGGACTCTCCTAAACAGCTGATTTTGCGATTAACCCCCCATGGAAAAAATAAATTCAGATGTGTACTGAAAACGATGTTTATAAGGAAACAATTTAACCAATACTCATGAAATAGGCCAAAGCCAATGCCCATGCCTGATTCGAATATTAAAGACTATTGGTTTTTTTCCATGATTCAAAATCTTCTCGCGTACCCCCTGCCATCACCTTGCATACCCCCTGGGGGTAAGCGTACCATAGTTTGGGAAACAATGCTCTACAGCAGTGCTTCCCAAACTTTTTTCCTTGCGCACCCCCTTGTACATTTCAATGTGGTTCACGCACCCCCTAAGCGAATGTTTTGGTGTACTTATGACAACTCAAATATGGGTTCCCAGCACAAATCATTGCACATTATGCAGAGTCATTTAGGGAAACCTCATTTACAATATACTTGATGTTTCTTCAAGCATACAATGCACCATACAATTAAAAACTACTTAATGTACATTAATACAGCATGAAAACACACATCCGCCATTGCTCTATTCAACTCGCGCACCCCCTTGGGGCAGGCCACGCACCCCCAGGGGTGCACGCATCCCAGTTTGGGAAACCCTGCTCTACAGCCAAAACGACTGGCCCTTGGTGTGATAATAAGCTCACGCCAGGCAGGCAGGCTGCTCAGAGCCAAGAGCAGACCAGAGCACAGCTTTGCGTTGCCTGCCACCTACTGGACTTTATCCGCAATTCAATCTACTAGCTCTGCTGTTCTTTAGTAGGTCACGAGGTCAAGCGTGGTGTGTAATGTAACCCTCTTCAGACAGAGACTTGGGCTTTGTTGAAATTAACATTGTATTTTGCTTTAGGAAAACAGAATGAATGAATATGGATGAACAGAATGGATATGCTTATGAACATAATGCATTTGCATTCCATGCACATTCTTTTCAAACTATGTAGGCCTAACACACTCAGTAGCCATTTTGTTCAAATAACCACTGAGCTGTTGTGTAACTCGATTTGGAAGAGGGTTAGTTACAGACGGTATGGACAAGCAGACAGATTTTCAAGCGACTTGAAGTTTCAGCAGACCTGGCTGCAGACACAGCACTGCCTTTTAAATGGTGATTCAGTACGGATGAGTGTCAATGGCTATGGTCAAGCTGTGGCTTCTGTGTCCATTTTCCGCCTTGGCGCCAATGAGAACAAAGAGGTGGCGATAATCGAGTTTAAAAAGAGAGGGCAGAAATGTTATTGGCAATCCATCAATGATTATGCATAATCTTTTGGCCTATCCCTGTACAAATACTGCGCATATTATGGTAATCAATGTGACGTATGCCAGGAAGCAGAGTCGTTGACCAATACAATGCACAAGAAATATTTGACTTCCCACTAACGTAAAATGGGCGTGATCTCGCAAAGGGGGTTTGGCTTGGAGTTAACATGGTGGCTTGGTAATCGTGTTGCGGCCATTGACTTGCATACACAACACCATCCAAAGCTAGTACTTTCTCTTCCTTTATTTTTTTGTATTTTTGGACCGGGATCTCCGAGTTTTTAAAAAACCTTTTCAGAAATGGACCTGAAGAAGAGAATAGAAAAAGAAGTTGGCGCTCGGGCACCAGAGGAGGTAAGGGGGTTTCGGAATTTATTTGAACCATTTTCTGAGGCTAGCCCAGGTTAGCCAATAACTGTTAGGCAACTTGAACTAGAATTTGTATCGGAAGTCTTCAAAATTTCCAACAAATGCGAGCCCTGAGCCGTGCCTTACAGCGGCTAGAAGACATACTTCAAGTCGTGGCTAGTTGTAGCGTATGTACAACGAAATATTGTGGTCTGCCGAAATCTAATAATAAAGATGGTTCGGAGTCTTCAAGCATGATGGACATGGCCACAAGAACGCGCAGTCTACCATGGCTAGGGCAGCTGATTGGCGCGAGTTTGTTTTTATACTGGTCCGGCACTAAACGGGGCTTTCAGCCTCGCTGCAATTTGGTATTTTGCATGCACAGCATACCAAATGTTAATCCACATAACGGAGAGCAGTACTAGAGGCATTGTTTGTATACTTGCTGGCCGAGCCAGTTCCAGCGCATCCGGAGGGCGCGTTGGTTGGATGCTAGCGTTAGCACGCTAACCTTGGCTAGCACCTCAGCTAAATATTTTTGTTCTACTGAGCAAACTCTGGCTCAATGTCTTAATAACGGCATGTCCATCATTAAACCCCCATGTTACAAGGTATGCATTACCTTGTGTGAGTACGCAGCCTTAAATACAACCCATGGGCATCATGTATGCGTCAACTACCCTGGCCAGTTCCCTTCCCTCCCATGTTTTGCCGCTCTTCTTGCTCCAAGACTAGAACTAGAACACGCCACGCAGTAGTTACAACTTTGAAGCAGCAGGTGCGAGTGTAAACAAAGGCAAACGTGGAAATTAGAGATGGCAAGTTCCAAGTCTGCTGCATGCCAGGATGTTGTTCCCGCGTATTTGCTTTGCTGATATTAACTCTATTAAGCATTACAGAGGTGTTGATAACAGCAGCTCGTTTCATTGATGTTACGGTCGTACAGTACGATACATTGTTTTGATGGGCAGTCTGTGGTTCCATACGTAAGCAGGACGTGCTGGTTTTGCGTCTGGTCCTTACAAAGCTTGTGGTACTGCTATCCAGGAACTAGAGGACTAGTTTTTATCTGAACAGCTCAGCTAGGTGCACGACGCCTGTAAAAGTTATTTTCAAATATCAGGTCAAAAAGGGGTGTGGTCTGCTGTCTCATCCTATACATGTGTAGTTGTGTTATGAACTATGCCCCAGTCCTCACATCATCACTGTAGTTAGGCTCTGATTGCAGACAGTCAGCAATAGTTTTTGAGCCAATATCTCAGATTTCATCATAACCCCCACCCACCCCCTCGCTCTTACGACAAATAATGCATGTCTCTTTCCTTGGAAGTCTGTATCAGTAGTCTTCAATACTGGGGTGAATTTCTCAAAACCAAAGTTGCTAACTACAGTAGCTACTTTGCTGTTTGCAATGCATTTTCCCATTGGCAACTACCGAAGTTGCTAACAGGCTGACAACTTCTCTTTTGAGAAACTCACCCCTGGTTTAAGTTTGCAATAATTAAATTAAAGGTGCTGACTTCTTAATTCTGCTATTTACTCCATGCCCACAGGTGTACGAGCTGGTGGTAGATGACAGCCGCACTAGCGATGGGGAGGTGGTGGGCCTGACAGACGAGTACAAAGAGCTGGAGTTCCTGAGCATGGTGAACATCGGCCTCAGCTCCCTGGCCAAGATGCCCTCGCTGCCCAAGCTACGCAAGGTGAGTCCAGTCAGTGTAAAGCATCGTTCACACACGTCGCTACTAGTTACTCGCTCATCGAGTGAAGACAATAGCATGTCTATTGTTCCAGCTAGGGGAGGAGTGTACAAGCGATGTGATGTGGGCGGATTCAGAGTTTAAAATATTTTAACTTCGAGCGAGGCGAGTAAACAATTGGAATGCAGAGTTCGCTACTGAGGTATTTCTGCTCAGTCTGCCATTCTGGGCTCGAAACTGCCACCTCCTAGCCAGTGCTCCAGTTCGGGCATGGGAGGCACAGCACGATACCGCTGAGCTAGAAGACCAGTCCGATAGCTCAGCGCTACCGATACTGTATGAGGCTTCGGAAGGGAGGTTTACTAACGTTCCATGCCACACTCTGCTAGTTGGCATCCGTTACATCAGCTGTAGCTGTCTTCATTTGAAAGAATCACCGGAACCTAACAAGGCACCACTTCTGGTAGTTGGTGTGCACAGCAATGTTTGTTATGGTTTGTGGGTGTTTACTATGCGCATGTGTGAATTATTACGTATTCCACGTATATGTCATATTGCTCACAACATGTGCTTATTGTGCTGGCCAATTAAGACTGAATATGCTTGCCTTGCTGCAGGGTGCACAAATGCGTATTTTATGTCAACTTTGCCTGTGGTTGCTTACTTAAACGCAATGTAGCACAGCAAACATATTTCAGCCTTAAACTGTAATTTTTATTTTATTACACCTTTTTAGGCTCATTTTCACTGGATCCTGAGAGAGAGGAAGGCAACATATTGTTTTGTCCAATAAAAAAAAAAATCAGCATCTGTTTTTTTTCCCTTCGTTGTGCTATGGTCACTGCTTTGTGCCTCCCTTGCGACCCTGTTTGTATTTGATTGTGCGATGCAGTTCCGTATTTAACTGGACACATGTCTGTCTCTCTTGGTTGAATGTTATTGCATATTCCCTCCCATCATTTCCTTTTATCCCTCTGCCCACTCTGCGCAGCTGGACATCAGCGATAACACTATCTCAGGGGGACTGGAGACCTTGACGCAGAAGTGTCCCCAGCTGAACTACCTGGTGCTTAGTGGAAACAAGATCAAGGAGTCCAAATCAGTGGAAGTACTGGTACGTATGTATGTATGTAGTGCCGACGGATTTACTCGCCTTGCTGGTTTTGTTGTCGGCTCTGCTCTGCTCTGCTCGGCTCTGTCGCTGAGCACACTTCCTCTGGATGCAGTCGGGCACAGAGGAAGAGCCCAACAGTGAAATTTCACTTTTTAAAAAATGTCTCATTCGGTGTCAACCAAATTGTAACACGCTCTGTGTTCACAATCATTAATAATCAATTAATTCTGTAGAGTCGTGACGAGTCTTTCAAAGTATGCGAAGATGTGTGTGGATGTGCAGTGCGTTGACACTCTTCCATGTTAACACTTCAATTTAGCGTCTCTTCTATTTTCTCAAGTTTTCTTGTGTGTTTTTCTCCTGCAGCAGAACCCAAAGGATGTGAATCATTCTCACGTTTATTTAGCGCCTCTTGATTTCATCACATTTTCTTGTTCCCTGCAGAAAAACCTGAAGGGTCTGAAGCGTCTAGACCTGTTCAATTGTGAGCTGACTTCCCAGGCAGACTACAGAGAGACCATCTTTGAGCTTCTACCCCAGCTCACCTTCCTAGATGGGTACGACCAGGATGACAACGAAGGTGTGTTTGTGTTTTTTTCTTTTTTTTTAAAGAAAACCACAGTGTTCACTGGCGGTATTTATGTAGTCAGACACACTACTCTGCCCTACAAAGGCGAAGTGCACACCCTCCATTTAATTATGGTTTTATGGTAAGGTGTTGCTGCGAAATGTGATAGTTGTAGGCCTTGTCCGTTTATTTCAACTGTGTGTGTATTTTCTAAAATGTATTTATTGTTAATTTGTGTTTTTAAATGGTTATTTAGACGAGGAAGAGGATGGGGATGGTCCTGACGATGATGAAGATGAGGATGATGAGGATGATGAAGGCTCAGAGGGCGATGAGGTGGGCCTGTCCTACCTCATGAAAGAGGGCATCCAGGTATCAATGAGAGTCTTGGTGTGTGTGTGTGTGTGTATGTGTGTGTGTTAATTTGTGCGTGTTTGTTTTCATTGTAAAAGTGGCGTTCCCCGTCTCATGCAAAATATCGTCCACAGGATGAGGAAGATGATGATGACTATGTAGAAGAGGAAGAGGACGATGTGGAGGGTGAGTACTGTCTCCAGCTTGGACTCTTGTTTTTTGTTTTGTTTTTTTAAACACTGGCATGACAGTGCAGTGCCCTACAGTTCGAGCCATGGCAGGGCCTAGTTTGGACTTGAGACTTCAATATCAAGTACTTTCCACTTTAAAAAAAGTGAGTCGATGGTTATACTGTTGGCTTCTTTTGAAATGACTGCCTGCCCATTCCAAGTATGTTGCATATGAAAGCTTTGGCCTCCATCAGCCAATGAAGGAAAATAACAACTGGTCAGCAGCAGAGTATTAAAGTGACATGACTTTGCACAAACAAAAGGCCTTACCATCATAAGGAATTAATTCTAGACATTAACATGAAATGGAGAGGTGTGTGTAACTGGACTTGTCATCTGGCTGCCTTTCGCCAAACTACATGCGAGCCGAGGGCGTTCCCATTTCCTCACACAACCATTTGAGGACCGTGGAAATCTGAATCATTTCTGAATGAATGAGCCAATCAGGATTGACGGGTAGGGATTTTCCATAGATGGGCGGCGTTATGGCTCTTCTTCCATTTGTTCTCAGCTGCGTCTCAGGTTGAGTTCAATGCGAGTGGCTGAATTGAGTGCTATGATTGGTCCCCTCTGATCCCTGATGTATTGTGATTTGTTCCCTTCAGATGAAGACGGCGTAGCTCACGGAGAGAAGAGGAAGAGGGACCCAGATGATGAGGGTGATGATGACGAAGATGATGACTGAAGCACTGTCCCCTGTCTCCTGTGAAGCCCAGCTGCCGTGCCCCGCCCGCGTGTCCCCAGAACTAAGCTGTAGAAGAGAAAACGTCATATTGTCTTTCTTTCTGTTTTGTTTGTTTTGTTTTCTTTTTCTCCCTTCATTGTTTATCAAAGATATCACTGTAGAGTGCAAGTATCCATGTTTTTTTGTTAGTTTTTTTTACACATGATTTTGTTTTTGTTTTTTCTATGTGTTTTTGTTTTGTTTTTTCTTCTTTTTTCTTCTACAAGTACATTGACCATACAGAAACTTTCAAAATTTTAATCGGATACCATGCCAGTCTGTGGTGCATTTTGCACTTCGCAATCCCCCCCCCCCACATTATATACACACACACACACACACTTTTAAGACGAGACCTTTTATAAATCCATTGTCCTTGATGTTAAAACCCACACTGTTTCCATTCCCTCCTGTGGGTTTTTTCATAGCGTACTTTAAGCAAATGTTACTCCCCATGAAATATCTGTATTTTTGTTGTGTGGGCTAAGTATCCCTACAGTGAAGTAGTTGTGCTTGGATGCCATTTACCATGTATTGGCAAGGACAATATAGGAGTCGTTCTAATTGGGTGCAATCATGTTTTTACGAGTCACCATGTTTTTAGAAATCACTTTTCCAAACAACCTGTACAAACAAGCAAATTGGTCTGTCAATATTTGCTGGCGTCGAAAAAGAAGTCAAACCCAGATCTGAGTAACGTTAGAGAATCTCTAAGAGTTCTTAGCGTTCAGAGTCTGTCCGAGCACTCTCCTTTCTGATCTGAGGTCAGCAGTGACAAGTCAATCTGGATTCAGAAGTTACAACCCACATATTAATTACCTGGGTTGCGTTTCTCGACAACACCATTGCTAACAAAGTTAGCAACTTACTTGGTTGAAATGCAATTTCCCATTGGAAATCTAGTAAGTTGCTAACTTTTTTAGCAACAATGCTCTCGAGAAGCTGGATACTGGTCTGGCCTGCCCAGTTCAACCAGGCTAAATGAGCACCTGGTTCAGTTAAACGCAGGTCATTTGGAATAATGAACCTAATGAATCCAGGTTACTCATCACTGCTTCTCAGATGTTCTTAGAAACACTCAGGTGGACCAAACTTTGGATGCTTCAGTAAATCTCCGGAGTATAATCTGTCATCTCACTCTTTGTTACTGAGCGTTTCGTATCACTCACCGCCGTTTTTCTCTTCGTTTCTTTCGTTTTGCATCTCCTTTTAGAGCAAGCATTCGACAACGGATGTTGTCTATGACTGTAAATAGATAGCCTATTATTCCATGGTGTGTAGTTCTTTAATTGATCTGTCTTTTTAAAACATGCAATATCTTTTCCATTTGTTTTTGATTTAAAATAAATGCAAAGCACAGGTCAGGATAAGATTCAGACCCATGACTCCACGATATAGTTTTTATTTTTGATGTCTTCTGCTGTTGAGAAAGCTGTGTTTGGAGTTTGTGTGCTGTAATCTTCTAAAGAGTGTTTTTAAATAAAATGATTAATTCAAACCATATATAGTGTTTTTTTCTGTCTAAAACATTCTTGATTTGCATTTGACTTTCATTTCATATTTGCATAGCTTTTCAAAAATGAGGCTGTACTTTGCATACGTTTTGCAATAAGAAATAAAAACATGCAAGGTGCGACGGCCTCCTTTTTGAAAAACTGAGTTGAACATTTGGGCCAGCATCCTCACATTTTAAGTGTTTTAAGAGTGATGCCTGCTCCAGACGGAATAATTGTCTGCATAGTTGACCATATTAGGTTGATGTATTATATCTGGATGTGCTATAAGATGAAAAAAGTTTGCCTCATAGTGAAACTGTTAGAGTAATTGTGTTACAGTATTTCTCAATTGGTTTTGTACATTTCTCAAATCTCTCGCAATTTGTGTGGTCCGTGTATGGACAAGCTAGTCAAATCGATTTGTCATGTTAATTGAATAGTACACTTGTGAGCAAAATGTTGTTTAGATTGGATGGGAAATGTTGTAAATTCGACTTTATATTACATTGATCAGATAAGATTGTCCTAGATATACATTTTGACTATGACCTATTTATTGACAGGTTTTCTCATTGCAAAATAGGAAAAATAGCAAACTCTGGTTGAGGTGCCAAAATGCGCCATCTACCATCCCTTTTTACTTGTCTTGCAAGCCCATGTAAAAAAAAAATCTAGAACTGTAAAGCAAACTAAATTTGAAACAATACACTGATACTGTATAAAGTGCACTTACTGTCTTATGAAATTCTAGGGAAATATTGTAATTTTGCGTGGAGCGTAATTATAAAGGGCACATGAGGCTTAGAGTAACATAATGCAGTACAGTGCCTATTGTTGTATTGCAAGCCTGTTTTCTCTATCCCTTCTATTGCCTTTGATTAGAGAGAGTCAATATTTACCTGTGAGCAATTTACCAATTCAGATCACATTTATAGATAAAAATCCAATGGAAATTATACAGTGCTTACCACATTATGACAACTTGGTAAATAATTTTGCATGTCAAGACTTAAACTATGATATATGGCCTAAATGTTTTGGGGGGTGAGATAGTTTCACGCATTCAGTGACAAAGCTTTTTGAGTGATATGACAAAAGCAATTGATAATGTACGAAATCACTGAGAATTGTACACAGCCATGGCATGGTGGACGAGAGCATTTGCTATATGCCGAAAACAATGAGAAACTGATTTGACCATGTGCAGAGGTAACACCAGGAAGTCACAATTAAACAGAGACTTTTGAGAATCATTATTCTGTTGTGAGAAATATACAAAACCAATTGAGAAAAACTGTAAATGCCTAAATCAAAGCAGATAGGATTTAACCTGGGGCCTTGTTTAGTGGTATTCAAACTGTCCACCAGATGGAGTTAAAGATTTGTGCACAAGAAATGTGGCACAGGGTCTGGTAGGCTGTTTTTTTCTCACTGGCTCTGGGGCCGCGCTTGCACTGAAGACCTTAGCTTAGTAGACCATTTTCATACTGTACAACTCATTGAAAAAAATCATTACCATTAATTATTGAACCTTAGGGTATATGACGATTATCACTGAATCAATACCAGCTTTTTAAACATGCAATAGATTACTGATAGATCAAATCTCAATCATGAACACATCATAACCCACCCTGATGTTTGAACCAACAGTCATTAGATAAATTGTATACATATACTTGTAATACACAATATATACTATATTAGGCTATGTGTACTTCTTATATATAATATTTATATTGTATATATGCATTCATTGGTTTTTGAGCAGCCGTGGCCTAGTGGTTAAGGAGATGGTCTTTCGATCAGAGGGCTGAAGGTCCAAATCCCACCCTTCCACTCCCTAAAACACTCCATGGCTGAGGTGCCCTTGAGCATGGCACCTAACCCCACACTGCTCCCAGGGACCCTGTATTGATAGTACTGTATCTGTATGTCGCTGTGGATAACAAACCTTCAGCTAAGGGCAGGGCTGCTGACAGCTTTAGCCGGGCCCTTGACAAAGTCGTCTGACTGGGCCCCCTCATCCCAATACATACAATGTAATGAGGACCCAATTCTCTGTCCCCTTTGTCCCTCCGTGTCAGTACCCCTGGCTAAGCATAATGTAATGTAATGACACATTCCAGAGCCTCTAATGCTCCACGTTATGTCGTCATGCTGGTGTGCAGCATCTGCTGGCCTCTGACCCAGCTAGACTGTGGTGGCCCGGGGACGCTTGCCATGGCAAAAGACCACAGCTCTGTGACACAGTGCGACAGGACCACAGACCCCTGACGGGGGATACATATCTCAGATGGTGTTCCTGTGCCCGGTCAAGGCTGTCATTGACCTGTTGGCACCAGTGGTGTAGTCTGCGTAGAACACAGATATATGCAGTATACCCACCTAAAAATGTCAGAGATTTCCGTATAAAAATTCGCACTCACAAACTAATTCTCATTATTTATTTATATTACCACCATGTCCAAAAGCAAACGCGTACCACGCACTGATGAAGGCTTAATAGCCGAAACGCGTTTGCTTTTGGACATGGTGGTAATATAAATAAATAATGAGACTTAGTTTGTGAGTGCGGATTTTTCTTCTTTCAGTTGATACCTTTTATCGCACACCCAAAGACATTTTTTTCCAAGAAGTTGAGCGCGTCCTCTGACAAAACTTAGAGATTTCAGTATACCCACCTAAAATTGATTGATTCTATATTTAGGATAGCACCTACACTATAAACAGTATACCCACCACAATAAATGCTCAAATATACAGTATACCCACCACAAAAAAGTGGACTACACCACTGGTTGGCACAGTCAGACCCAGAGGAAGCACCGC